>NW_012108697.1:7223357-7229317 GCF_000951045.1 Mandrillus leucophaeus
AAATAATACCAGTAAGTGACCTGTCTTTATACGCTGATGTTCTAGTTAGGAGCATGGGTGGGTCTACAGTAGAGGCAATAAAGACATAAACAAGTAAATAAATAGATTATAAAAACAATTTAAGATAGTGGAAAATGCTCTGTAGAAAACAAAACCATGACAGTGTAAGAGAGGCTCACTGTGTATGCAATTTCATATTGGATGGTCAGGGAAATTATTTCTAGGACAGTGACAAACACATATAGATATGTTATTACCATTGTAACATGCATAATTTGTAAGTCTCAAGTTTTCAAAAATCATTACAAGACAGGAATAAAGCATCAGTTTTTGTGGGTTTGGTCTGGTAAATGGGCTTTGCTGACTTACAAATTATAGGAGTTCTTAGAATGTACACAGCCTCTGAATTAATAAATCTGATATGTCTTCAATGTATATTTTCTGTTAATTATACATGCTACAATAGTAATCACATATCTTAGATATCTATGTCTTCATAAGATATGGTATATGGAAATATACCAATAAAAATATTGCCACATAACTATCTTGGCAATTCATGATAAAAACAAAGATATGGGAAGTATATTATACTATACTATATTATATTATACTGTACTATACTATACTATACTATACTATACTATACTATACTATACTATACTATGTATATTGGCTCTACAAGACTTTAACTTCTGTAAAGGCAGCACCTATGTCACATACTTCTTCATACACTAGATGTTATTTCAAGTGGTAAGTGGACAGAGATTTGTAGGAAAATGTTTTCATGAAAAATTAATGAAAGATTCAAAAACAACAGATCGTCTGCTTAGTGAAACGGGGACCATGTCTACATGTTTTCTGCTTTATCTCTGATACATAATATCTAATTAAAACGTGCTTGTTGAGCGAATTAACAAATCAATTAACGAGAGAATGGAAATGGATGAATAGTCTATTTCTGCAGGAAATAGCCTGCAGAAGAGAAACATGGTGAAACCATGATATCTGAAGGATTTGGCCTGTGGAAGATTGTGAGACATATTATGTGTGCCCTTAAGAATTTAATATAGGAATAGGGAGTCAAGTTTTAGGCAAAGATAATTCAGTTCAAAAATAAGGAAGAATGTGCTATTGTAGTTACTGGTTTGTCTATGAACTCTCTAAGTGTATGTCTGTGTGTATGTGGTTCACTTTCTAGCAGAATGTCTGTCAAAAATTACCCTTTTAATAAATGTTTACATAATAAATAATGACTAGAGCTTCCCAGCCATATGGAAGTAATGATTTCTCTATCACTGTAGGTGTTCTTGCATTGCTCAAATGACTACACAGCATAGGCATGTAGTAAGGATTAAACCATCCGTGAGGTTTGGATAGTTAACACACTATGTCTATGTCTAATCTTATCTTCTAGAATTTCACTAAATTAGAATGCATGTTTTGCTTGCACGTGCAGTACCTCCTTATCCAGTTGTTAGTGCAATTCCCACATCAAAGCATCTCTGAGGAGTCATAATTTCTTGATCAATGGTGAAGAGAGAGTGCTATGTGCTCTCTGGTACGGCCATGGGGGAAGGGACACCCATTGTTATATTCAGATTAAATCCAAAAGCCTTTTCCTTTATTCTTTCTAGAGAACCTTCATCTTGACTACAACCCCATTACCTGGATTTCAGATGATGCACATTGTTCAGGCTAATAGCATAAGCTTCACTGGGGAGCATAATTTAATAAATGGTTCTTCCTAAATGATGCCAAATTATGAAGTTTTCATGGAGAACTTGCCAGGGAAGCAGGGTCATAGTCCATAGAATTCTTATTACTAAATGTTCCTAAGTGTTGCTCCTAAGTGTCATGTGAAAGCTAAGCATTGCTCCAATGCATGTGTACAGGTGTGCAAAGCTAATCAGCAAAGCTGAGAGAGTAATGATGGCTGTGTCTTTGGTACCTGTTATCCCTCTAGGAGAACTTCTTATTTGTGAGACAAAGTCACACTAGTTGGATTTTTTTCTGGAGTTGTATTTTGAAATTCAAAAACATCCTCAGAGCAAGTACATAGCATTACCTTTCCACTCAGAAGAGATTCAGTGATTGAAGAACAATCACTATTACAGTTGCTTAATCTGCCTGGAAGCAATTATGGCATGTCAATTGGACAACTGCAGGTAGGCACCTTTTCATCTGAACTCCCATCCATACCACAATCAACAGAAATGCAATGTTTATTGCTATTTACATATTCTGAACCTAAATTTGGGTGACTTTGGAACACATTACAGATAAGAGTTTACAGAAAGCAATGGGTATAGAATACTACAAGATCAGTAGACAAGGAAAATAGTTAAAGTAAAAAAGTCTGGCCTTTAAATAACATAGGTGCAATGGAAGTTGCCCCAAATGGTCCTCATGAACAGTAAACCTTATAAGTCCTCTTTTTATAGAAATAAGATAAAGAGACATAATAACTACTTGGCTTTACATAGCATTTAACTTCATGTAGTAGTCATCACTTTAAAGGGGCATTACTCATATATTACATTATTTAATATTTTCATCTGATATAACAGTCAAGTGACTTGCTCAAGGTCACCCAGTGAGTTCTTGACTAAAACTAGAGTAGTAGTCTCTAAACAATTTGTGTTCTAGAGCCACAGCATATATGCCTATTCTTAAAAATTCACAAATAGCCTCCAGGGATTTTCAGATCCTTGAAGTTTACCCTTTGATTCTGTTAAGAACCCTTTTTAAGATAAGGGTCATTTCCAAGTTCTAAGGTTTCGGGAGTGGTAGTTTCTTATGCCAGCCAATGCAACATTAAAAGTATAGTTTGGAGAAAATATTTTTTAAAAAAGGATACAGTCAGAGTGACAGGGGATTAAATTAAGATATTTTGTATATACATTTGAAGGCCATTAGCAAAATGAAATGTGAATGTCATCCTGAAAACACATAACAAGTTTATGCTCTTGTTTTAGAAGTTTTGTAAAGCAAGTGAAGGAGGAAACTTGAAATCTTCCATTTAGCTGGTATCTTGGGGAACAGTGTTTGTGAATTCAGGTCTGTGTACCAGCTTAACCTTTGACAGTGGTTCATCAACAAAATGACAAAAATAAGGACAACACATTAGTTGTTCATAAAGATTTTTGGATCAATTTTAGGGATGATATATATTCTAGAAATAAGTCCTTCCCACTTTTCAGTGATAATTTCTGTAATGGAAACCCCCATTGAAATGTAAATGTATGTAAAATCAAATGCAGGTTCATTTTGTCACGTTGCTTGTTTTCTTATTTTTTAATTTTTTTAAGTTAATGACAATTTATTGGTGGGTAAAAATATTCAGGGGAAATGTACATTATTACATTTAACAATGTATTATATTCTTGAAAATTACTAAAACAGTAGATTTTAAGTGTTCTCACCACAAAAAATGATAAATGGGTGAGATAATGCATATGTAAATCAGTTCAATTTTGTGTGTTGACTTTTTATTCTGCTACTTTGCTACAGAAATGGTGTTGAATTTTGTCAAATTCTTTTCTTTTGCATCAATTGAATTAATCATAAGGTTTTTCTTTCCCTTTATCCTGTTAATGTGGTATATTACACTGGTCATTTTTATATTTTGAAATATCCTTGCATTTCAGGAACAAATTCTACTTTGCCATGGTATATAATCCTTTATTCATACTGCTAAATTTGGTTTGCTGGTATTTTGTTGATGATTTTGCATCAATGCTAATAGAGTGTATCAGTCTGTAGTTTTCTTCTCTCATGTCCTTGCTTGGGTTTGCTGTCATGGGAATGTTGGCCACATAGCATGAATTAAAAAGTGTTTCCTCTTTTTCAATTATATTGGAAAAGTTTGAGATGGATTGGTTTTAACTTTTCTTTGAAGGTTTGATAGAATTTACCAGTAAAGCCATCTGGTCCAGGGGTTTTATCTTTCTGCAGATTTTTGATTACTGGTTTAATCTCTTTCCTCATTTTAGGCCTATTCATATTTTCCCTATCTTTATGATTTTGTCTTGGTATAGTTTATATATTTAGAATTTTAAAATTTCATACAGGTTAATCAATTTATTGGAATACACTTATTCTTAGTACACCATTGTAATCATTTTTATTCTTGCAGAACTGACAGTAATGTTTCTACTTTCATTTCTGAGTTTAGTAATTTAATTTTTCTGTTTTGTCCATTTGTCAATTTTAAAAATCTTTTCTGTGAACCTATGTTTGATTTTGTTGATGTTATGTATTGGTCTTATCTTCTCTATCTGTGCCTTGATCTTAGTATTTCCTTCTTTCCACTAGTTGTTGTTTATTTGTTTAGCTTATCCTTCTTTTTCTAGTTTCCTAAATCAAAAAGCTTGAATATGATTTGAGACCTGTTTTTTTTTTTTTCTGAATGCAAGCATTGAAAGCATTTATAAATTTACCATTAGCACTGCTTTTACTGTGTTTAACATTTTTTAGTAGGGTGTATTTCTATTTTCATTGGCCTGTATTTTTTATTTTCCTTGTAATTTATTATTTGATTCATTGATTAAGAATATGTTGTTTAATTTCCACAAGTATTCAAATTTTTCGGTGCTCCTTCTGTTATTGATTTCTAACTTCATCCAGTGTTGCCAGAAAAGATACTTTGCGCGATATCTCTTTATAAATCTACTGAAAATTAATTTCTGGCCTAACAGCATCTATCTTGGACAATGCCCTGTGTGCATTTGAAAAGAATGTATTCTGTTGTTGAGTAGACTGTTCTGTATGTTTCTTAGAACTAGTTGGTTTATTGTGTTGTTCAATTCCTCTGTTTTCTTATTTATCTTCTATCTGGTTGTTTTATCTATTGTTGAAAGCAAGATATTGAAGTCTCCAGCTCTTATTGTACAACAATCTATTTCTTCCTTCAATTCTGCTCAATTTTGCTTTATATATTTTGATTACCTTTTATTAGGTATGTAAATATTTATGGTTATCGTATCTTCTGCTGTATTGAGTTTGTATTAATATATAATGTATATCTTTGTCTTTTTAAATTAAAGTCTGTTTTATCTGATATTGGTAGGTCCACCCCTTTTATCTTTCGGTTTGTATTTGCATGGAACATTTTTTCCCATCCTTTAATTTTCAACCTGTTGTTTCTTTGAATATAAAGTCAATATTTTATAGACAGTATTTACTTGGATCTTTTTAAATGCATTCTGCTTGTCTCTGTCTTTTGACTGGAAAATTTAATATATTTACATTAAAGTAATTACTGATAGTGACTTAATTCTGTCATTTTGCTGTATGTTTTCTATATGTCTTATAGCTTCTTTTTGTTCCTCACTTCTTACATTACTTTTTTTGTTTAATTGATTTTCTATAGTAAAATATTTTAATTCCCTTCTGTTTCCTTTTGTGTATATTCTATACTCATTTACTTTAGCATTACCATATGGATTTTATTTAACGTCCTAAAGTTATAACACTCAAGTTATACTATCTTAACTTCAATGACATACAAAATCTCTGTTTCTTTACGACTCTATCCTTATCCCTTCCAGTTATTCGTGTGACAAATTTACATTATTATACATTTGGTGTCTGAAAACATGAAGTAATATTTGGTGTTTTTGAATGTATTAGTGTCTTAAATCATGTATAAAATAACATGAGGAGTTACAAATTGAAGCTATAATAAAACTGGTTTTTATATTGCCCATGTATTTACCTTTACTGTGATCTTTATTTCTTCAAGCAGCTTCAAGGTACTGTTCAATGTTCTTTCATTTCTACCTACAGGTCTCTGTTTTGCATTTCTTATAGGGTGGTTCTAAGGTAATAAATATCCTTAGCTTTAGTCTATCTGGAAATGTCTTTATTATCTCTCACTTTTGCAGGACAGTTTTTGCTAGATACTGAATTCTTAGATAACAGGGTTTTTTGTATATTTGTTTTTTTTTTTTTTTTTT
>NW_012108697.1:7231327-7233799 GCF_000951045.1 Mandrillus leucophaeus
CCAGTTTTCCCAGCACCATTTATTAAATAGGGAATCCTTTCCCCATTTCTTGTTTTTGTCAGGTTTGTCAAAGATCAGATGGTTGTAGATGTGTAGTGTTATTTCTGAGGGCTCTGTTCTGTTCCATTGGTTATATGTCTGTTTTGGTACCAGTACCATGCTGTTTTGGTTACTGTAGCCTTATAGTTATAGTTTGAAGTTAGGTAGTGTGATGCCCCCAGCTTTGTTCTTTTGGCTTGGGATTGTCTTGGCTATGTGGGCTCTTTTTGTTTTCCAGTTCTGTGAGGAAAGTCAGTGGTAGCTTGATGGGGATAGTATTCAATCTATAAATTACTTTGGGCAGTATGGCCATTTTCACAATATTGATCCTTCCTGTCCATGAGCATGGAATGCTCTTCCATTTGTTTGTGTCCTCTTATATTACGTTGAGCAGTGGTTTGTAGTTCTCCTTGAAGAGATCTTTCACACCCCCTGTAATTTGGATTCCCAGGTATTTTATCCCCTTTGTAGTAATTGTGTATGGGAGTTCACTCATGGTTTGGTTCTCTGTTTGTTTGTTAATGGTGCATAGGAATGCTTGTGATTTTTGCACATCTAGTTTGTATCCTGAGACATTGAATTTGCTTATCAGCTTAAGAAGATTTTGGGCTGAGACAATAGGGTTTTCTAAATTTTCAATGATGTCATCTGCAAAGAGAGACAATTTGACTTCCTCTTTTCCTAATCGAATACCTTTTATTTCTTTCTTTTGCCTGATTGCCCTAGCCAGAACATCCAATACTATGTTGAATAGGAGAGGTGAGAGAGGGCAGCCTTGACTTGTGCCAGTTTTCAAACAGAATGCTTCCAGTTTTTGCCCATTCAGTATGATATTGGCTGTGGCTTTGACATAATTAGCGCTTATTATTTTGAGATAGGTTCCATAAATATCTCATTTATTGAGTTTTTAGCATGAAGGGCTGTTGAATTTTGTCGAAGGTCATTTCTGCATCTATTGAGACAATCATGTGGTTTTTGTCATTGGTTCTGTTTGTGTGATAGATTATGTTTATTGATTTGCATATGTTGAACCAGCCTTGCGTCTCAAGGATGAAGCCAACTTGACCGTGGTGGATAAGCTTTTTGATGTGCTACTGGATTTGGTTTGCCAGTATTTTATTGAGGATTTTCGCCTCAGTGTTTATTAGGAATATTGGCCTACAATTCTCTTTTTCTCTGGTGTCTCTGCCCGGCTTTGGTATCAGGATGATGCTGGCCTCATAAAATGAGTTAGGGAGGATTCCCTCTTTTTCTATTGATGGGAATAGTTTCAGAAGGAATGGTAGCAGCTCCTCTTTGTACCTCTGCTAGAATTTGGCTCTGAATCCATCTGGTTCTGGACTTTTTTTGGTTGGTAGGCTGTTAATTATTACCTCAACTTCAGAACCTGTTATTGGTCTATTCAGAGATTCAACTTCTTCCTGGTTTAGTCCTGGGAGGGTGTTATGTGTCCAGGAATTTGTCCATTTCTTCTAGATTTTCTGTTTTATTTGTGTAGAGGTGTTTATAGTATTTTCTGATGGTAGTTTGTATTTCAGTGTGATATGTGGGAATATTCCCTTTATCATTTTTTTATTGCGTCTATTTGATTATTCCCTCTTTTCTTCTTTGTTAGTCTTGCTAGCGGTCTATCAATTTTGTTGATCTTTTCAAAAAACAAGCTCCTGGATTCATTGATTTTTTGAAGGTTTTTTTGTGTCTCTATCTCCTTCAGTTCTGCTCTGATCTTATTTATTTCTTGCCTTCTGCTAGCTTTTGAATTTGTTTGCTCTTGCTTCTCTACTTCTTTGAATTGTGATGTTAGTGTGTCGATTTTAGATCTTTCCTGCTTTCTCCTTTGGGCATTTATTGCTATAAATTTCCTCTACACACTGCTTTAAATGTGTCTCAGAGATTCTGGTATGTTGTAGCTTTGTTCTCATTGGTTTCAAATAACATCTTTATTTCTGCCTTCATTTTGTTATTTACCCAGTAGTCATTCAGGAGCAGATTGTCCAGTTTCCAGGTAGTTGTACAGTTTTGATTGAGTTTCTTAATCCTGAGTTCTAATTTGATTGCACTGTGATCTGAGAGAGAGTTTGTTGTGATTTCTGTTTTTTTACATTTGTTGAGGAGTGTTTTACTTCCAATTATGTGGTCAATTTTAGAATAAGTATGATGTGTTGCTGAGGAGAATGTATATTCTGTTGATTTGGGGTGGAGAGTTCTGTAGTTGTCTGTTATGCCCACTTGGTCCAGAGCTGTGTTCAAGTCCTGGATATCTTTGTTAATTTTCTGTCTCATTGATCTGTCTAATATTGACAGTGGGGTATTCAAATCTCCCATTATTATTGTGTGGGAATCTAAGTCTCTTTGTAGGTCTCTAAGGACTTGCTTTATGAATCTGTGTGCTCCTGTATTGGGTGCATATATATTTAAGATAGTTAGCTCTTC
>NW_012108697.1:7234864-7236541 GCF_000951045.1 Mandrillus leucophaeus
TCTTGGATGATTATATTTATGTCTCATCAAATTTTAAAGATTATCAGCTGTTATTTCCTCAAATATCCTTTCTTCCTGTTTATTTTTATCTTCTTCTTCTGGGACTCTTACATGTGTATGGTCTCCTTTATAACAGGTCCCCTAGGCTCTGTTCACTTTTTAAAATCTTTTTTCATTTTGTTCCCCAGACTTTACCATTTCATTTGTCCTATAGTAAATTTTGCTAATCCTTACTTTTGTGTGCTCAAATATGCAGTTAAATATTTTAGTAGAATTTTCATTTCCATTATTGTGATTTTAAGCTTCAGAGTTTCTTTATGTTTTATATTACCTTATTGATATTTCATTTCATTCATACATTTTTATTTTGACTTTCTCAATATCTTCCTTTAGTTCTTTCTTTATTTATTCATTTTTAATTATACTTTAATTTCTAGGGTACATGTGCACAACACGCAGGTTTGTTACATAGGTATACATGTGCCATGTTGGTTTGCTGTGCCCATCAACTCATCATTTACATCAGGCATTTCCCTTAACGCTATCCCTCCCACAGCTCCCCACCCACTGACAGGCCCCAGTGTGTGATATTCCTCTCCCCGTGTCTATGTGTTCTCATTGTTTAAGTCCCACTTACGAGTGAGAACATGCGGTGTTCAGTTTTCTGTCCTTGTGATATTTTGCTGAGAATGATGGTTTCCAGGTTCATCCATGTCCCTGCAAAGGACATGAACCCATCCTTTTTTATGGCTGCAGAGTATTCCATGGTATATATGTGCCACATTTTCTTCATCCAGTCTATTATTGATGGACATTTGGATTGGTTCCAAGTCTTTGCTATTGTGAATAGTGCTGCAATAAACATACATGTGCATGTGTCTTCATAGTAGCATAATTTATAATCCTTTGGGTATACACCCAGTAATGGGATCGCTGGGTCAAATGGTATTTCTAGTTATATAGATCCTTGAGGAATTGCCACACAGTCTTCCACAATGGTTGAACTAATTTACACTCCTACCAACAGTGCAAAAGCATTCCTATTTCTCCACATCCTCTCCAGCATCTGTTCTTTCCTGACTTTTTAACAATTACCATTCTAACTGGCATGAGGTGGTGTCTCATTCTGGTTTTGATTTGCATTTCTCTGACGACCAGTGGTGATGAGCTTTTTTTTCATATTCTTGTTGGTTGCATAAATGTCTTCTTTTGAGAAGTGTCTGTTTATATCCTTTGCCCACTTTTTGATGGGGTTGTTTTTTTCTTGTAAATTTGTTTAAATTCTCTGTAGATTCTGGATATTAGCACTTTGTCAGACGGATAGATTGCAAAATTTTTTTCCCATTCTGTAGGTTGCCTGTTCACTCTGATGGTAGTTTCTTTTGCTGTGCAGAAGATGTTTAGTTTAATTACATCCCTTTTGTCTATTTTAGCTTTTGTTTCCATTGTATTTGGTGGTTTAGTCATAAAGTCTTTGCCCATGCCTATGTCTTCAATGGTATTGCCTAGGTTTTCTTCTAGGGTTTTTACAGTTTTAGGTCTTACATTTAAGTCTTTAATCCATCTTGAGTTAATTTTTGTGTAAGGTGTAAGGAAGAGATCCAGTTTCAGCTTTCTACTTATGGCTAGCCAGTTTTCCCAGCACCATTTATTAAATAGGGAATCCTTTCCCCATTT
>NW_012108697.1:7239376-7258313 GCF_000951045.1 Mandrillus leucophaeus
CTTTAATGATGTTGAATGTTGGCCTTCACTCTCTTCTGGCTTGTAGGGTTTCTGCCGAGAGATCTGCTGCTATTCTGATGGGCTTCCCTTTGTGGGTAACCTGACCTTTCTCTCTGACTGCCCCTAACATTATTTCCTTCATTTCAACCTTGGTGAATCTGACAATTATGTGTCTTGGGGTTGCTCTTCTCGAGGAATATTTTTGCAGTGTTTTCTGTATTTACTGAATGTGAATGTTGGCCTGCCTTGCTAGGTTGGGGAAGTTCTCCTGGATGATATTCTGAAGAGTGTTTTCTAACTTGGTTCCATTCTCTCCATCACTTTCAGGTACACCAATCAAACATAGATTTGATCTTTTCACATAGTCCCATATTTCTTGGAGGCTTCATTCATTTATTTTCAGTCTTTTTTTTTTCTAATTTTGTCTTCTTTATTTCGCTAATTTGATCTTTATTCACTGATATCCTTTCTTCCACTTGACCAAATCAGCTATTGAAGTTTGTGTATGCTTCACGAAACTCTCGTACTGTGATTTTCAGCTCCATCAGATCATTTAAGCTTTCCTCTACACTAGTATTCTAGTTAGCCATTTATCTGACCTTTTTCAACGTTTTTAGCTTCCTTGCGATGGGTTAGAACGTGCTTCTTTAGCTCAGAGAAATTATTTATTACTGACCTTCTGAAGCCTACTTCTGTCCACTTGTCAAACTCATTCTCTGTCCAGTTTTGTTCCCGTGCTGGTGAGGAGTTATGTTCCGTTGGAGCAGAAGAGATGTTCTGGTTTTTGGAATTTTCAACTTTTCTGCTCTGGTTTCTCCCTATCTCTGTGGCTTTAACTAACTTTGGTCTTTTATGTTCCTGACCTACAGATGGGGTTTTGGTATGGATGCCCTTTTTGTGAATGTTGATGCGATTCTTTTCTGTTTGTAACAGACAGTCCCCCTCAGCTGTGGGTCTGTTGGAGTTTTCTGGAGGTCCTTTCCAGATCCTGTTTGCTTGGGTATCACCAGCAGAGGCTGCAGAACAGCAAATATTGCTGCCTAATCCTTCCTCTGGAAGCTTTGTCCCAGAGGGGCACTCACCTGTATGAGGTGTCTGTTGGCCCCTACTGAGAGGTGTCTCCCAGTCAGGCTACATGGGGGTCAGAGACCCACTTGAGGAGGCAGTCTGTCCATTATCAGAGCTCCAACACTGTGCTGGGAAACCGCTGCTATCTTCAGAGCTGTCAGGTAGGGATGTTGAAGTCTGAAGAAGCTGTCTACTGCCTTTTGTTCAGATATGCCCTGCCCTCAGAGGTGGAATCTACAGAGGCAGTAGACCTTGCTGAGTTGCAGTGGGTTCCACCCAGTTTGAGCTTCCCTGCCTCTTTGTTTACACTGTGAGCATAGTACCGCCTACTCAAGCCTCAGCAATAGTGGACACCCCTTCCCCTGGAAAGCTCCAGCATCCCAGGTCAATCTCAGACTGCTGTCCCAGCAGTGAACAAGGCTCTGTGAGCATGGACCCACTGAGTCAGGCATGGGAGGGAATCTCCTGGTCTACCGGTTGTGAAGACTTTGGGAAAAGTGCAGTATTTGGGCAGGAGTATACCATTCCTCCAGGTATAGCCACTCACAGCTTCCCTTGGCTAGGAAAGAGAAATCCCCTGACCCCTTGTACTTCCCAGGTGATGTGATGGCACACCCTGCTTCTGCTTGCCCTCCATGGACTGTACCCACTCTCCAACCAGTCCCAGTGAAATGAACTAGGTACCTCAGTTGGAAATGCAGAAATTATCTGTCTTCTTCATCAGTCTTGCTGGGAGCTGTAGACCAGAGCTTTCCCTATATAGCCGTCTTGGAAGCGACTCCCTCCTTTAGTTCTTTGAGAATCTTTAAGAGAGCTGTTTTAAAGTCTTTTTTTATTAGGTAGATCTACCACGAAGTCTTTCTCAGGGATAGTTTCTCTTGTGTGTGTGTGTGTTTTGTTTCCCTGTGAATGGGCCACACTTTCCAATTAAATTGTATGCCCTATAGTTTTGTTGTTGTTGTAAACTGTACATCTGAATCTAATAAGGTGGCAGCTCTGAAAATCAGATTCTTCTCTTTCTCCAGGACTTGTTTTCAATTTCTGTAGGCTGTCTCTGTGCTGTTGATCAACCTGAGGTGTAAACTTAAATTCTCTTCAGGTGTTTTCTAAGCCTGAGACTTTGCCTGGGTATGCACAGTAATTTTTAAAATGTTCCAAGGTATGCAGTTGCTTTTCAATGTCCTTGTCTAGTTTGGCTCTACAAAGAAGAAAAAGAGAAAAAGGAAAGTGGTGGGAAAAAAAAAAAAAGACAGTGGACCTTTCAGTCTCCTCAATGTCACTTCAACTGAAGGGAATTGGGTTTGCTATAACGGGGGGAGATGAAACAATAATAGCTGCTCACCTCTTGCTCTAGGCTCAGTGATTAGAAACAGCAATCAGAGCTCAGAACACAGATCCCCAAAATTTAGAGGACAGGGTCTTTATTGCTGTCCGACACCCCAGTTCCTACGTGATGCATGGAAGCTGCTTCAGGAGCATGTGCACTGCTGCCTGCCATGGGGCTGTGCATGGGGAAGTAGTAGCCGCTGTTGAGCCTAGAGCTGAAATTGACCAAAGTTAACCACAACTGAGTGTTGAAGGCTTCTCTTGGAAGCTTCAAGGCTTTAATAGACTCCAGAGTTCCAACATAATCATATAAGGCAGATTCTGGAAGCTTAATTGTTATCTAACAATTAAGATTCCTGGTGCTTCCTACCCAACCTCTTCCTAGACTCCTTCTCTTGGCTTTCAGTTTCTTAGTCTTCTTATCCATGTAGTTTGATAATGGTTTAACAATTGCTGTGAGAATATGTGTACATATTTGTATTTACTTATGCTCTTTATGATACTTCTGAGACCTACGAGCTAGAAATTGACTTATGTAAACTGGCTTACATATTTCCTTTGGAGAGAATAATATTTTGGCTCACTTCAAAGTGTTGCATGCTCTCTAAGGAAAAATGCAATGTTTCTATACATACTTTAAATGAATAAGAACCACAAAATTGTCTTACCTGTTCATGGAAATATTTGAATTACTAGTTATTGGAGTACTCTGTCCCATCAGCTTTTTTTCTTCTGAATTGTGAGAGGGCTTGATTTAATGGACCTGACTTTAGACAGTGGAGAATTCTAATTCTGTTTCTCCTCTTACTAGTTTGGCAATTTGGGAGAAACTATTAACATCTGTATATATCAAGTCTTTATTTGCTAAAATGGGAATCATAATGACTAACTCAAGGGCATATTGTATACATGGTCAGTAAACATAGTAAACGAGATGAAGTATAAATATGCCTAGTCCCTAACTGGGCTTCAGCAAATTCCAGTTTATTTCCCTGCTTGAAACTGAGCTGGGCAGCTTGCTATGCAGTACAGAGTTGCCTAAAATGATGCAATGATGAGACTTGATGACCAGGTCAGTAGTCTGCCAGGCTCTATTTTCTAACCCCTCCTAATGACTCTTAAATATGGCCCAGATCCAAACTTCCCTTCAGGAGCTGGTTTTTATTCACAGCCCAATCTAGAGTGTTTGGGTCCTTAACTTGACTTAGTCTGGTTCCTGGAGAGGCTTACCTTGTCTGGCCTTTGTCTTTCTCTTTTAATCAGTAGGAGTTGTGTTTTTAATAAAGAAAAACACAGCATATTTCAGAACAATGTATTATATGATAATTCCAATCACAGAGAGAAAGTTCAGTCCCTGTTTTATCAGTGATATTACTGTTTGAATGTTTGTCCCCTTCAAACTGATCTTGAAATTTGATTGCCATTGTAACTGTATTAAGAGCAAGAACCTTTAAGAGGTGATGGGGCCATGAAAGCTCCACCTTCAGGGATGGGATTAATGCAATTATAAGAGGTCAAATTTTGTCCCGTTATACCTTTCTCAGTCCTTCCACCTTCTGCTCTGTGAGGATCCAGCCTTCCTCCCTCCAGAGGGTGCAGAGTACTAGGCACATCCTTCTTGGAAGAGGAGAATGTCCTCATCAGACACCAAAACTGCCAATGCCTTGACCTTAGACTTCCAGCCTCCAGAGCACAAGCCAATAAATTTCTGTTAATTAAAAATTATGCAGTCTCAGGTATTCCGTTATAGCAGCACAAAATGAATTAAGACAAGTAATCTCTTTTACAAGACTCTAGACCACTCGTTTACAGCCAGATGTACATTTTGTATCTGATGGATATCTGGAGACATTTTTGGTTGTCACACCTGCAGGGGGTGCTGCTGGCATCTAGAGAGTAGTACAGGCCAAGGATACTGCTAAACATTTTATAATTTGCAGGATGGGCCTCACGACAAACAAAATTATCTGGTCCCCCATGTCAATAATGACAAGATTAAGAAGTCCTGATCTAGACTGAACTGGATATCCAGCTAACCCCGTTAAACTCCCTCCCAATAAGCAAGGAGATATTAATCTCCCTGACAGTAAGAGAGGACGGGCAGCATTCCATTGCCATGGTCATCATACATTTATTAGGTACATGCCAGGGGTTCAACCCAATATGAACCCTTAAGACAAGATGTAGAGTAACTATAGTATATTAGATGAAATGCCACATCTTGGAGTTAGACAAATTTTTATCTGGTTTTGGCTCTGTCACTTACAAGCTATAGTTCTATAAGAAAGTACTTGTATTTCTGGAACTTTAGCAACACTCGACAAAATGGTAGTGGTGGTATGCAGAAATTATGTTTATAATATCTTTAGAATAGTGTTTGGAATATGGGAAACATACATTCAATAAATTGTAGATGTTACCATTGTTGACATCTTCATTACCACCGTTATCATCACCACCATGTCTCATCTCAGCCTGGCTTATAGCTACCTCCATGATACAACTTAAGCTGTATGTGCAGGAAATTCTGCATTTAACAAAAACCATCTGTGTCAATTAACTCCCTAACACAGGGAGTCAACTTTAGGAGGGTGAAAGGAAATCGAGCAGTCAGAGAAAATGACATTTCATCAACTTGGCCCTACTTTCTATTAGCTTTTAGATTGATTTTCATGGAAATATATGATATGGGCTGGCACTGGAGAAAAATGTCAACTCACAAATGTGCTGGTTGTTGACAAGTACCCTATATTGCAGAATATTTTTATTCTTCTTTTCCTTTTTTTCCAAGATAATTTTTACATTTTTTCTGGCTGTTTCTGAAACACTAGGCCTTCTTCAGCTTCGTGCGTTTGTTCACTATATCACTTTGATCCTTTAAATTAGAAGAAATTGTACTGGTCTAAATTATAGAAAAGTCCAGAATTTCCTAGCTTTAAAGCGATCAATCTAAAGCTCAAGTTGTATCCTCAGTACTCAGTGTCTTTCCTTATTATCTCCTAACTCTAATCTCAACTGTTTTAGTCTCAGAGTCCCCCAGGTGTCAAGTCACTTGTCAGTAGCTATGGATTTATGTCTTTTCAGATTGAATCCAATGGCATGGGAGAATGTCTATCTAATCCCTTAAGATCTTTAAGGGCAAAAACCATATCTCAGTAATCTTTGAAACTCTTACAGTCTAGTGTAGAATCTTACAAGTGTAGGAGTCTACTCACCAAATATATAAAAAAGGCTGGTTGAATTAGATTTTCCCAGAGTTCGTATAGTTAAATGTAGGTAAGATACTCAAAAGGAAAAAAGAAAGAAGAAAGAAAGAGAGGAGAGGAGAGGAGAGGGGAGGGGAAGGGAGGGAAGGGTTGACTCCTAGAGAGAAAAGATACTTAAATTGTACAACTGGTTAGTAGCAGAACGTGGAAAACACTATGGATTGCCTATAAGACAAGGTCATCCAATTTCCATTTCCAATAAATGTTGTGACGTGATTGCCAGTGAAATGTTAGGAGATATCTGCCAGTGGGACTTCAGAGAGAGGGTATTTTTGGCTTGTTTTTACCTTAAAAAGTGACCCATGAAAAGATACAGAATCATTATTTGGCACAATGCTGCTTAGCAGTATATGCCAGATGGAACTCCAATAGACATTATTTGGCCATGGAAGGAGTGAACACAGAGAGGCTGGCAGAGAAGAAAGTTAGGAGAAACCTAAGCCATGATCATGTCATTAAGCTGTTTATTTAATGAACCAGGAATATCCTACTTCTACAGTTCTTCTTATTATGCAAGACAATAAATGCATTTATCATTTAGGTCAATTATGTTAGGATTTCTGTTCCTTGCAGCCAAAAGTATCCTCCTGGGTACCCAGAGAATAAGGGCTTTTCCAAGAGGTCAATTCACTTATGCAGAAAGAACACCTTTGTTTGGAATGAAAGCAGTTTTGTTTGGCCTGAACATATGAAGAACATTATCACCTGGTTAATAATTTCACAGATTCAAAGTCTGTAGATAGTCTACTGGCCCCTTTTGATGCCCTTAAAGTCAGCATAATATTGAAAATATAGCTTCTTCCCTCGAGGAGTTTTGGCCTCCCCAGAGAGCTGAGAACTGATCTGCCCAGCCTGATAAGGTATGTCATGCCAGCTTACTCTGTTTTTATCTCAGCACTACCAGGGATGTTGCAGGCATACTTAGCATAAAGGTTAGTTAGCAGATCCAATGACCTAGGTAATATGTATGTAGGAGATGAACATCTCTAGAAATAGATGAAAAAGAAATGTGGGAGGGAAGAAAAAAACATGAATGACCTTCATTTATCTTATTAATACATTATGTTAAATTCTGCTTTTAATTACTGGTAGGTCTGGTCTCAGGAAATGGCAGTAGAGCTGCACTTAGAATTCTGAGTTTTGGAAAAAATGAATGAGAAATATCTCTTCAATTAAAAAGCAGAAGCTATTCATGTCTTCTTCCAAAATATCATCCTAACATGTTAATTAATTTTTGTGGATCCTGAACAGCTAAAAAATAATAATTATGGTAAGATACATGTTACATAAAATTTACTGTTGTAATCATTTTGATTGTACAATTCAGTGATGTTAATTATCTGCACATTGTTGTGCAACAGAGATCTCGAATTTTTGATCTCCTAAAACTGAAACTCTACACCCACTGAACACTAACTCTTAATTTCTCTTTTCCCCTGGTCCCTGGAAACCACCATTCTACTTTCTGTTTCCATGAGTGAAATCATATAGTATTTGTCTTGTGACTGAGTTATTTTATTTAGCACAAGGTTGTCCAGATTTATACGTGTTGCTACAAAAGGCAAAATATTCTTCTTTATGGCTGAATAATACTCCATTGTGTGTGTGTGTGTATATATATGTGTGTGTGTGTACATATATGTGTGTGCATATATGTGTGTATATATATACATGTATATATGTGGGTATATATATTGTGTGTGTGTGTGTGTGTGTGTATATATATGTGTGTGTGTGTGTATATATATATATGTAACATTTTCTCTATGCATTCTTCCATCCCTGGACATTTGGGTTTCTTCCACATCTTTGCTACTGTGAATGATGCTTCAATGCACATGGTTGTGATATCTCTTCAAGATCCTGATTTGAATTTCTTTGGATATAACTCAGAAGCAAGATTGCTAGATTGTATGGTAATTCTGTTTTTAATTTTTTGAGTCACTGCCATACTGTTTTCCATAGTGGTTGCACCATTTTACATTTTCATGAGCAATACACAGGTGACCCAATTTCTCAACATCCTTGCAAATACTTGACAATGTGTTTTTTTCTAATTGTGTGCATCTTAGTGGGTGAAAGTGATATATCATAGTGGTTATGATTTTAATTTCTCCAGTGCTTAGTGATGTTAGGATGTATTTTCATAAGCATCCTTTTTATTATACTTTATGTTCTAAGGTACATGTGCACAATGTGCAAGTTTGTTACATATGTATACATGTGCCATGTTGGTGTGCATCCATTACTGGGTATATACCCAAAGGGTTATAAATCATAAGCATTTTTAAAATTGGGTTATTTCATTGTTGAGTTGTAGGAGATATTTATATATTCTGGATATAAGCCCCTTATTAGATTTATGATTAGAAAATATTTTCTTTCATTCTGTAGGTTTCCTTTTCACTCCACTGATTGTTTACTTTGATGTGCAGAATTTTTGGAGTTTGATGCATTCCCATTTGTCTATGTTTGTTTTTATATTGCCTCCAAAATATTATTCACAAACCCAATTTCATAAAGCTTTTTTCCCAATGTGCTGTTTTCCAGTTATGATTTTGGGTCTTATTTTTAGTCGTTTAACTCATTATTAGTTAATTTTTGTATATGGCATAAAGGGTCCAACTTTATTCTTTTGCAAGAAGACATAAAATTTTCACAGCACTGTTTATTGGAGAGACTGTTATTTCCCCATTGTGTGGCATTAGTTCCCTGCAGATGTTTTTTTAAGTCAGAAAGCAGATAACAAAATGGGCAGGAACATATTTTTGATATATAATACTTTAATTTATAATGAGAGTTTGAGCTTCTAAGAGCTACTGTGTTTTGCTTAAACGTGACATATAACAAGACATGCCAGTCTTTAGCCTTAAATTTCTCATTTTTCATGGTTTACTTTTTATGTACTATAAATGAAATTTCATAGCAGAATTAATTCTGACCTCTAATGAAGATAGGCTAATTAAACATATTTAATGTTTACAGTTGCTGTACACTTTGTGTTTTATTTTCTGGAAATAAAGTGGAAATGTTTTATTTTCTGGAAATAAAGTGGAAACATTTTATTTTCTGGAAATAAAGTGGAAACATTTTATTTTCTGGAAATAAAGTGGAAACATTTTATTTTCTGAAGCTGGCATTTTCTGTAGTCCTTATGAAACCAGTTAAGAAGTTTTGAATGCTCTAAATTAATTGTACTCTATCTTTCAGTGTGATTTTTATTGGTAGGCAGGTGGAAATCAACTAATTCGTTGTGTGTTTCCTGAACTTCTACTTTGTGTTTAGCAATGATGTATTAGATGAAAGAGATATTTTTCCTCTTAAGGACTAGATGTTTTAGTAGGAATACTGTATGCATTTAATTATAATATATGCCAGAAACTAAATATCAACAACTGCATCTAGGTGGAATATGAGCTAGGAATAGAAGTGTATATCTGACCGAGTGCACCAGAAAA
Organism: Mandrillus leucophaeus; assembly: GCF_000951045.1. Classification (NCBI taxonomy): domain Eukaryota; kingdom Metazoa; phylum Chordata; class Mammalia; order Primates; family Cercopithecidae; genus Mandrillus; species Mandrillus leucophaeus. The sequence goes on from NW_012108697.1 coordinate 7,248,495, forward strand.
GTCTTCCTGAAGGATGAACTTTAGCTGATATTTGAAGGATGTTAAGAGTAAAAACTCTGTAATAATAGTTGATATTTATTGAAATCTTACTATGTCTTCAGGTATTATTCTTAGGGCTTTAATATGTCTCCAGGTATTGTTCTAAGGGCTTTAATACTTTTTTAACCTTTGTAATAATCTTATGAATTAGCTATTATCCCATTTTATGAGTAAGTAAATGAAGTCATACTGGGGTTAAACCACTTGTCCAAGGGCCTACAGCTGACAGGTAATAGAACAGGGATATAAAGTCCTGTAGTCTGACTGCAAAGTCCAGCTTCTAACCACCCTGTTACAGGGCATTCCAGGACAAATGAAGACGTAACTATAAAAGCAGGGTTAGGAATATATGAGGAGTTAATGGGAGTTCTCAGTGAGCTCCATCTGTCAAAGCTGAGAAGCTTGTTCTTTATTCTGAGGGCAATGAAGACCATTGAAAGGGGTTAGCATCAGGGAGTAGTGTGTTTAGAGCTATGATATATGAAAATTGAATGTACATAGGGTATAGAATGCTGTGGACTCACAGTGTATCACCTGTGTGGTTTGATTATGCTTGTATTGCTGAAAGGGAAAATGAGACTCAGAGATGCTACAGTAAATAACATCCTAAGTTCTCCTAAATAGTAAGTAAAAGTAAGATAGCCCAGCTAGCATCAAAATCCCTCCTCCCTGCCCCTCCCCCGCACAACTCTCTCTCTCTCTCCCTCTCCCTCTCTCCCTCTCTCTCTGTCTCTCTCTCTTTCTCTCTCTCTCGTAAGGAGAAGTGACTTGCAGGCAGAAATGCCAGTCAGGTGACTACAATGCCACAGAGGAAGAGGTAATGAAGGCTTGCATTAGGAAGAAAGGGTATGATTGTCAGGGACTTGAGACGTTCAGAATAATTTTATTTCTACTGTTAATTAGGACTAGGAAATTGTAAAACAAAGAAAAAACAAAGAGTATTCTATGGATTTTGATAGCAAAGTAGATATTGGCACCTTTAACAACAACAACAAAAAAAAAACAATGAAATAAAGAATGAGGAATGCATTTTAGGGTGAAGATAAAGAGTCCAATTTTGGACTATCTTCCGGGTCCCATCCAGTCTCCAAGTACATATGACTGGCAAGCTAGACAGGCATATCGGAAGAAGCACAGAAAGGAAGATGTGGATCTGGAAACTAATATTCTCAGAGAAGTGATGGCTGCTCTTTTCTTTGGAACTTAATTGAAAAATTTTGTTATATAAAGTTAACATGTCCCAATTTTTAAATATGTTTGCTGTTTTCTCATAAATCTTATTTCAAGGGGTTCTTAATTTGCTTTTTCTTTCTCTTTTTCTTTCTTTTTTTTTTTGGTTTTTGAAGCTTAGGGAAGTATATGAATATATTTATACATATTTGTATTTTATGCCTATGCACATGGAAAGATAGATATATAGATAAATAAATAGATGATAGATATTGTCACATTGGATCATATTAAAACATAGATTGCAATATTTTTCCCCTCTGAAGCTAATGAGATTCTGGAATCTCAGTTTTATTCTGCCTCCACTCATTGGCAGAAGATATTGCAGCAAGGACAAGAAAGGAGAAGAAAAAAAAATGGCAGAGGAAAAGAAAATTTATAAATACAGTCTATCAAAGCCTAGCATCTGGAGTTTGGCATTTCAGGTGACACCAGAGATCTGTCAGGGAATGAGGACTGTGCTAAGCCTCTAAGTGGGTTAAGCAGGACAAGTGTCTGGAGACAGGGGACAGAGTAGTCTAAGCAAGACTGCTGGTAAAGTCAAGGGGAAGATGCTAGAACCAGATTAAAATTTCAAAAAAAGGTAGAATTTCAGTTTTGGGCTCTCTGGGGTAGCTATCATGTTTCACAGAAACTGCATTATGTGTACTAACATGAGAAAGTTAGTGGTTCCTGTTTTGGCTCTGAGAACCCCAGTTAATAAAGGATAAAGAACAGACTTATTAGTGCCAATATTTGACTTTATGAATTGAAGTTTATTAAGCTTGCTATGAGAAATATCAGAGATGGTGTCTTTGTCTCCACCCTTAAATCTAGGATGGCCATATGACTGATTGACAGTAGAACAACATTGTATGAATTCTGAGCCTAGGTCTGAAGAAGCGTGGTTTACTTTAGGTCACTTTCTTGGAATTCCTCTGCTCTTCTCTTGAGAACAAGTCCAGGCTGACCTGCTGGGGAATAAGAAAACATGTGGAGTAGAGAGGAGATAACACAGCTGAGACTTGTTAGATTAACCAGCAACTGCCAACAATCACAAGAGTGAGCCAAATAAGACCAGCAAGTCCTGCACTCAAGAGCAGAAACACACAGATGTGTCCAGCACATACTGCTGACTCTCAAGATCACAAAATCATGAGCAGAAAAGGCATTCATGGAAAAACATGTAATATGTAAATTATTAGCATTAGGGGAAGCTGGGTGAAGGGTATTCAGAGTCTTCATATTGATTTTGCAACTGTTCTGTAGTTTTAAATTATGTCAAAATAGAAAATAGTTTTTAGAAAGGCCAATATAGTTTATGCCAAATCTCGTTGAGATGTTTGTTTTTGGAACACACTGATTCTGCTACAAAGAAGTCAAACAGCCCCATAGAAAGGATGTGTGTAGTTTTTTTCAGCCACTCCTTAACCTGAGGTCCCAGAGACATGTCAGACATGAGCAAGTGCATCTTCTGATGATTCCAGCTTCTAAAAATCAAACCACTACAGCTGATGCCAGTGGAATAAAGAAGAACTGAATCCACATTGCCACCCACATTGCTGGTCTATGAGTGAAATAAACATTCTTATTGTCTTAGGTTTCAAGATTTTGCAGTGTTTCATTTATGCAGCAATGAAAAATGGAGCAGACACATAAGGTGTAAGGGGCCATTATATCTGATGAATTATATTTTATTGTTCTTACCTATGTTTCTATTATTATCTCTGAATTTCTACATGAATTTCTTATGTAGTTAAAATAAAACATTGGAAGAAAAAGCACTTACAGAGGCAGATTTGTATTATCATTGCCTCTCTAAAATGTTGCAAATAGTTTGCTAGGCTAAGTCATGAATATATGTGTGAATTCAAGAAAAAAAATGAATTCAGCAATAAGCAAGGGTTAAAATATAACAACACACATACACACATATATATTTGAAAAAATGAAAACGAATTCTTGCTGTGTTCCCTATCTCATTGTGAGATGCTTAAAAATATGAGGGGAAATATGTGAAATAATTATAGTTAATTTATTTCAATGACTGTTGGTTATTTCGACTCTCGCCACTAAACCAAGTTAGCCAAAAGGTTATATTGCATGATTTAACACACATTTAACATACATATTCTTATTATTTATTTATTTTCTTCTTTTGTTTGAAATCACAACCACAGGAATAGATTACTTTTCCACTCATTACACAAAAGCCTGTAAGTAATCAGCACAGATAAAACTTAATGGTATAATATAAAGACAAAATGATATTAATGAGACAAGGAGTTCATATGCTCATTAGATTTGAGTGTATTGAAAAAAGCAACAGTATGTTAAAGATTGGCAAAATTATACTACAGAGCCAATCAATATAGATGTGGCATTTTTGTTAGTGAATAATTAGTATAAATAATGCTGTCTTGGTTTTAAATACCCAAATGCTGAAGAAAATGGTGAAATCAATGGTAGGAAGCAGATGGATCATTTAATTTATTTCTCAATTGTAGCTGACACATTAGTTACAGGAATTTTCATGTCATCTATTTTTTATGGTTCATTTTACAGCTGTGTTTATTGTTGTAATAAATAAATACATTATATTTTCTTATTAGAGAAAAAAATTGAAATTTACTGTAGCAAAACACATTCTCACATGACTCAAATACCCTAAATGGAACCCCTATAAGGGAAAAGGTTTTTTCAACCCCAGAGTAAGGCCTGTGTGTAGTTGAAGTCAAATATAAGAAAAGATGGTCCAAAAAATGGTGACATTTTGTTTTTCAAAGGGTTATTGGTACTTAAGAAGATTTGCATTTCACATAGTCTTTCTAATAATACAGACACACTCATAAATCTGTTTGTATATTCCCAGCAACAAATAAATATTGTAAGCTACCATCTGGGATGCAGATATATAATAAAGTTATTACCTCCATTCTAGACTTTCCCTACAACTCGCAGTGCCAAAAAGACTGAGGGGATATAGCTACACCAACTTGATCTTTTAAACCTTCACACATTGGATTAGAAGAAGGGGATCTCTAATTTTTCCAGAGACTCCTTATGAGAGTAGAGTGGGATAGATACTGAGTATATCAATCAAGTAGAATATACCTGTCAAACACCTATGATTTCTCTAGCACAGTGTTAGGAACTTGTTTGATATACTAGTGATATAGTTTGCATCTGTGTCCCCACCCAAATCTCAAGTCAAATTGTAATCCCCAATGTTGGAGGTGGGGCCTCATGGGAGGTGATTGGATCATGGGGCTGGGTCATGAGGATGGATTATTCATGAATGGTTTAGCACTCTCGGTGCTGTTCCCATGATAGTGAGTAAGTGAGTTACTGCGAGATCTGGTTGTTTAAAAGTTTATACCACCACCTCCCCCTCCTCTCTCCTGCCCCTACCATGTAAGACACTTACTCCCCATTTACCTTCCAACATGAGTAAAATCTCCCCAAGGCCTCCCTAGAAGTAGATGCTGCCATATTTCCTGTATAGCCTGTAGAACTGTGAGCCAATTAAACCTCTCTTATTTATAAATTACTCAGTCTTAGTTATTTCTTTACAGCAGTGTGAGAACTGACTAATACACTTGTGTCCCATATTGACAGAGATTTACAGAAATAGAAGTGCAGTTTAGGAAATGTCTTCCTTGGTTATTTCACTATACTATTCAAACATATAACGATAACATTCTACTTATTATTTTCCTTGACTATTGCGGCCTTGATTAACTGTCCACATGGATGTCCTTTTGTCGATGATTTTGTCCTTGAAAAATTTTAGATAACCTGAATTTTAGCAGCTACTAAGTACTTGAACTTGGAATCAGATATATATAGAGAAGATGAAATTTGAAAGCAATGAAAAATGTGATAAAAGCTCCAAAGAGGAGGCCCTAAGTTTCTATGTATAATAAGATGTATAATAGGCAAATTTAATATTTTTCAGGGTAGAAATATGTTAATACAATTTGAAAAAAGAAGACTTAATGTTTGATAGATCAGTGAGATGGCAATAGTTTATAATGATCTATTGTATATTTCAATCAAAATACTTAGAATAGTCATTATGTTTCTAGAATAAAGAAAAGAATAATATTTAAAGTAATGGATATCCCAAGTACACTGATTTGATCTTTATAAAGTATATGAATGTATTCTATTATCATATGTACCCTGAAAATATGTATATCTATTATGTATTAATAAAAAATAAAATTATATTGAAATGAAAATAATGTGTTAGGTAATGAGCAATGATGAGAGAAGGGAGGGAGAAGGAACTCCATCCAGTCCTAGGAAACAGGATGTGCTAAGATCATATGTAAGTAGATCATGTTAGCTGGCAGAAACTTAAAGCCAGTATGTGTAAAGTGGGGAGACTGAGGGATGTAGGAAATAATTTTGGACACATAAGTGGGGTTGCTGAAGCATGAAATGAAATAACCCATATAACAGGTTTAGTAGAGAACTTTCCTAATGGCAAAATCTAACAAGTATTGTTTCTACCATTGACTGAAAAGTATAATGTCTGCTCACAAAAGTCTGGTAAATAACAAATCGTTTTCCTTTTATAGAAGAGTGTTAAAGAAGGAGAAATCAAGTAATTTTCAATCTAAATTGGAGGAGCCAAGGATTCTTCTCAGTGAGCTTTTCTGTGGTTCTGGACAATTCTTACCCAACATTTTATTAATTATTGAAGACATCAGATTCCAGAATAAGGTGAGCCTTTCCAGTTATCTCTGCACAGAAAGTGGCTGGACCAGCCTTTTCTTAATATTAAAAAATGAGCTATTTCCAAATATCTATATCCAATGTCCTTGGCTTCTTGAGAAACAAAGTTTGTTAAATTCCAATTTCAATGAACAGAGTCACGAAGATAAATACATGTTCTCATGATAAATGATCAGAATTATTTTCAAATAAGGTTTTATTTTACTCTTTGTCTTCTGGACATTGTAGACTTTGTAAAGCACATATTTATTCATTGCATCCTGTTATCTGGGTGAGTGATTGTCAAGTGCAATGTCTCTGCAAAAAAGAACATTACTATGACTTAAAGCAAAATCTAATGAGTTCTGAACATGTTTGCTAGGTGTACAGATTATGTGTTTTCCACACACACACAAAGTTGAATACAATGCCATTAGAATAGAAACTGAAAGACAACTTGAAGTCTGTTACTGGAGAAAAGTGATTTGGAGGGATTTAGAAGGATATTGTTTATGAGTCAGGGGTTGGGGAAGAAAGGAGAAGGCTTAATTTTTACTAAAACCACCTCAAAGACTCTTACTCAGCTCCTGGTTATGGTACTTGGCTCTGATTCCTACTTTATTCATATTTTATTTGGTAGTAAAAAAAATCATTTTAACACTGACAGTTCTGTAAAGAAACCTTTCTTTAAATGCACATGCAAAAATCTGGCTAAATTATTCAGCAAATCTAACATTGTTCAGAATGCATAGGAATACTTGAGAGAAAAGAGAGAAACAGAATTATTGACTTGCACCCTGGGAAATCAACACAATCAAAAATCAGAAACTGCCTTTAAGTAAAAGAGTAGGTGGCAGGGAGGCTCATTGTTGTTAATGTGAATAATTAGGTTTCAATGGGTGGTGGGGCGGGGGCGCGTGCAGTGGGAAATGACACTCTTGGGTCCATTCCAAGACTTCAGTTCTGCAGTCACCACCTCTTGTGATCTCCACCTTCTTATCCAAGACATTGTCTGGTCATATTTCTGGTTATAGAATAACCTTTGTCAAGTATCCTGTTATGAAGAAGGATTTGCTGCCATTTTATACCTTTAGCTGTTTTTGCTTCCCGTCATTGCAAACAAATTGAACCAGCAGTCACCTTTGGAAACTGTCTGCCGGATGCACCGCAAATTCACATTGTGCTGCAGTATCTGGAAACTCACAAATATATAACTAGTCTTCACTTCATACGTTTAAATCTTACCTGTTTTAGTTATATCTCCCCTATGTCGACTCCTCTGATGACTTCAACTCCATTATTCTTATCTTTTTTGGTAGAGAACAAACTAATGGCTTATTCTTTAGATACATTGTATAGTGTCTTATATTAATATCAGCTTATAGATATTGCATTTTCCTGGGTATCTGTGGGTCATAAATCTCAACTAAATTCAATGTAAACCTTAGGAATTCCATAAAATTATAAAGCTATATCTTTAAGACAACCAAAAATTATAGACTTTGATAGCCACAATTTAATTTATGTTTTAAAAAATTCTGTGTGGTAGGATTTCTTAATGATTTTACTTTAGAAATGAAGACACTAGAATCCATGATTACATATCCAGCACTTAGAGATTCTGAGTCTTAATTTTTCCACTCTTCTTTAGTGCATTTTATATTTTATTCTCATCTCAATACCAAGGACAAAGATTGGTTAACACAGATGAACAGTAAATGTTTGTGACTGAATTACAGAGCATGCATGTACATTAAGCTTTATTATAGTTAATTAATAAATTCTGCTTGCTGGAGATACAAAGATGAAACAAACAAACTCTGCCTTTTCTGCCATATCAGTGTTTGCAGGTTGATGGAGTCATGTAAATAAATAACCTCTAATGTTAAAGTAGAAAGGCAAAAAATGAGCATACAGAATGTTATGTGGGTTACAGATAAATGCAGTGATAATCTCCCCTACTCTAGGAGAATTAGCAAAGGCTTTACCAAGGACTTTACAGTTTGCTGGGATTTGAAGGATTACATAGAATTGAAAATTTCATGATGTCCTATGAGAACAAAGTGAACATTATTGTGTCTTAAGCTTAGTTGCCTGATGGAGAAGTACTTTATAAGAGGAGACTGGAGAATTAGGTAGGAGCCATAGGAAAGAAATTATGCCTCAAGTTTAGTAATAATTTTATACAATTCTGTAATTAATCCTACTCTTCACCAAGGTAACTATAAAACCTATTAACAAAGAATAGCCATTAATGATTATCTTTTATGTTTCTAAACAATATGGTAAGTGCTTCATAGATTATTTATTATTTGTTTATTTATTGAGACGGAGTTTTGCTCTTGTTGCTCAGGCTGGAGTGCAATAGAGCGATTTTGGCTCACCACAACCTCTGCCTCCCGGGTTCAACTGATTCTCCTGCCTCAGCCTCCCAAGTAGCTGAGATTACAGGTATGTGCCACAATGCTTGGCTAATATTGTATTTTTAGTAGAGATGGGGTTTCTCCATATTGGTCAGGCTGGTCTCAAACTCCCGACCTCAGGTGACCCGCCCACTTCAGTATTCTAAAGTGCTGGGATTACAGGTGTGAGCCACCCCACCTGGCTGCTTCATAGATTTTTAAAAACTAAATTCATGTCCTGAAACCGTGATCTGAGATAGAACGCTTTCTAATTTTGAAGATGGCCCATCTGATTCTAAGAGAACTTATAAAGTTGACTTTTGTTACAATTCTGGTAGGCAGTCATACTTCATTCTCATCCAGGCTTCAATTCAGAAGATTCCCATGAGTTTGCTGATGATGAAGTGGACAGACACACACAAATACATGCACATAGTCAAACACAAAGGTACCTAATTGTATAAGCACTTAACAAATTACATATTCAAATTATATATTCCAAAGCTAATAGAATTGAAATAAAAATAGTCTAACCCACAATAATAGTTACTGATATTTATACTTTCTAAATATTAGTAAAATTAGAAAATTAGAACACAAAGACTTGAACAATCCTGTCAACAAATATATTAGTCCGTTTTCGTGCTGCTGATAAAGACATACCCAAGACTTGGCAATTTACAAAAGGAAGAGGCTTAATTGGACTCAGTTCCACTTGGCTGGGGAGTCCTCACAATCATGGCAGAAAGCAAAGAGGAGCAACTCACATCTTATGTAGATGATGGCAGGCAAAGAGAGAACTTGCGCAGGCAAACTCCTGGTTTTTTTTTTAAGGACATCAGATCGCATGACTTATTCACTATCACGAGAACAGCATGAGAAAGACCTGCCCCCATGATTCAATCACCTCCCATAGGGTTCCTCCCATGACACATGGCAATTATGGGAGTTATAATTCAAGATGAGATTTGGGTGGGGACACATCCAAACCATATCAACCAACTAGACATAACTGACATTCATCAAGCAATTCACCCAGAAATAGAAGACTATACACTCCATTTAAGCTCACATGGGACATTTACCAGGGTAGACTATTCTGGGCCATAAAAACAAACAAACAAACAAAAAAACCAAAAAAATGAATTTAATGAAATTGAAATAATACAAAGTGGCTTCTCTTACCACAATCAAATTACATTAAAAAAAGAAAGAAATGAAAATATCTGAAAAATTTCCAACTATTGAGAGTTGTTTTTTATAAAGTAAGAATAAAAAATAATCACAAAGTGAGAAAAGAAGCTGAATGAGAGAAAAGACAAAACATAAACATTTGGGATGCAACTAAAGCAGTGCTTACAGGGAAAATCCATCATCTTAGTTGCTTATCCTGGTAAAAAAAATGAGTGGTCATAAAACAATTATCTAAGCTTCCACTATAAGACAT
>NW_012108697.1:7259103-7282100 GCF_000951045.1 Mandrillus leucophaeus
TGGTTCTACCACTTTCATTCAACATTGTACTGGTTAGTGCATTAAAATGGGAAAAGAAGAGGAAAGAGATTGCAATTCATGAGAAAAAGAGATAGAAAAAAAATCTCTATGGGTGACATGATTTTCTACATAGAATATGAACCTATAGAAAATTGAAAGCTGAAAGAAACATTATCAGAATTAATAACTGTGTTTGGCAAAATTACACTGCAAGATCAGTATACAGAAACTAATTGCTGACAATAAACATTTTGAAAATGAAATTTTTTTAAAATAGCATTTATAAATTAGAAATATTTTGAGATAACACTTTACCATGCTCTTTGAAGACTCAGTATTGTTAAGGTATCCATTCTATCCAAATTAATCTATAGATTTATTGCATTCATTAACAAAATTTTGCAACCTCTTTTAAAAACAAAAATAAATTCAAATTTAAGTTTTATTAACTGAAAAGTGATTGTTTCTAGTTCAGATTCAGGTTCCTCTTCTTGGGGGAGGGGAAATATGGCAGAGGGTTAGGTTGCAGGGTGGTAGTAAAGGAAGCCTTCAGCTTTAACTTAGTATTTATTGATGAAGATGATATCTTTTAATTCTATGCATTTACTCTTCAGTGTAATTTTTTCCAGAAAGCCAAAGCTTTCTCCAGCATTTTGAAAGTCATTATAAGGTTGAAATGACTAGTCCCTAGAGGAAACAGAAGGACTTTAATGCAGTCATTGTGGAATAAAGAGGAGACCTCGGTCTTCAGGGTTCTTGGCTATTTAATCAGAGAGAAAAAGTCAACCCAGCTCCATGCAGGCAGCAGGTGCTCTCTGACAGTTGGTCATAACCAACATCTACTATATTTGCCTCCCAAAGCCAACTCATTTACATAGAAATTCCAAGTGTCAGCCTTCTGCATTTTGCTATGGAGCTTTAAAATCACCTTCACAGAAGAAATAGCAATCCTAACTATCATTATTAAGCATTTACTATGTGTCAGGGATAATTCTAATTACTTTTAATAAGTGGCTCCATGAAATATTTAGAATATTCTTAATACAGAGTTTTCATTATTCCTTCTACTTTGAAAATTAGACAAGTTAAACCTAAGGAGTTCAAGTAATTTGCTCAAAGTAATACACACAGCATTTGTTAAAACCAGTATTTGAAACCCATGTAGGATTATCACAGAACCTAAATGTTATCACATCTCTGAAAAGCATCAGCACTGGACCAGAAACGCTGAAGTCAATTTGCAGTCAGAAGGACTGAGTGGAAAGCCAGCTCTTCTGCTTAGTCATGTGACCCTGGACAGCATCTCACAGGAGGTACCGTTTTCTTATCTGAAAGTTGGAAAAAATAAAATACCTGTGAGAATTACATAAGCTAATATCTGAGAGGGTGTTTAGCACATAGCAAAATACAGGTAAATTCCCCTTGGTTCTAAACAGTAGAGCTATATCAGAGGTTATAAATCAGGTATGCATGTACCCTACATGGGGCTGTGTTGCAGCAGCAGAGCATATCTGTTTATGCATATCATGCAAGTAAGTAATCTTGTTTGCAACATTATTAAAAGTGTTTATTTCTAGCGCATTACACAGGTGTCCAGCCTTATGCATCTATAAGAATCACATGATCCTGCAGAAATATATTCAAAGGCAGCCTCACTTGCTATTGATAACACTCAGCTGAGAGGCAAGCATATAATGGTCATCATAGACTTTTGTGTGTCTGAAAAAAAAGTGTATACTAAATTTAAACATTAAAATATTTTTAGGCTGAGTATCATTACATTTCACATTTCTTTGGATTTTCCTCTTCTAGAGATTCCTCCTAGAGGTTTTCTCCTACATTCTAATTTTCTCTGAATGTTGTGTTTAAAGTCAATGGCTTAGCACCAGGCCCTCTCTGTTTCATGTGTGATTATTTTGTCTTCTGAAACCTAAGCCCCAGAAATAGGTCTTATGTCTCACATTCTTTCAATTCCCTCCTGCTGTGAAACATACCACACCACGCAGAATGCTGAAATGTTCACAAAGTTAAGGAAACTGTTTGTCTTTCATTCATGAAGCTCCAATGCCAGGGCCAGTGTTTTGTATATAGCAGAGACTCAATGTAAGTGTGGACCATCTGGCACTATGATTTTTCAAGCTCATATAATGAAAGATGACTTGTTCCTTTCAAGGATTATCATTCCTCAAGTTATAAGGTCAAGCACCATTTTATTCAAGCTCAGATAAAGGAGAAAATATAGGTCATGCAAGAGGCTGCAATATAAGAACAGTATTATCAATAATTTATTGACTTTTATTATGCATATGAACTATTGTTTAAATTACACACCCCTAATGTTGCATTTGCTCCTAAGAAACAGTCAACTGTTACCCTTTTTATTTTATTGAAGAGATAAATATGGTGCAGAGTGCATCTTGCTGAAGGGGCAAGGGGCATCAAATTTTTTGTTTATTTGTTTGTTTGTTGGTTTGTTTGAGACGGAGTCTCGCTCTGTCACCCAGGGTGGAGTGCAGTGGTATGATCTCAGCTCACTTCAACTTCCACCTCCCGGATTCAAGCAATTCTCCTGCCTCAGCCTCCTGAGTAGCTGGGATTACAGGCGCGCATGCCACCACAACCAGCTAATTTTTGTATTTTTAGAGATGGGGTTTCACCATGTTGATCAGGCTTGTCTCGAACTCCTGACCTTGTGATCTACCTGCCTCGGCCTTCCAAAATGCTGGGTTTACAGTTGTGCGCCACCACACCCGGGGGGATTGAGTTTTTGCTTAGGTGCTGGTCATATCCCCATACTACATCCCAGTGCACGTTTTCTTTCAAAAGGAGACCCTCAACTCTAGAGTAACAAGTAAAGGCTGGCTTTTCTTCCTCTGGATTTGTTCCTGATTACTACTATATATTTATATAACGCACATCCTGTTCTTCTAGAGACATGAGGATCAAGGGATATGGAATCAAATGAACTGGAGAGGAAGAGTCTCTGTTTAGCCTTTAATAGCTGTTACTTTGTGCAAGTTATGTAGTATCTCCAAATAGGATTACTGTTTTGTAAAATGGCAAAAAATGTATACAATCTCTAAGATATGTGCACTACCTGCTTGAGAAAATACCTAAGAAGTGCTTATCACAGAGCTTTGCAAAAAGGAAAGCTTCAATTCATACACATTCTTGTTATAGTTTTTTAAATTAGCTTCATCATCATTGCTATTATTGATATTATTAGCAGGGTATTCTTGTTCATAAAGCCCTTGGAAAATTTAGCTACAGGGGCTGGAAAATTTAGAAACAACCCAGTCATATATATTACTTTTATCATCCTAATAAATAGGTTGCTAAAGCAAAATTTTCTGATTATACTTCCTGTAGTTTCCAAAATCCAAAGTGAAATAATGGTTCTGATAAAAGATTTTTTTTCTGACTGTAAAATTATCTAAATTATCTGCATCTGAAAACTTTTCAACCATTAGAAACAGATACTTAGTTGTAATTTTCATTGAGCCACTCTTATTGAAAATAATACAATTACATATAATGGGAACTTTCTTGGAAAATCCAGGGTGCACAGTGGCCATGTCTACAATGCCACTGACTTCAAGAGAAACACCTGTCTCTGTACACAGAGGAGAAGCATATTTCTCTTTCCACTGCACTCAAAAACTATCTTCTTTCCTCTACCCTCGTATTATGTTGTGTGTTTTGTGCATACTTCATTAACCAATAGCAATGTTCTCTTTATTTTCTTTCTAGATTTATGGTTCCAAATTGTTTATATTTTATTGGTCCTTGGTCCTTTTTATGCCAATTTCCGGGACCATATTTCCCCAGTATCTCATCCCAACTGTGAATAATATTATGACAGGGTAAAAAGTATGATACTTACCAAAAAACCCAGCTTTGATCAACAATTGCAAACTAGTTAAAGTTGTTGTAGTTGTTTTTACATTAGTGAGGAACGTTTTGAAGATCTAGAAGCTCTTGTGGTCTTATGAAGGAATTAATAGATCTGTATCTGGAGTTATACAGAACTAGGTTCAAACTTTCTTTCAGTCAAGTTTAAGCTCTGTGACCTTGAGGAAGTAATGTAATTTTACTATTTCTCAGTATTTTCATGTGTACTAGTTTTTATTAGGAATATTACAATATCTGCACATGTTGAGCACTCAAATTACTATTAATATCTGTGTACCACTAAATGGAATTCTATTGCCTTTTTTTGCACTGGTATTGTATTTCATTGCATAGATATATCGTAATTTATTTTTGATGCATATCTAGCTTATACTTTTATGTTTTATAAGCAACATTGAAATGAGTATCTTTTTGCATGTGATTTTGTATATTTGTCTAGAATTGCTTTTAGAACTTAAACTTTTGAGTTAATGAAATTATTTTTTTCAATTTCTTACCAACCATTACTAATGTCTAGCAAGAAAGTGTTCTCTGACCTACATCCATTTTAAAATATTTAATATATGAAAGAAAATGACTCTCAGTTCAAATCGACCTCAAAGCAAAAGTGAATTGGCACAGCTGATAGGATATTGGTTCAAGCCTGGTCGCAGTGTTTTCTCTTGAGCTAAAAAACCTTAAACTGCCCACATAGGGTTCACCATCCAGCACCACTCCTCAGCCAGAGTAGAATGTAGAGAAAATTACAAAGATTGTGTTGCAGCCCCCAGCATAGAGGGGCAATCAAGCTATAATGGATGACAAGCATAGATTTAAATGGGAAAAAAAGGAGAAGAATAAGAATGAACATTACCATTTATTAAATAAAACTTAAAGAATATTGCAGGCTCTTCAGGAAAGACGCAAGTAATTTAAAGTCCTCGGTAAAACTTTGTTACTACCTTCTCCTTGACATTTTCTTCTGGGTTTTTATTTATTTATTTTTTTGAGACAGAGTGTTGCTCTGTCACCCAGGCTGGAGTGCAGTGGCGCGATCTTGGCTCACTGCAAGCTCCGCCTCCTGGGTTCATGCCATCCTCCTGCCTCAGCCTCCTGAGTAGCTGGGACTACAGGCGCCTGTCACCACGCCTGGCTAATTTTTTTGTACAAACGCGCACACACACACACACACATACACACATACACATACACATATACATATATACATATATATGTGTGTGTGTATATATACATATATATACAAGTAAAATATCGTGTATATATATACGTATATACAAGTAAATATATACTTATATATGTATATACACACATATATACACACATATATACATATACATATACATATACATATACATATACAGAGAGAGAGATGGGGTTTCACCATGTTAGCCAGGATGGTTTCGATTTCCTGACCTTGTGATCCACTCGCCTCAGCCTCCCAAAGTGCTGGGATTACAGGAGTGAGCCACCACACCCGGCCTGACATTTTCTTGTGTTTTAAAATGAACCACCTGTTCCTTTGGTTTGAGGAAACCTTTGTTTCCTCTTTGTATTTGTTTTAGACTGTTCTGAATTTTTTTATTGATGGGAAAATTCTCTGGGATTTTGGATATTTGTCGTGTCTAATACTGGGATCAGGAACTTAAAACACCACTGAACCTAACAGTCTGAATTGTAGAAAGTTCATGGGCAGAGGGTCACATGGTATTGACAGCTTCAAGTTGAATCAGGAAGGTACCTTCTCAGAGGTATTTCTGAGTTTGCACTTCCCAATTATACCGGGTTGGTCATTAAGGGGAATGAAGAGCCCTAGAATTAAAATGGGTTGCAGAATAATGAAATGGGGTTTTCTCTTTCTAATAAATACCAAGTTCAGGCTCCCCATTCTGAAGCTACGCTGAAGACATCCAAGGCTTGCTACACCCTTCTCCTCTCAGGCATGTGTTCACTATCCTCCCAATTGACTTCTGGAATAATAAGGATTAATACACACACACACACACACACACACATACATAAAATACTGTAATCTGAAGCATTTTCTGGATCTGTTGTCTCTTTCTCTGTTTTGTTTTGTTTTTTTTTTTAATTATGAATAGTTTGTAAACTCTTTTTGTTTGTTGACAGAAACCAACTTCCATATAAAAGCTGAAAATGCCAGAGAGTTTTTAGGCTTCCTCAGCTTTTTGTGAAGTTAAGATTTCTCTTAGTCTACACAGGTTGCTATAAGAAAATACCATAGACTGGGTGGCTTAAACAACATAAATTTAATTTTTCACAATTTTGGATCCTGGAAGTCCAATATTAAGATGCCAACAGGATTGATGGCTGGTGAGGGCTTGCCTCGTAAGTTGTACACAATGAGTGCCTCTTTCCCTGTGTGCTCGCATGGTCTTTCCTTGGTGCATGCTTACAGAGAGAGAGTGATCTCCCTCTCTTTCTCATCTTAGAAGGCCACCGATCCGATTAGATCAGGCCTCACCCTTATTATCTCGTTTAACCTCAAATGCCTCCTAAATGCTCTATCTCCAAACATAGTCACGTGGCTTAGAGCTTCAACATATGGATTTTGGAAAGGATATAGTTCAGTTTACAGCAGGATAATAAGCAATAACTTTATCCAGGCCAATGGGACCTGAAAGGAAGACCACACAGGGATTTTTCAGAAAGACAGGCACAAGGAAATATTTTCTTTCCCACATTTTGACATATTTGTGTAAAAACTTGATAGCTAGAGTAATGCAGCCATGGTGTGAGCAGAGTGACTAAGTCTGAGAGCAAAGGTTAATTTGTTGATGATGATAAATAGAAAGATAAAAGCATCTCAGTTCCTGATGATGCAACCTAGCTGCCAATTTAACTAATCCTGGCCATGTCTATGCCCTGTTATATGAGAAAGGTAATGCACTAATATGCTACTTTATTTGTATACATTTTTAAGTAGAGATAAGTGATTCTAGGCAAAATACTGAAGTCCTACATATTCTTTGCATCGTGTTTTCACCCCCTCTATTTGACTTAACATTTTTTTGGTTTTAGTTTATGATCAAATCCCATGTGCGGTATCAGAGACACTCAAGATAAAGATATAGACTCCTTAATTTCTGGAATTGGAGAGAATTGTAAAAATAAAACCAAAACCAAAAAACAGAAAAAAAAATGAAATAAAATCTATACTATATATAAAATACATTGCTTAAATTGTGAAAGATAAATCAGGATTTTGGTTATTGTGCAACTGTGTAAAAATAACAGTAAAATATAAAAGTATAAATTAAGGTAAAAGAAAAGAAGTCTTGAGCCACAGGAGAAAATAGATAAGAAACTCCAGTATCCCAGAATTCGGGAATAAAAGCATGTCCTGTGACAAAACAGCATTTAAGGACTAAGGCTAGCAACACTCATGCTTTATTTCCACCCTGATATGCTACTGTGCCTATGCTATGGATTGCCAACCAGACAACATATGGAAAATTCAGACATGAATAAGCCTAGGAAGAAACATTTTCTCTTCCAGGTGGTCATAAACCAGCACACAAGCATCTAGAGAAATAATGAAAGTGACCTTAATCACATATTGAAATTGTGGATATATTTTGGTTTATATATCTTTTTCTTGATTTCTTATATAATACAATTGTAGTTGTCAGTGATGGTCTGGAATATGACAGGTCTTTTTTCTCTTTAAAGGGTGCTAAACATGACTTTAAGATTATGCCTTTACAGTTTAACAAAATATTTATTGTTATATAATATTTTTATCTAAATAATTTTATGCACAGCCCGAGTTGCTCTTTGGGAAATAAAAATCTACATGAATTGCATGTTAATTATATGTTGTTAATGTTAGGAAATTATTATTATTTCACAAAAGTGCATATTTTCTCCAAATTTGCCTCTAAGTTCTATAGTTTCGCTGTATCCTTTCTGTGGGCCACCAAAGCACCTATGACCACTGTTTAAAATACTATTTTTGAGATCAGTAAGCATTTTTTTAGCTAATAAAATGTATTTTTAAAAAATAAACTGATGAGAACACTGGAATATAGTCAATGAATTGTTTTACACAGAAGTCACTAAATCCTTTTGTCTGGACTATTGTTTTCAATGGCAGCTAATCACCTTTTTCAGTACATTAGACTTTGGTTAAAATAAGCATATTGTTTCAAAAGCTATTCCCACTTAATTTGTAAAGTCAGATTGCTTTAGACATTAACTTTAAAGGCACAAACATTGAGTGAATTGCGTGTCTTTGTACATTTTTCTGAAACAAGACATGAAACTCATCTTTATTTTTTTTGCTAATCTGGGTTGTTATAGAATTGACCTCTTTTGCAATAGAGATATTTTCATTCTTGCATTATCAATGAAAAATAAAATCTAGGTGCTGAGATTATGTAACTTTTTAAATGTTTTCTCCTGGAAGATTTATGAAACAATTATGGATTTAAATATATTACAGAAAATGTGGTGTTTTAATAGCAGATGTTTTGTACAGTCATCAGTGATTGAGTGATTAACGCTTTCAGTTGCTAATGATTATTTTTTCACCTAGAAATGTGATCCAAGGTATTCAGTTTAAGAAATACTTATTAGATATTTACTGGGATTAAACAAAATCTCTTGTTACAAAAATCAACAAGTTAGGAAAACATTTGTTAATATAAAATAAATACTCCTGTTTATTGAAGTTATGTGACATGGATTTAATATATTACAACACTATAGCTTATATCATCCCATTTTACAGTTGACAAAAATAATTTGGCTGTGGCTCATGCCTATAATCTCAGCATTCTGGGAGGCTGAGGCTGGTGGATCACCTGAGGTCAGGAGTTCAAGACCAGCCTGGCCAACATGATGAAACATCGTCTCTACTAAAAATACAAAAATTAGCTGGACGTGGTGGTGGGCAACTGCAATCCCAGCTACTCAGGAGGCTGAAGCAAGAGAATCACTTGAACTTGGGAGGCAAAGGTTGCAGTGAGCCAAGATCCGCTCCATTGCACTCCAGCCTGGGTGACAAGAGCGAAACTCCATCTCCAAAAAATAAAAATAAAATTAAAAAATAAATTGTCCACCCTCAAACTCTGGAAGTAATGAATCAAAACACAAATCTGTTGTATTTCATACCCATACTCTCAATTACTGTACACTGCTCAATACACAGTCACACACATGCACGACACACACACACACACACACAATCATTTATATAGACACACACTGTAAGAGGAAGATTTTAGCACTGCTCCAACTAAAGATAATGGGAGTAGGACAAAAGAAAAATGAATTCTTAGTAGAGGTATTAATGAGAGCAGAAGCTAAGTTTTAATATTCTTCTACAACTAAATCCTGCAATACATGAATGTCATTTGACTCTCAAAAAGAAAAGATTAGCTCATCACTGGTTTATCTTTAAAACATCTATCTGACGCTAAATTTTCAGTAACCGAATGGAGATATGTTCAGAAACAAATTATGTAAATATAAGCAATCCCTCAGAATACTGATCTTATCAATATTTTGTTAAATAATGCTTATTTAATAACTGTAACAATAATACGACATCCATACTGTATAGTATCATGGATATTTAAAAAGTTTTAAATACATATGAATACTAAGTAAATATACTGTGCCCAAAGGAATCAGCCAAAGCAGTACAAACTTTTTAATCTTAAATAATTTTTTAAAAGTATTATTCACGTGATTTGGGATGAGAGAAATAGTTGCTTTTGCTTGAAAAGAATAGTTGTATAGCAACTTGTAAAAGTAGACATAATTGTAGAATAAATAGAACCTATTATATTCTCTAGCATAAAGTAGGTGCTTAATAAATTGATAAAAACTCTAACAAATGGTTATGACTGTATATTTTGCTACTATTCTGTGGCAAGTTAAATATTTACTAAGATTAAAAGATAATTGTGCAAAGGTGTAATATCCATTTCATGAGATTTTATTTGGAAATGCAGTTTCTAAGGATGCTTTATTTCATAAGCCTGACTAGTAAGATAAACCTTTCATTTTATTCAGTAAATACTAATTTTTACCACACAGTACTGAAAGTATTCTAATAGCATGTTCCACTTTAGATTGTGTGTGAGCAAAAATCACCACAGAATCCCTCAAGAACAGTCATTATTGTCTTTTTCCCTGTGGAGGATTTGTATGAAAATAGAGTAATTCTTCTCTCTCCTTAAAAAATAATCCCTTTAGAATATCATTTAAATAATATATTTTTAAAATATTATTTTAAAATAATACTAGAGAAAAAAATACTCTTCTAACTCATGTTCCAGAAATGTCTAAAGTTTTAAACGTCTAAAACATTCCAGGTGGAAAAAGTATCTTAAATTGAATTTTGCCAAGACACTGTGGTTTCATTAACATGGATAAAAAATAAAAATAATAATAAAAGAAGCAGTTACTTTGGAGAGATTCAGAATCAATCTTGTTTTAGCGGCAATGCTCAGTGACTTGCAGAAAATAAATTGATCATGTTTTGGAACAACAGTAAGTACATAAAAGAAAATAAGGTTAAACTTGCCTCTCAAGTAAGTCAGCAATGCTGCCCTCCTGGAAAAACAATGAAACGCATCTGCACAGATTTGTTATATTATTAATCGGTTTCCTTTTTATAAAATTATTAATATTTGTGACAGAAAACAGGATGTCTGAGTTCTGTTGTGAGCAGCTGGGTTGATGAATGAAATTACCTTTCCTCAGAATATGATGGTTGTTATGTTGCTTGTAGTACAAATAAGTTTTACTTCTCATGTAAGTTTGAATATTTTTACATCAAATACATAAAAAGCATTTTAGAAATGTAACATATTCTATTCTCTTATAATTCTCAAGTCATCATTCTATTTTTTTTCTAAGCGAGTCAACATAAGTTGCAGGAGCTACAATTCATTTCATCTGCATAAATTTTCACAACAAAGCTGTGTTGCTTTTCAATGACATCTAAGGCATCGTGCAGGCTAGAAATGGGAGTTACAGAAACAGCCTGTCCATGAGGGGCATCTAACCTAGCCAGGGAAAAGCAGTATGTGTGGAAAAAATAAATAGCAGTTCCAGGCACTGAGCACTGAGACCCGAGTTAAGGAGGAGCCTGTGACCTCTGCCCTGGGGAGGTGAAACTTTCCCACAGCGGAGGGGTGTGTCCTTTGAGGTTCCAATCAAGGGCACTCATTCAAATTCTTATTTGATCAGAGTAACTATCCTGTCTCTTGCATATTTAGTTTGTATAATTCCTCTCAGAACTTTATTTTGGTGTCTTGGGTGCCCTCCAAAGAATCAATATTTATTCCTGAGAGCCTTGGCTTTTCTCTCTGCAGTACACTTGAATGCAAGTTTGGATCACAGTCCAAATGATATTGGCATATTACTTTGGCTTCTGAATTGGATTGAGAGTAAAAATATATTAGAAGCAAGAATAATTATCCTTAAAGGGCAATTAGAAGCAAGAATAATTATCTTTAAAGGGCAAATTAAAGTTTAAAAAATGAAAAGTACATATAATTATACTAACATATATGAGATCCTAGCCATTCTCAAGAACTGGATATTTAAAAGATTAGGGACAAGTAAAATGAACAACCAGAATAAAACATGTCAGCAATTATATTAAATATTAAGATGAGCCAACACAATAGTCAATTCCAAACCTTACTGATTGTAGAAGAGGCCCATGAACTTTCTTAAGTATTGTTTGGAGAGAATTGGATAGTTTAAACAGATTCCTGCCCCATGAGCTTCACCTTATCTTCAAGAAATCTTTGTGATTCCATGTGCCCCATGCTAGGAGGATGTTCCTTTCTTTATCAGCCTTTGAGAATTAGAGTTGATTATTGTAAGGGAGGTGGCAGGATTCTTTATACTTGGTTATGTCTTTTATATGAAGGAGTAGTAAAGCACTCAGGAGCCAATTCACAAGAAAAGCTGGAGAACAAAGAAATGAAGAATCTCCTTATTGATATTTGTGGAAAATGGAAGGACTTTGTATTGGAAAATTAATTTTTAAATGTTTATATGAGTTAAATGTCTCTCTCTCTCTCTCATCGTCTATCTCCAGATCATGCCCACAGAGAGCTCCATGTTTAGGAGCATTGCAAAAATACTTGAGGGGAAGGATAAGTGTGATTTTAATTCCTGTGTTTCTTTGTTTTTCACTTTGCCATGCGGAAAAGTTACCTACTTAATGGCTTCACACTGGAGTCCTATCCTTCTCCCTGCTATGAAATGTGACAGGATAGAGATTTTCTAAAACCCCGTTATTTTTTAAACACACACACACACACACACACACACACACACACACACACATACATCAAGAGACAGTCACCTTGAACCTAGAAGTCTTGGAACACCTTAGGCTTGGGTTAATGCAGCTGCTCAGTGATGCCTTTGGAGACAGTTTTTCTCTCTTTCCTTGTGGCCATCCTTCCAAGTAAATTTAAGAAATGTTTCTTTCCCAAAGTTTTAATTACAAAAACGTATTAACAAACTCAACTCCTCTGAAAAAAATATATTTACTTGTCAAAGCGTCTCCCATTTCTAGCTTATAACTTATATGAAAAAATTTTAAATACCTGGGTTCCATCAAAATGACATTTTCTCTCAAGCCTGCTTGTATTTATGATTCCAAGTTAAATTTAAAAGTCAAGTCTAGTAATTTGACATACATAGTAGATTTAATTGTTTGCAATTTTAAGATCTGTTTATCTGTTAGGCTATTTTCTCTCTGCTCTATGTCTAATTTTCAGGTGTGTGTTTCTAAGTCCTTGTCCTTTATGTATGCTCACATTGGTCAGAAAACACACATGCCCACGTGTACCCCTTCAGTGAATTCAGGTTGATCAAAAGTCTGGATCCCATAAAAAGGGGATTTGCTCCTGCTCATGAGACTGTCTTCCTGTGACAGATTGAACTCAGCATTGAAGTTGCAGGTCATCTGTGGTTACTGGTTATGCCTCTCACTGTGAAACAACGTCAGGAATGAATTCAGTCTTTGAATTGACTAGAACACATTCCTGCTGTCCTTGCTACATTTAAATTCCATCCTTTGACCCTTTCACTATGCACCTCTACTACCTTCCAACTTCTCTTCCTGTGTTCTCTGTTGGGGCTTCTGAACTTGATTAAGAATGGACTCCTACTGTTGTTGTTCTACTGTCTAAAATTTAAATATTAATAAGCATCCGGTGGTTCTGAGACAGTAGGAAGAGTATATTTTCTCCTACTGGTTAGATCCTTTTATGTTTCAGATTTCTTTTATGTACAAGATACAGAGGGAAAAGAATTCTGCTATTTTAATACAAGATTGAATGCCATAAAAGACAATATAAAATTGTGAAAGATCATAGAATATCCTATGCGAACGTTTAAATAGCTAAAGGCTGTTAGAATAAAAAGTTTTGGTGAAAGAAGTTATCGTTGTTATCATCATCATTAATATTATTAATCAGCAGAGTCAGAGGTTAAGAGCTGGGGCAGGGAACGATTATTCCTGTGGGTGATATTAAGCTGATTCAGAAAGTCAGGGTACAGGCATCCTCGATTTCCTTTGCTGATTCCTTTTATCCATCTATCAGCTCTCTCACCAACACTCTACTGGCTCCATGACATTGCCTCATGCTGCAGCTCTATGGCATCCACTCTCTCCAGGACTTCATTTCCCCAGAGGCAGCATATTAGCAGAGCCTGTTTGTGACTCCACAAACAGTGCAGTCTATTGGTTAACTTAAAGCAACTAACCATCTACATACTTGCCTCAGAGCATGTAGAGCCTGGGAATCTCTTGTAATTAGCAGAGGTAGAAGGTGGTTATAAGAGAGGAAGCAGGAGATGGTAAAAAAGTAAAACCTTTGGCATTAGAGTTACCAAAATTCTAATCCTTACCGCACCACTTGTTGCCTGAGAACTTAGAGAAGTACCTATCCTCTGCGAGCCTCAATTTCCCATCTCCAAAATGAGGAATATAATACCTACTGTATAACTTTCTTCATGAGGATTAATTAATATATATGAAGTAGTGGACTTCACAGTACAAATCTATTTATCTGTGTATCTCTCTAGCTCAACAGTCATCATCTGAGTGTGTATGTATGTATGTACATAGGTATGTATGTCTGTCTGTCTCTCTCTCTCTCTCATCATCTCTCTCCAGATCATGCCCACAGAGAGCTCCATGTTTAGGAGCATTGCAAAAATACTTGAGGGGAAGGACAAGTGTGATATTAATTCCTGTGTTTCTTTGTTTTTCACTTTGCCATGAGGAAAAGTTACCTACTTAATGGCTTCACACTGGAGTCCTATCCTTCTCCCTGCTGTGAAATGTGACAGGATAGAGATTTTCTAAAACCCCATTATTTTTTAATGTTTTTGATTAGTTATTCAGTAAATAACATTTCCATTACTGAATTATGCATCTTATTTTCTTCATCTCATTTTTGCCCATAAAGTCTATTGTTAGATTTGACTATAATTACTTTCTAATTGCTGTGTTATGGCACTAATTGATTTCACATCAAGCAACTAACAGTTCTTTTTCTGCATAAAACTCATCAAGTCTCAGTGACCACACATGGCCCATAGATAGCTGATGGTTGTCTCTCTTCTTTGGCTATTATTATTGTTATATATTTTTTCTAACAAATTTGAGAGGACTTTTTAACAGCCTAGATACCCTTAACTTATTTCCTGAAGACAATAAACGTTACCTACCTACTACTGTCTTGAACATACTTTCTTGTCCACAACATTCTGTCTCTCAAAGGACATTTAGTGTCCTACTCCCTCTTACTAATAGACCAGACCAGTGCTCAGGAAACTGCTCTCTGTGGCTTAATCTAGCCAGTAGCCTATTTTTGTGTGGCTTTCAAACTAAAAAGGATTTTTCCCCATTTTTAAAGAGTGATAAACAAATAGAAAAACAAAACAAATAATATGGGACAGAGATATCTGTGGTCTGGAAGGTACAGAATTTTTATTATTTGCAACATTCCAGAAAAAAGCTTTCTAACACCTGGCCTAGAATCCAATCTTAGCCCTTCCATTCAAAGGAAGTTAGAGAGAAAATAGAAATTGCAGAGCCATAGTTCTATTTTGTGCCCTCCTTTAGGACTAGCCTCTTGCTACACACTGTTAATCTCCGTGTTTGTCATTCTATTAAATAGTTTTGGTATCTGCATCTGAGTGACTTTCTCTTTTTTTTTAGATTAGATTCACATAGCAGCAATGAAAAGTAGAAAGAAGATAGGATTGAATTCAAAGAGACTTGGTTTCTCAGTCCATCCTCATTCATCCAGTAACCCCACTGAATCCCACCAATACCTCTGATCCTTAGTTTCATCATCTGTTAAATCAAGAAGTTTGACTGCATGGTGTTAAAAGGCCCTTACAGCTCTAATACTCTGGAATTAAATTATATAAATGCAAGAATATTTAAATTTCCTACAGGCTGAAACAGCTCAGTTGCTGTACTGGATGACATATGAGAACTTTTGGCCTTCCTTGAGCAGCTATAGGAACAGAGAACTCAGACTTCCATCATCCTGCAATTATAATTGTAGATAATCTCCTTTTTTGTTTGTTTTTTTGACTCTGTAAAACTGAGATCAACCTCTGTGACTTCTAACCAACTGGCCCCAATTCTATTTTTTCAGGACACAAAATGTTAGGATAGACGTGCAGAAATATTAGAAACCAGTCAACATGTCCCAACAGATTTTTCTTTTACATGTGAAGCAATTTTAATTTCTTTGAGCAATTCAACGAACAGGTGATCTAGAGACATTTTTATTGCTCTAAGTACACTATACTATATCTCAGCCTCATGAAAGGTGGCTCAGAAGTCAGCAATCCATATGAGAGTCATATAGGTCTAGGATGTTTAAAACAACATTCAAATATAATAGAGTGGCTAGTAGTAAAAGTATGTCAAGTTTACTTTCCCTAAGGAAATACTCTTCTACCAAGTTTGCTGAAATACTTGGCCTGTTATGGCACCACAAAGCAATCCAGTCCTCCTAGGAGCACCTACTCCTTAGGTTTGCCAATACATTTCATACATTTTGTAACAAATGAAAATTCTAGAACAGAACACAGGAAACAATGGTAGTTCATTTTTCCAGTTCTAGAAAGGCAGTTATTTAATTTTCTGTAAAGATTTGATGATGTCTCTTACTTTGTCATTAGAAAAATGTTAAGAAATTAAAAATGATGATAACTTTAAAGGTTTTAAACATCAACATTTAAATTCAAACTAAAATATTTATAGTAAAATAGACTGATGCTTTTCACCATTTCAAATTCCCAAATTCAAATTCCCAGAAGAAACATGTTTTTAATTATTGACATACATCTATAATGCTATATCTTGGTGTTCTTGCTTTATAAATGTATGCCTGTTGATATCCTGTTATGATAGATGGGGGTTTATTAATATTACTATCACATAATACTGCATCTCTAGTTCCTATTTTTCTCCTATTTTCCCAATAGATTTAATAGAAATTATTTAAATAACCAGCCAATAATACTATCAATATAATAAACTATGTTCATTTTTGTTTGTTGTCACTTGTCTAGTTTTAGCATATCCATTATAAATTATTTCTATCATTACTATTATATGGCTATCAGTATTTTTCCCCAAATGGCTCAAATAACTTTGAAAATGATTAATTTTATTTTCTCTGAGATCTCTCTTTTAAAGTTTCTGTTTTCCATCCAAATATTGAAATCTCTGTCAATTTCTTTTTGGATCTGTTACATATCTATTATGTTTTAGATGTTGGGTTCTCTTTCTCTTTTAGTCAGCTAACTTACCCCATTTTCTGTGGGGTTCCTTCCTCAGTAGTAGTTTCTTGAAAAAGATGCTTTGGAAGCAAAACAAAACAAATCAAAACAAACAAAAACAAACCAATCCACAAGAAGAGGTGAAATCAATTGCCCTGCCTAAAATTTCATAGACGTGGTTCTATTGTCTTTATCATTCGGTGCTGCTTGGAGAAAATACTGATGACTTTCTGATTCCCATATTGTTCTCACTGTCTCAATGCATGTGGATCTTTACTTCAGCCCGAGCAGTTGGAAATTCCACAAATATGTGCCTTGGTTTGTATCCCTCTTATTCGTTTTGATAAATGGTCAGTGGATGCTTTAAATCTGGACTTGAATGTCATTCAGTCCTGAAAAATCTGCTTGTAAATGTTCTTTTGAAAGCTATCATTTTCAGTCAGGAGTCGATGGTAAAGTTCTAAAAAATTTTTCATTATTTTCGTTAAAAATGATTTCTATTTTCATTCAAGCCATTTTTCCTGGTTTAATGATCTAGAAACACTGCTTGGTATGCCGGCAATGGTCACTGAATACATCACTAACTGCTCTCAACCCGGTGATATACTCAGCATATACTGTCTTGTTTCAAGCATTCTCTGTTCTCCCTTTCACGCATCCACGTCCTGTTCATCCAACAAAGACCAGCTTAAGCCATGTTTCCTAAGAAGGTCTCTGACTATCCCAGTCCTTCTCTCTCCCTTTCCTGAAATCTTGTAGTCAGTTTCTCACACTTGATCACTGCTATACACATGGCAGTGAAAAGCAGGCGCTGTAAGTTTCTTGGTAGCTGCCCCTTTGAGCTCTTGATAGTTTGCTCTTTCTAAACAGACTTTTTAAATGCTACAGGTTGTGTGATGAGCCATGTCATGTTTTATTATTTAAATTCCCGGCAGCTGAGGGACTACAAGCTCTTGAATACATAATGTCATATTATTTTATTTTGTCAGTATTTAATCTCCAAAACATATTATGAACACCTGGTTATTTTGTAGCCCCATAGAATATTTTACATATTCTGAGAAAACATTTTACATATTTGAGAAAACATTTTACATATTTTGGAAATCCCCGATGTATTTCTCTTGCTCTCATTTCTTTCACCTTGTTTCCAAAAAAATTTTAGGTGCTTTAAGAAGCAGAGAAACTACCGACAATAATAATGTTAATAAAGATTATAATACTCTGATATTTTAATTTATTAAAAAATATAATATTTCTCAGGACAGGTTTACTTGAACTGATCCTTGAGCATTTTATTAAAGAACAACTAATTCCAGTTATCTCAGACTCCTCCAGAGAAAAGTACTGTAGCCATTTAAAAAGTCTTTGAAATAGAGGACAGGTGAAATGGTTTTAAATACCTTAAAAATTGCAAATAACTATGCTGTTGGTTTCCTTGTGATCTGCAATAATAAGGGAGGCAGTTAAAACCATCAGTGTTTACACTGAGCTGAAAGCTTTGATATGTCCTCTAGCACAATATAATGCTATAAAATTTCTGCATACACAGAAGACATTTAATTCATTTATTCTTAGGGAAGGGCAAATGAGACTTTGTAAGTCACTGTTTTCCTATTTAATGACAATTATTTAACTACATTGTAAAATTGGCTTATCAAAGTCTAATTTACATACACTAAAATTCACCAGTTTTGTGTATACTTTAATGCATTTTGACAATAAATATGATTATGTAACTATTACCACAATAAAAAAATAAAAAATAAAAAAATAATACCATCACTACAAAAAATACCCTTATCCCTGTCACAGTCAATGCTCTCTCTCTGCCCTTACCTGTGAAAAATGTCATAGCTGTTTTCTGTCACTACAGCTTCATCTCTTCTGGAAGTTCATATAAGTGGAATCATACAGTCGGAAGTCTTTTGTGTCTGGTTCTTCTCACTTAGCATACTGCTTTTGAGGTTTATCCACCTTAGTTCATGTAACAATAGTTATTTTTATTGCTGAGCAGTGTGTCTGTATAAATCCATCATTATTTTTTATTTATTTATCAAGTTGGAGGATACTTGGGTTCTTTGCAGTTTGGGGTCATTACAGATGAAGCTACTGTTACCATTCATTTATAAGTCTCTATGTGAACATAGCTTTTTGTTGTTGTTGTTATTTGTTTTTCTTATGTAATTACCTAGGAGCAGCATTGCTAGATCATGCAAGAAGTTTGTGATCAACTTTATAAAAAACTGCAAAACTATTTTCCAAGGTGATTATTAGTATAGTATTTTGATTTCCCATCATTAATGTATGAAAGTTTCATTTACTCTGTTTTTTCTTTTTAATCGACACTTAATATTGTCAGTCTCTTGAACTTCAGCTGTTTGACTACGGGTACAATATCATATCATCATAGTTTTCATGTAATTTCCCTAATGGCTAACATTATGTATCTTTTTCTTTGCTTATTTTTCATTTGCATATTATTAGTGAAGTATCTGGTCAAATATTTTGCACATTTTAATTTGAAATGGATAATTGATCTAAATACAAAAACTAAAGTTTTTAAATTTTCAGAAAAAAAAAAACGCATAGGAGAAAAGATTTGTAACTGAGGTTATGCCAAGATTTCTTAGGTAGGACACAGGCAAAATTCATTGAAAAAAAAATTAAATAATACTTTATCAGCAATTTTAAGACTTTATAAACACTTTTGCTTTAAGAAATGCTCTTAATAAAAAGACACAGGCTAGGAGAAAATATTTACAAGACATATATGTGATAAAGTACTTATACCTACAATATATTTAAAAATCTTATAACTCACTAATAAGATACACAACTTGATACAAATACATAAATGCATCACTTTTAAACATAGCCATAAAAGTTGTTCTCACTAACCAAAGAGGCTTAATTTCTAAAGTAAGTGACTTTTAAAAATCCATCTAAAATTTTTTTAGGATTTAAAATATTCAGTATGTATATTAATTGCACTGGAATTTTACTAAATTTTAGAGAAGTGGGCTATGTAATGAGACTCATTACATTATTAGAAGATCACATGACATGATGTAATAAGCAATTTTTAAGAGCAGAGAGAGGCCTTCGAGTAGTTCTTAATGATGACCTTAGAGACGCATTTCATCACATACATATAAGTAGGACACACAGAGGAGAGTGGAGGAAGAGGCATTCTAACAATTTTTTTTCTTTTTTTGAGACAGGATCTTGCTCTGTTCAGGTTGAAGTGCAGTGGCACAATCATGGCTCACCGCAGCCTTGATCTCCCAGGCTCAAGCCACACTCCCGCCTCAGACTTCACAGTAGCTGGGACTACAGGCGTGCACAATCATGCCTGGCTCTTTTTTTTTTTTTTTTTTTTTTTTTTAATTTTTGGTATAGATGAGATCTCACTATGTTGTCAGGACTGGTCTTGAACTCCTGGGCTCAAATGATTCTCCTACCTTGACCTCCCAAAGTGCTGGGATTACAAACATGAGCCATCATGCCCAGTCACAAGGCATTCTGATTTTCACACAGCACCTCTGAAGACAAAAGATCTGAGAGTAAATGCCAGCTGCCTAATATTCGTACTCTCAGCAAATCCTCACATCCAAATAACTTCATTTTGAAGAACTAAGGGTTGTGCTGCTGAAGAGGGAGGGAGAGGAATTATTTGCTCATTGTTAAGAGGTGAAAAGAAATATCAGGTTTCTAGATTTCTATGGTAAGGGCAGAGTGGCTGGTTCTCCTAAGGATCATGTGACCCTGGATGAAAGTCATGCTTTCAGTAGAAATAAATCTCTTCTCAGTGCAGCCCTCCTGTGGAGATCAGACACTTCTGTTCCATGGGCCTGTCCAGGAAAACATCAGAAAAGACAACAGAGAGATGATGTGCAAGAAAGCGTAAGGTAGTGACATTAGGCTAGGTCTAGAGAGGGAAGGGATTGAGAGACTGAGATTACAGATAATACCTAACACTTTTTTTTTGCCCTTATTATGTGCCAAATTCTTTACATATATTAACTTATATACCAAGTAATTTACATATAATAACTTATTCTGTCCTCACAGATACCCATAATGTAGATAGCTCACTAAAATCCCTGTTTCACATAAAAAGGTAACTAAGACAGAGGAAAACTAGATTTTTTATTTCAGGCCACCCAGATGGTAAGGGGCAGAGCCAGGATTTCACACAGGAACTCTTAATTTAGCCTCCTGTGTTTTCTTCAGTTACGGAGTGGGCTGCAAGTAATTTGTTACTAATCATAGTTAAAATAATGAGTATGTCAAGGATTTACATTTTAATGCTATCTCGAAAATCTCTCCCACTGAATTGCATTTTTAAAAATTAATGTCAGTGTATTAAATACATTAAAGAGGAAGTAAGAATCGAACTTAGCAATACTGGTTATCCATGTCTCCAAACATATGTCAATTAATCTGCTGCGGTGGTTCTCAGACTTCACTGGGCAGGAGAATCACCTGGGATACCCTTTAAAATGTAGGTCACTAGACTCTGGCCACAGAGATTCTGATACATGAAGTCTATTTTTAGAGTCCTAGAATTGATATTTTTAACAAAATCCTAAATGTTTTCTTCCCCCCATAACCTTCTGCGTTTTGACCATTTTTATAAAATTGGCCGTTGGAGGATGTTGCTGACCACAACTGCACCAAGACAGTATTAATTTCTCCATATATTAGACACAAAAAACT
Organism: Mandrillus leucophaeus; assembly: GCF_000951045.1. NCBI lineage: Eukaryota > Metazoa > Chordata > Mammalia > Primates > Cercopithecidae > Mandrillus > Mandrillus leucophaeus. Next base: position 7,280,548 of record NW_012108697.1, read on the forward strand.
TTCCTATAAACTCATTCCAATGCTGACCACATAGTATGCAATTATCTATTTGCTTCTCTATTTCTTTATCTATCTATCATCTCTCAGTTCTGGAAGGCTCTTGAAGCCAATTCTTATATATACGTGACTACTATATTTCTAAAATCTTCCACACAATTTACATATAGTTGGAGCCCACAATGGGATTGTGGTTTAATGAATGATTATAGAAATGAGCAAATAAAAATAACATGGTTTGGATCATGCATAACATTATCAGATGGCTGAATTCAGTATGCAGAAATGCTACATTTAGTTAAATATTTGAAGAGAGTACATTTTTAAAAAAAGATATTAACACATGAAGAATGTTATAAGCTTCCTAGAAAGCAGTTTAATATATGCAGACATAAGCACATATTAAACATAGCACCAGAAATGGTAGATGATGCCTGGGCCTTTGTCTTACTAGCAAGATGGTCAGCAGCATGAGACTAACAATGTGTTTTATGTCCACTTTGCACCATCCTTGCTGATTAATCATCAGGCACATCTATCAAACAAAAGCCACGTACCAGTGACTTGTTGACACCTTAATGCTGCTACTTTATATACCTCCCCAAGATTTAGTTGACTTTTAGTTCTATTTATTTATTTAGCTCAGTATTCTGTGCGCAGCAATTTGAGCTGGCTTCGATGAGTGGTTTTGAACTTTCCTTGTTTTCTTCCTGAATCTTTTGTCAGCTGACTAGTCATCTTGAGGTCGGTTGCTCCAGAATGGTCTTACTCACAAGTTTGAAAGTTGGCTGGGACCTGACTGGGGTTGTTCTTATGATGGAAGTAGGATTTCAAAAGGGTTAAAAGAGTGTTCAGAGTCTGTTGTGTTAGATTAATTATTAAAATGACCTCAGTTATCTATTTATACATATTTACTACCTTTAAAATGTGAATTTGTAGCTCCTTCCATCAAGAAGTAGAATCTGTTTCCCAGTCCCTTGAATGCACACTGACTCTCTGAATTGTGTTGGAAAACAGAAAGAATAAATGTGCTGGTTCCATGTGTAAAGATTAAGAGGCCTGTCATACTTCTCCCGACTCTCTTTGAAATTGGAACCACCATGTGAAAAGATATGGGCTTGCCTCCTGGATGATGAACAGGCCCTGCCAAGATCAGCCACGCATGACCCAAATTGGCAGAACCACTCAACTAATCTGTAGATTTCCAAGCAACAAAAAAAATGCTAATTATTTTAAGATATTGGGTTGTGAGTGGTATGTTATACAGTGAGAACTAACTAATATTCCTTTTGCAGCCTTGGTTAGAACAGAGACAACGTTACTTACACCTCGATTTATTGGCCAAAGCAAATAAAGCCCACCAGGATTAAAGTGTGGTACAGTTAATTCCAGCTCTTAATGGGAGGAGCTACAAGGTCATATTGCAAAGAATTTGTATACAGAGAGGCATAAAAAATCGGAGACATTTTAAAAATCAATCTACAATAGCTTGAAACATTTCCCTCCTTCCCTTCCTTCTTTCTCTTTCTTTCTTTCTCTCCTTCTTTCCTTTCTTT
>NW_012108697.1:7282150-7314769 GCF_000951045.1 Mandrillus leucophaeus
CTTCCTTCCTTCCTTCCTTCCTTCCTTCCTTCCTTCCTTCCTTCCTTCCTTCTTTCCTTCCTTCCTTCCTTCTGCCTCTATGTGTGTGTTTAAAAGAGGGAGAGTGAGAGACGTCTCTTTGCAGTTTATACAAATAGCTTTTGTATGTAGTGTTTCGAAACAATGGTCAATTTCTTAAATTGAGCTAATTATATTCATTTAAAGACAGTTGCCTACTGAAGTATTTCTTCTTTTCTTAGGAATACCAAGCCTCAGTGCATATATACTTTTTTGACCACATCTTTTACACAGAAGGAAAATGAAGTAAACTTGATTACAGTGTTCTGAAACAACACCGGTGATGTCAGTTCTAAGCTTGCAGTGACACTATGTTTGTTGAAATTTTGTCTTGGTCTGTGACTGATACTGTTCCCTTTACATTAGATAATATAGTGAGGGCTTGAGTTTTGAAGCAGTATTTTATTTGGAACACTCAGTGGTAGTAAGAATTAGAGATGTGCCTCCTGCCTCTCTGGGCACTAGTATTAATTGTATTATCTTTGGCATTATGGAAGAATTTCACTGGGTAATGGGATAGGTAGTAATTCTTATGGGTATATTTATAACAATTATGCACTTTTAGTATTTTTAATGAACAGATTATTTTCTTATGTATTTTTAATATTTCTAATAGCTATTTTGTCCCAAAAAGGCTATCTTCATTTTAGTTTTTCCAGTTTCTAAATATACACATGTGCATATGCACACATGCACCCATATCTTAGTTTTTTGTTCTGATATTCTTATTTATATTTGTGAATCATGGATTTTGGCAAAGATCAGAAAGTATTAATTTAAAGCAACCATAAGTATGCTCTATGAAAGGACAGATAACTTATTAGGAAATGAAAATGATAAGCCATGCTTAACGGACATGTCAGAGCAACAATATGTGTGGGAGCCGAGTTTTCATCAGAAGTGCAGTATTATGCTGTAATGCCAGAGCACCACTATCACTACACCATTAGTTACTTACTGAGAAACTATGCCAAGCCATATGAACTGAGATTGGTGGATGGATGGGTTCGGAAAAATCAAAGATATTTTACAAAATAATGTATGTTTGACAAAGTCAACAGGTATTTACTACCAGGAGTCTCTATTTAGAATATTTAGTGAAACAGGTGTTAGCTGAAACAAGTTCCTAGACTCATTTGTTTAATTTTGTTGTTGTTTCTTTGAGGAATAGAGTGTGGTGACACAGTAACCACCTTACATTTGCAGGTGGAGAGTGTATCATTTAGGACCTTATAATGGTTGCATTTTGTATTCCATATAAAGAGAGCACTATAATTGAAGAATCCTGCCAAGGCCTGTCTCAATGACATTTTAATTTTATTTCCATGCTGTTGTCCATTCTCAGCAGTATGAGTATACATGTCCCAGATTTCTTTCCATGTCCACAAGTATTATAGAGACTGCTAAGGCACTGGACAATTGCTTTGCTATTCTGGACTTACATGCTTGCTGACTTGGAATGCTAAACGTCTGTAGATTTCCTTAGAAGAAGAGATGTTTCATGATGCAGTCTTCACCAATTACTCTCTGGTCAGGAAATGTGGACCAGTAACTAAACACCTTGGACTTTCACATTAATGTGATTTTTTTTTGAACAGATCTTGATCTACTACTGATTCATTCCACTCAATTTAACAAATCATCTTATATGATGAATGATGTTTAAGATAACATAAGTTGGTACAGTGCTTTACTATAATGTATCATTTTTTATTAACTTATTTTATTTTTCACATAGTGCTCCAATGTATATGGGCATGCCCTGCCATTCTCATTGCTTTTTAAGTTAGTGAATGGGTCAGTGACTCACTCAAGGCTAGAACCTCTTTTGTGACCTTTAAAAGGTAACAGAAACTAATTCAATTAATTCAAAAAACTTTATTTGATCACTCAGCTAATGCGGAGAGACTGGATAAGCACTAAGAAAATGAAAATAAGTGAAGAATTCTTGCCCTGGAGTAACTCAAAGACTATTATTGAAAATATACGTGTGAAAAAATATATATAACATTAACAATGATAGGTAATAAAAATAAAGTGATGTGAACAAATACATGGAGGATACAAAACAAAGAGGAATTCAGTGCCTGGGGCCTTAAGGAAAAGCTGATACTCTTTAAGCTCAGTTAGTTACTGACAATGAAAATATTCTCAGGAGTGAAGGAGAGAGAGTGAGAGAATGGATGGTCATTCACGACACATAAAACAATGTGGGTAAAGGCACAGCAATGTGAGTCCCAGCATATCCAGGGTACGGGGAAACTTTCAGAGCAAAAGTGAGAAGGGCCAGACCTAGGCAGATAGGTGAAAGGACAGGATCGTAAGAAGGAGGTTATTTAAACCAATATTGTTTGTTTCTGTGTGTATGCATTTATATACACTTAATTAGAATTGAATGGCTTATGAAATGGAGTAGTGATCACTAAAGAGGACACCTGGGAGGCTACTCTGCCTCTGATTATTCTGATCAGTTCACTTCTACACTAATATCCCCTCTCAAGAGAACAAAACTTTTCAGGAAACCAATCACACTCACCTTAAAAAAAAAAGGTTCGTTTTGATTCATTCTTGACTTTTAGAAGTCTAATGCCAACTTCAAGTGGTATACCAAAATGTTTCTTCAAATCAATTCAATATTTTCCCCAATGCAAAACTTGTACTAGTGAGTACAAATTTATCCTTCATAGTACATTTTAAAAATAGTTTAAAGAATAGCATTTTAAGTAGCTGCCCAGCAGGTATCTTTGGGTGATGTCTTGGTTAGCTTTGGCTGCTATAAAAAAAAAAATCAGCCTGAGCGATTTATAAACAGCAGTAATTTATTGCTTACAGTTCTAGAGGCTGGAAAGTCCAAGATCAAAGTGTCAGCAATTCAGTCTAGTGAGGACCTTCTTCAAAGATGATGCCTCTGTGTGTTCTCACATGGCAGGGGAGGAAAGGGAGCTCTCTCAAGCCTCTTTTATAAGGGCACTAAATCCCATTCATGAGGGTGGGACCCTCATAAATTATTAACTTCTCAAAGGCCCCACCTCCTAATACCATCCAATTGGGTATTAGGTTCCAGTTTATAAATTTTGGGGGGACACCAACATTCAGACCATAGCAATTGGAAACACAGCAGTCATAGGGAAGAGGAACAGGCTTCACTGGCAGTGGGGGAAATGTGATAATTGAGTTTGTATGCCTAATATAATGTGTGTAGGAAGCCTGTAGGTTTAAGGGGTTGCTATTTTTAGAAAGACAGATCTGGAGACAACATTTTCTAAACTGATTTGATGGACTAAAGGAGGAAGTAGGAAGGAGAGGGCAAACTACTGTAAGAGTGAAAGAGACCATGAGGACCTGATTTAGGGAAATTACAGTGCCTAAGCGAGGCGTGTCTAAATTTAGGAGACAGTGCTGTGGTACAACCAACAGGATTTAATGACTGATTATTTGATATTTAATATTGATTATTGATTAGTTGTGTTGGGGGAGGATAGTAAAAGAGAAGATGAGTTTCAGGGCAAATCCAAGAATTCTGATGATGGAAACTAGGTATCTGGTGATGTAAACCATGACTGAGGATTCAGGAAACAATGCTAACTTGGACAGTGAAAGGGAGAAGAACTAAACTGATGTGGACATACTCCTATCAGGTTCCTTTAGGGGAATTAAATAAATTATCTAGTGTTGGTGGTAAATTTGGGGAAACTGGATGTGGATTCAGCCTCTAATGGCTAAAATTGTATTTTGTAATAAAGTCACTTGTGCAAATTTCATTCTAGAAATTTTCAATAAAATTCCACAAAAATAAAATATAAATGAGAGATTATTAAAAATGCCCATTTACATTGTTAAAGTAATAATCTGTTATGTGAGGAAAGGCATGGCTAAATCATTAAAGCTATCCTACTGTATTAACTACTATATTGGAAACATTTATTAAAGATTAGCTAAATAAAAATGTATAAATATAGTTACAGAAAAAGAAGCTGATAGTGATCAAGTCATTCAGCAATAATTGATACAGCCTCAAATGATTTTTTTCTGACTTTTTGTACACTGATAAAGAAGTTCACCATTATCTAGAGCCTTGATATGATGGGTTGAAAGAGGACTAGATGAATAGATTATATTGAAGTTGGTTGTTTTGTCATTTCCTCTGAGAATCTTAACTGGCATTTTCGTGAGTTTTCTCAAGCACTGCCAGTTATAGAGAGTTTACGCTTTTGCAAAGCTACAAATTATATTGTACAGTTTCTGAAGTTATTCCTTCTTCTTTATACTCAGACAAAATTTGCCTTTCTACAGCCAAGAACTATCATCCCTTTTCAGATTCCCAGAGCATATCAAGCCACAGACGGCTCTATGTCTATATAATGACTCCTTATTACAGTCTTCACACGTCAACTTCTCTAAATGCATCATTCACCTTTCAAAAGAATTCAGTTTAAAAAATATTAAACTTCTTGTGCATGCACCAATTTTTAACCTGCTTTATTATTTTTGTTGTACTATGCTGGTCATCATATATATATTTTTTGCTATGAGGTTATTTGAAATTCCCAGAGCATGGTCCTTTGATAGACATTGTGGGGCAACAGTGTGATACAGAATTAATAGCAGGGACTTTAGCATCAGCTGACCTACATTTGAATCCTGGCTAAAAAATGAGGATAGTAATATTAACATCATAAAATTAGTTGTGTGGGCTAAATGACATATTTTATATTAAGTGTATAGCACCATACTTGATACAGAAGAATGATGTAACTGAGAATAATGAGGATAAAGATGTCAAAATCATATAAAACTATTTTTTTCTTATTATTCTTCTGGTTGGACTACAAGTTCATAATTAGCCAGAGGTTAATGATCCCTTCAGGGTTTTCTACAAAATGAATTGCTTTTAAATTTTAAATTTGTAGGTTCACTATCTTACACTTATGAATTTGGGTTTTTTTTTTAAATTTAAGTCTTAAGTCTTTCAATGTAGCAATAATAAATTTATTCAACTTGGTTTTTTTAAGTATTGGTATTAATTCTCCCTTTTAGCTGGATGCCCTAAGTATGATCTGAGTGTTAAAGTTTGTTCTTCCTCTGCTGAAAGTTATCTGTATACTGTTAAATGTGCCTTCTATGCCTTCACTCATGAAAAAGAAAAGTTGTTTTGAAAGAGTCCTATAATTCAGCTCTAGACTTCTCATCAAATTGACATTGGACCTTGAATATCAGGTGAAAGAACCATGTTTAAGTGTTCTGTGACATTAGAGAATAATACAGCCCAGAAATGCCTGAGGAAACAAAAAAAAAGAGTATTCAAATAATCTTTTTTTGCCTGAAGTTCATTGAAGTTTTGTTTTCTCTGTTTTACTTGTTTTATTCTCCACCTCTTAAGGATTCCTACCTCATTCCCATAGTCTCCCCACTCAGCCCAGGACTCTTTTTACAGTGCCATAGTAACACCATTTTTATTTTGCACTTTGGAAGTGATGAGATCATTTCACAAGTTAAATCAATAAATAAGCTAAAATACTGTGATTTCTAAAAATGCTTCACTTGTGGAGGAAGTGACTTTATATATATATATATATATATACACACACACACACATATATATCCTCTTCCATGTTATATTACGGTGTAATTTTCTGGTTACTCTACTGTTGGAGTTTAGGTATATTGTAATGCTGAAGGCAGAACTGAAAGATTAAACCAGGCAGCTCTTAAAAAGCAGATTTACACCCTTAGGAAAGTTAGAAAGACACTTTTTAGACTTAACCACGATAAATATATATATATATACACACACACACATATACACACACACACACACACATATATACACACACACACACACATATATACACACACACACACGAGAGACATGAAGTGTTTCACAACATGCATCTATATTATAATAATTCTGTGTCCATTGCAGGAAGACCTGAACACTTAACCACAGAAAGACTTTGTTGTACATTGCCCCTTGGTCATTCTTCTATTAGATTTAATAATTTATTTTTTTGCCTTCTAGAATATTTTTCTTCCTTCAAAGAAGATATTTGATCTGGTGTGGTGGCAGCTCACACCTGTCATTCCAAAACTTTGCGAGGTCAAGGCAGAATTGCTCAAGACCATAAGTTTTAGAATAGCCTGGGCAGAATAGTGAGACAGTCTCTATGAAAAAAAAACCAAACAAGCAGCAGCAACAACAACAACAAAAACAATGTAAAACTTAGCCAAGTTTGGTAGCTTGTGCCTACAGTCCCAACTACTGAGAAAGCTGACTGAAGCAGGAGGATTGCTTGAGCTCAGGAGTTCAAGAATGTAGTAGTAAACTATGATCATGCCCCTGTATCAGACTGGGTGACAGAGCAAGACCCTATCTCGAAAATAAATACATGAATGCATAAATAAGTGTATAGGTAAGAAGAAATAAAAAATATTTACATATTTTATTCAGTCAAGAATTCTGTGTTCATTGCTTCTAGAAGAAACTATGGTGCATAGCACAGAGAAAAAATGCATTACGTTTGACCAGTTTCTTTCTAAAATTATTTACTATCATTGTAACCACCAATGACACATTTTTATGACACAAAATTCATGAGAAGATGTTAAGGTTGAACATCGTTCCTGCAGATTTAGTAAAGCCTAGTAATTTTCTGATGCTTAATAGCATTTGTAGCCATTCTACTTAAGACCACTTTAAAAACATCAAATAATTTTGTTTAAGTGCCAAAACAAATGCTTGGAGGATCAAGAACTAATCTCCTCTTCCATGTTATGTTATGGTGTAATTTTCTGGTTACTCTACTATTGGAGTTTTGGTATATTGTAATGCTGAAGGCAGAACTGAAAGATTAAACCAGGCAGCTCTTAAAAGGCAGATTTAAACCCTTAGGAAAGTTAGAAAGACCCTTTTTAGACTTAGCCACAAGATCTATAGGTACTGTTTTTGGAAGAAACTTTAGAGATCATTTGTTCTCATGGTTTACAAAGTTCTAGTATTAGCTAACTTTTAAAACTATTAATCGGAGGCAGAGTTTCCTATATATAAACTCAATAAAAACCAACTATTATTATTGAAGTTTTAACTTTTCATCTTGGTTGGTTTACTTAGTAAAAATAAGAATGTGAAACCATTCTTAACATATTTTAGCCAGACATTTTACTTCTTAGAGTGGGGAAAAAATACCTGCATTATTTATATCATAGCATTGTCATAAATATCAGAAGTAATAATTAATGTGAAAGAGTTTTTATAAATTATAAAACGAATTTTCAGCTAAGATAATATCACTACAGGAAAAGATAAACACTCAGTGTAGTACCTGACAAAACAAAGTTACAAATGAGGGCTTAGACAAGAAGTACTCTAACAATGGAGAGACAGAAATATTCTATGTCTTTTATCCAGTGACCCTTTTCTGCCTATTCATAGTGTCCCAGAAGATTGGAGTATATTACATTTAAGGAACTTGACATAACACTGATTATATCCATAGATCATCAGAGATGACAAATAAGATTGTGGAAGTTTGAGAGCAGTTTCACAGAAAATTTTCTTCATCAATGGATATATACCCAAAGAATTATAAATCATTCTGTAAAGACACAGGCACATGTATGTTTATTGCAGCAGTATTTACAATAGCAAAGACTTGGAAGCAACCCAAATGCCCATCAATTATAGACTGGATAAAGAAAATATGGCACATATACACCATGAAATACCACGCAACCATAAACAAGAATGAGTTAGCATCTATTGCAGGGACATAGATGAAGTTGGAAACCATCATTTTCAGCAAACTAACACAGGAACAGAAAACCAAACACCTCATGTTGTCACTCATAAGTGGGAGTTGAACAATGAGAACACGTGAACACAGGGAGGGGTATATCACACACCGGGGCCTGTCGTAGGATGGAGGGCAAGGGGAGGGAGAGCATTAGGACAAATACCTAATGCATGTGGGGCTTAAAACCTAGATGATGAGTTGACCAGTGCAGCAAACCACCATGACACATATATACCTATGTAACAAATCTGTATGTTCTGCACATATATCCCAGAACTTAAAGTATAATTTAAAAATATAGCTTTCTTAGTATTCAGAAAGAGTTTTATGATAAATTTATGATTTCTGCCATTTGTAAGAGATAATAGCAGTGGCATTTGTGCCCTATGTTTCCTATCCATGTTATAAATAATCTAACTTCCTTTTGCTTTCTCCTCTCACGTCTTTGACTGTGGGTCCTTGGTGTTAGGACTCACACCATTTCATAGAACAACTGAAATTCTACAGTCCCAAAAGCTTTATTTGAGGATGGAACTACATGTTCACACTTCTCATTATGCAATATGTTTTGGTCTTCTGGGTCTTATTGCTTTAAATTCTGGCCAGTCTTCTAACTCAACAGGATCATTTATTTCTTATACTACTATACTCAGAAAATAACATCAGATGTGAAAGTTTCATGGAAGCTCATTTATCTTAGGAACTTGCATACTTACTAATATAGTGGTTTAATTGTCTCTTCTGTTTCTCTGGAGCATTCTGTACATGCATTCAAGTGTTCTTTATAGGGGACAGAAAGATCATACTGGACCATACCTAAAAGACCTAAAATTCCTCCTCTGTACCTTGATCTGCTGATTTCAAACATCGTTTGGCTGCTTAGGGAATAATTGTGCCTTAAAGTCAAGGGATAAGAGGTGAAGTGATCAACTTCACAGGTTCCCCGTGGCTTGATGAGAAAACCAGTGTGACCTAATGGGGACATGGTTGGCTCCCAATATCAGGTTTTTCTATCCTTGTGCAAAGTCAAGGGCTACTAAGACATCCAGAAGCATTCCGCTACCCATATCAGTAATTGTAATTATACCAAAGAGGCGATGATAACCACAGCAGCTCCATGTATAAATCCTGCTTTTTAACTTCAATGGCTCATGTACACACCGTAAGTCTATCTTTGGAATCAGCAGTAAACAGCAGTTTTGCTTTATGGAATAAGCAAAATGATTTGAATAGGTATAAAATTCTTTATGATGCATGGATTAATGAAAGTGTAAAATCACTGTAATAATATATAAGACATTACTATGGCTAAAAGATAAAAAAATTCTATCTCAAATTCAAAAGCTCTAAAACTGCAAATTCATCAAAAATGTACAAACAACAAAAATGTATAAATTTATAGACTATTATGAAATACCTTCACATCTCAATATTTATCTTGTTTCTGCTTTATTCTCATGTTTTCAGCCTGCTTCTCAACAAAGTAGATCTCTGAGACTCTAATTCATGTTTTGCCTTTTTAGATCCAGACTATTCTTTTATTGCTTTCCTGGGCATAAAGTTGACTTTATCTCACAGATTTGAAAGGTGCTTTTCAGAGCTAGGGTTGGTAAGTTGCCGTACATTCTAAACTGGAGAAAGGTTTGTGTATGTATGATATCAGGGAAATGATAACTGGGTGAGTCCCTGGAATCAGTAGACTAAGCCAGACCTTGCCCTGTACTTCATTTATTAGATGGAGTGTAGGTGTCAAGGGGGTAATAATGCTTTAGTTATCTGGGTAATAATGTTAACCCTATATCCAATGGTCCTGAAATATCTAGGTATTCCCATGTGCCTATACATGGTCACCAGAGTAAATGCCCAAAAGAGTAAATGCCTTTGTGGAAGGTCTGGAGAAATCATTAATCTGTATGCTTCACAGACTATTGAAAGATTATTCCTTCTGAAAATCCAGCCACCTCTTAGTCAATGATGTTTTGGGTTTGAAACCTAAAAAAGAAATTAAGATCGTTCACTGGGGTAACCACTCTCGGCCTCTTCCTTGTCTATTCGTGTCTTCTCCTGCTGGTAAAACTGAAGAGTACTCTTGTCAACTGCCAAACTATTTTGCCCAAGGAATGTCATGTTTTATTAAGCATCTCCATAACTTTCTCTAGGTTAGACTCCATTGGCTTCCAACCCAAATATGGTGGTCCATATGATAGTTGTGAGTCTCTGGGTTTTCATGGTTAAGTGGCATCACTTTCATTTTACTATATTGGCATCTTATCATCCTTGTTGCTATCAGAGAGATGAGTTTTGCAGCAACCTACATCATTGTCTTTCCTGGCATACAGAGGGGAACCTCCACTAAACCCTTCAAGTATGCCAGTGTCCCTCTCACTCCATTTCTTATGGTCTTGGTAAATAGTATATAGTCTGGCCTTTACCCTAGAACCTAAGCTATTAGAAATAGTTTATCCATTTCAGCCTACCCACTTTCACAAGCCTTTTGGTGTCAGTTCCTTCTCTAACTGACACCAAAAGTATAACATTTCAACTTTACTCTACCTGGGCTGTTGTATTTTCTATGCTTCTAAAAGCCATTCTGTTAGTGAGTATGTATTACTTACTGGGGGCTTTCCAGGATGTTAAATCTTAAATCTAGAAGAGATGTTCCCAATTTAATATATGCTTCCTTATTTAAATTTATGTTTCAGCCTCCTTGATCAAGCCCCCTCATAATACAGACACAGTGTACTCCTCTGGTATAAGAACATGCCAGGGCACACTTAGCTCTGTTATTGTGTTCAGTGTGTCCCCTGCTGAAGTATGCTGTGACTTTGGTCCGTGATGCCTACCTTTCTTTTGCTGTTGGATTATTTGGAGCGATCCAGTTACACATGCAACACCCCCCTTCCCCCACCAAACTCCCCTGGCTAGGACTAACTGTATAAGAAGACACTGGTCTGAGTGCAATTGTTCATACCTATAATCCCAGAACCAGCCTGTACAACATAGTTAGACTTCATCTCTACAAAAAAATAAAAATAAAAATGTAGCCGAGCATGGTGGCATGCACCTGTGGTCCCAGCTACTCAGGAGGGTGAGGCAGGATGATGACTTGAGCCCAGGAGATTGAGGCTGCAGTGAGCCATGATGGCACCACTGTACTCTAGACCAGGTGACAGAGTGACCAAGACTCTGTCTCTAAAATTAAAAATTGAAAAGAAAAAAAAAAGACACTGCCCCTGTGGTTTCAGAGCCCTGGAGCAGTCAGGATAAAATGAGACTTGATCCTGATTTCTTAAATTCATCTTAATGCTGGTCATCATCTTGATTTTATTACTCTAATTATAGTCCTAGAGGTGGCAGTGGGTCCTGATGGGACACAAGATGTCTTGTGGGAGGCCTCTGGATTGTCTTCCAGAAGAGTAGGAATGCTAGCTTTTTGAAAAGAAAAGTGCACCATTTCTGCATGTTCAGAAGTATTCAGAAGAAACTGCAAAATCCAACTCTTTAAGGTCACCTACCCACGTATTCCCATCCTATGTATCTGGATCCCAAGTGTTTCCAACCAAACCCCTGAATGCAGTATACCAACTTGTTCTGGTTGAATTTTAGTGTCATTTAAGTTCAGCCATGAAATTAGGGCCTGATCTTGGTCCTTTTCTTTCTTTGCCCATGCAATACAGGAGATGAGAGCTTCTTTAAATCCAACCAAAGAAGTCCTCTGGCTGTTAGTTACTTGGTTATTCATTATCTTTCTGTAGACCATTAATATTGCTTAGCAAGAGTCATCCAAATTCATTATATCTACCATTTCCTCCATACATCTCAAATATCTGAGACACTGAGCACACCAGTGTGACCTCTTTCTTCAGTATACCAGTTCAATACATCAAGTCACCATTCATAAAAATTGTAACAATTTATCTTCCACTTTGTTGCATGAGCTGTCTGTGCTTCATCTACTCCCAGTGGTGCCTTTGATTGCCAGAGTAGGGATTAATCTACAGTGAAATCCTATTGTTTTTGCCTGTTTTCTCTGGCAACAAGTTGAATTAGTATTGAGGTTGTGTTCTTCAGAATACATGTTCTTCAGAGGCACATGCTGAGATGGACTTTGGGGTGCCAGGTATTTTTAAAGAATGATAACTATGAAAAGAGAGACAGCCAAATTGATAACAGGAAAAAATTAAGCTACGAGTCAGGTTCTTACATCTCTTTCCCTTTGGCAAGGATTTTTTTGAGCAAATATTGCTGAGAAGAGTTATCCCATGTTGGGTCAAATGGCTTGGCATTTATATCCCACCTTGCCTGGTCATCGGACACTTTCCTTATCAGGGAAGTGTCAAGTGACTCTTAGCAGCTAGAGAGGGCTCTGAAGGAGCTGAAAGGCTGGAGGCTGCTTACTGACCTTGCAACTATGCTGGTTGCTACTCTTTGAGGGGATTCCAGAGGGTGGTTCATTTCTATGTTTCTCACAGCAGCTTGTCTCTTCCTCAAAGTTATAAGTTCCTGAAATGTAGAGACAGTGACTTCCTCTTCCTTAAGTGTGAATGCTGGCCTAAAGCTTTTAAATAATGTTGAATGGAATAATTAATTTAAAAAAAATGAATAAAAATGTTGATGGTGTTTGTGGTGATGTGATGGTAATGATGACAATGAGTATAATGCTGATGATCTGTTTATTGAGCTTGTACTATACCCTTTAGTATCTAGAACCATTCCTGAAACAAATAGGTGCTCCACAAATATTTTGAAAAAAAACAGAGAATGAACAAATATATCAGTAACCTGACATTTTACAATATGATTAACTTTAATCCTTGCAAAATTAAACAAGTTTTCTTATTTTACAAATGAGGCTAGTAGAGGTAAAAAAAAATTATCTGAGATTGCACAGCAACAAGTTGGAGAGACAAGATTTGAATGCAGGTCTGACTTCAAAGATTCTGCTATTGAATACTGTCCTGGGCAGTTCATCAGTCAGCTGAATGTGGGGAGGCATGATAGAAACCACTGACAGAGAATGGACTTCAGGGATGGGACTTTAGTTCCTGAGAGACAGATGAGAACAGAGATGAGAACTATGTTCTCTCTGGGAGGCTATGTTGTCATGCAAGAATTCTGTTACAGAAATTAAGTATGGGGCAATGTCTTGGTAACAGGAAACAAAGAGTAGTATTGCAACCAGAATGTTAGCTGAGGTACATAAATAAGCCTGATTTGGTGCTACTTGGTGTTGCTTGGTGGTGTTTTATGACCTCTGGAAAGACATTTCAAGAAGATCATAAAACTTGTTTGCTCAGTCAGAGATTTGAATGGGCTATGAGATTGATCTGCACTACAATTGTGAGTAAGAAATGCACATCCCCTAGATTCAGAGACTGAAAGAATACCTGAGAGGTCATCTTACTTTCCACGTATGAAACCTTCCTGTCCAGCTCTGTCTTGCTGTCATACACCCTTCACATAAAGAGTCACATGAACAGGGACCAGGTCAATGCCTGTTGCCTTTCACTTGGATTGTGTGTATCTGAAGCATGGGTAAAATGACTTTCAGCTTGCAAGTGTGGTATGTCTCCTATTAAAGATGACATAATATTTTAAAATCTTTTAAAATTAGCTATGTTTAAAATTCCATTTATGGCAACTGAACTGTCTTCCAGGGAAACAGCCTCTCATTTGCAGAAACTAAACAAGCATCTGTCAGACATCCATTGCTATTGCTTGAAGTTTTTACCAGGTCTCTTCTGTTGGGAAGGGTGAGTTATTTATTCTACTGAGCGGGGGGTTTTATCTGTGATATGAAAGAAGAGTAGTGCCCTCTGTAAAGTAGAGAAGTTGGAGATTAAAAAACTTGAATTTAGCAAAGGTCAGTTTTCAAACTGCAGGTTATCAGGTTTGTTTAGGAGGAACAGGAAAGTCTGAGTTGTTGAGAAAAAGTGGAAGTTCAAATATTCAATTCATTAACTTAAGGCATTAGAATGTGGGACTGTGAAACTTAATCCTGAGAGGAAGCCATTGGAGGTCAGGGAAACTTAGAGATTCTGGGGGAAGGTGAGAAGGATAGAACGTGGATATTCTGGCAAACAAAGTAAATAATTTTAAGCAGTTGAGAAGAAAAGGGGAGTTTTCTAACCTCATACTGTACTGTAAACTTCGTACTTTTAAAATAGATGCTGCACACTTAAATAAGAATATGAAGGGAAAAAATTCTCTCCAGGGTTCAGATATTGACAGAATGAGGTCTCAAAATCTCCTTAAGCTGATAAGCAACTTCAGCAAAGTCTCAGGAAACAAAATCAATGTGAAAAAATCACAAGCATTCCTATATACCAAAAATAGACAGAGAGCCTAATAATGAGTGAACTCCCATCCACAATTGCTACAAAGAGAATAAAATGCCTAAGAATACAACCTAAAAGGGATGTGAAGGACCTCTTCAAGGAGAACTACAAACCACTGCTCAAGGAAATAAGAGAGTGCACAAACAAATGGAAAAACAATTCCATGCTCAGGGATAGGAAGAATCAATATTGTGAAAATGGCCATACTGCCCAAAGTAATTTATACAGTCAGTGCTATCCCCATCAAGCTACCATTGACTTTCTTCACAGAGTTAGAAAAAACTACTTCAAAATTCAGAAAAAGAGCCCACATAGCCAAGACAATCCTAAGCAAAAAGAACAAAGCTGGAGACATCATGCCACCTGACTTCAAACTATACTATAAGGCTACAATAATCAAAACAGCATAGTACTGGTACTAAAACAGATATATAGACCAATGGTACAGAACAGAGGCCTCAGAAATATCACCACACATCTACACCCATCTGATCTTTGACAAACCTGACAAAAACAAGCAATGGGGAAAGGATTCCCTATTTAATAAATGGTGTTGGGAAAACTGGTTAGCCATGTGCAGAAAGCAGAAGCTGGACTGGTTCCTTATACCTTATATAAAATTAACTCAAGATGGATTAAAGACTTAAACATAAGACCTAAAACAATAAACAACCTACAGGAAAACCTAGGCAATACCATTCAGCACATAGGCATGAGCAAAGGCTTGATGACTAAAACACCAAAAGGAATGGCAACAAAAGCCAAAATTGACAAATGGGATCTGATTAAAATAAAGAGCTTCTGCACAGCAAAAGAAACTATCATCAGAGTGAACAGGCAACCTACAGAATGGGAGAAAATTTTTGTAATCTATCCACCTGACAAAGGGCTAATATCGAGAATCTAAGAATCTACAAGGAACTTAAATAAATTTACAAAACAAACAAACAAACAAACAACCCCATCACCATGTGGGTGAAGGATATGAACAGACACTTCTCAGAAGAAGACATTTATTCAGCCAACAAACATATGGAAAACTCATCATCACTGGTCATCATAGAAGTGCAAATCAAAACCACAATGAGATACCATCTCATGCCAGTTAGAATGGTGATCATTAAAAAGTCAGGAAACATCAGATGCTGGAGAGGATGTGGAGAAGTAGGAATGCTTTTACACTGTTGGTGGGAGTGTAAATTAGTTCAACCATTGTGGAAGACAGTGTGACTATTCCTCAAGGACCTAGAACCAGAAATACCATTTGACCCAGCAATCCCATTACTGGGTATATACCCAAAGAATTACATATCATTCTAGAATAAAGGCACATGCACATGTATGTTTATTGCAGCACTATTCACAATAGCAAAGACTTGGAACCAACCCAAATGCTCATCAATGACAGACTGGATAAAGAAAATGTGACACATATACACCAAGAATACTATGCAGCCATAAAAAGGATGAGTTCATGTCCTTTGCAGAGACATGGATGAAGCTGGAAACCATCATTCTCAGCCAACTAACACAGGAACAGAAAACCAAATACTGCATGTTCTCACTCATAAGTGGGAGTTGAACAATGAGAATACATGGACACATGGGGGAAACATCACACACCAGAGCCTGTCGGGCAGTGAGGGACAAGGAGAGGGATAGCATTAGGAGAAATACCTAATGTAGATGATGGGTTGATGGGAGCAGCAAACCACCATGGCACATGTATACCTATGTAACAAACCTGCATGCTCTGCACGTGTATGCCAGAACTTAAAGTATAATAATAATAAAAAAACTCTACAAATTCTTGTTAGAAGTATAGATATATTCAGTTACAGAAATCTAATGCAAACTGGTTAAAGCAAAAAAAAATTATTGACTCATCAAGTTAAAAAATTTAGGACAAGGCTGAACTCAAGTGATGTCATGATTGAAACAGCTTCTCTCTGTCTTTCTGCTCTGCATTCTGTTTTGGCTTCATTATAAAACTGGCTTCCATTTTGCAGTGGCCTCTGCATCTTAAAGTTTACGTCTTATTCATTTTAAGACAGTAAAATAGATGATCTGTTTCTCAGTGGTTCTAATAAAGGTCAATGAAAGAATCCCATTAACTCAGGATGTCTTGAGTTGGGTCACATGTTTGCTCCTCAGCCAATCAGATGTAATGCTCTGACTGGCTATTCCTGCATCACATGTCAATTCTTGAAGCTGATGATGGGGCAAGTCTGTCTGTCTCATCTCTCTATATCAACACATTTTGAGAGTGAGAGATGGGTTGTTAGCAGTAAAAAACCAGGAGGATATTACCAGAAAAGGAGGTAGTGAGTAGGGGGTGAATATTTGTCAAACGAGAGAAGTTATTCAATCTGTGCTTTAATCCTCTTGACTTTAGTTGCCAGAAACCTCTGCAAAAAGAAGACACACAAAAAAATGGAAATATATCCCACGTTCACAGAATGAAAGAATTAATATTTTTAAATGTCCATACCCTAAAGTGATCTACAGCTTCAATGTAATTATTATCAAAATACGAATGACATTCTCCACAAAAATAGAAAATCAATCCCAAAATTTGTATTTTGAACTATTTGAACTGAGGTAAGAGGCAGACAGGACTCTTCCAGATCAGACTGAAGGCAGGCTGAGGCTGGAAAGGGGCACTGAAAGTACCTCCAGTTGCTCTCATTGACCATCAGCATAAGACACTTCCACCAGCACAGTTCACCAATGACATGGCAATGCTCTGAAGTTATTGCTTCTTTTGACATAGCAACACCTGAAAGTTACAACTTGTTGTCTAGCTTTTTCTGAATATCTCACCCCTTAATTAGCATGTCATTAAAAGGCATAAATATGACTGCAAAGTGCCCATAGGCACACTGCCTGTGGAGTAGCCCTGCTCTGCAAGGAGCAGTCACAGAGCTATAACATTGCTGCTGCCTCAATAAAGCTGCATTCTTCTTCCACCAGCTCACTCTTGAATTCTTTCCTGAGTGAAGCCAAGAAGCTTCCCTGCATTTGAACCACAAAAGATCCCAGATAGCCAAAGAAATCTTGAGCACAAAGAACAAAACTAGAGCTATCACCATATGTGACCTTATAGAATAAAGCTATAGTCACCAAAATAGCACAAGAGTAAAAAATAGACAAATATAGACCAATGGAATGTAAGAGAGAGCCCAGAAATCCACACATTTACTATGAGCTGAGTTTTGACAAATATTCCAAGAACACACAAGTGAGAAAGAAGTCTCTTCAATAAATGGCATTAAGAAAACTCGATATTCACATACAGAATAATGAAATTAGATCCTTATCTCTCACCATATACAAAAACTAACCCAAAATGAATTAAAATACTTAAATGTGAGATCCAAAACTATGAAACTAATGGAAAAAAAACATATCAGAAATGACATAAGTCTGGGCAAGGATTTTTTTTTTTCATAAGACCCCAAAGTAAAGGCAACAAAAGCAAAAATAGAAAAATGGGATTATGTTAAACTAAAAAGCTTCTGCAGAGCTAAATGAAACAATCAATAAAACCAAAAGATAACCAACAGCATTGGAGAAAATATTTATAAACAATACAACTGACAAGGGGTTAATTTCCAAATTATGTAAAGAACTCAAATGACTCAATGACAGATAACATAATTTTTAAAATGGGAAAGACCTGAATAGACATTTCTCTAAAGAAGACATATAAATGGCCAAGAAGTATATGAAAAAAATGTTCAACATTACCAATTATCAGGGAAATGCAAATCAAAACCACAATGAAATATCATCTTGCCCCAGTTAGAATGGCCATTATAAAAAAGGACAAAAGATGACAAGTGCTGATGTGGATGTGGAGAAAAGAGAATGCGTATACACTGCTGGTGGGAATGTAAATTAGAATAGCCATTATGCAGAACAGTATGGTGGTTCCTCAAAAAATTAAAAATAGAACTACCCATATGTTTTGGCAATTTCACTACTGGGCATATGTCCAAAGGGATTGAAATCAGAATGTAGAAGAGATAGCTGTACTTCTGAATGTATTGTAACACTATGCACAATAGCCAAGATACAGAATCAACCTACATGTGCACTGGTGGGTGAATAGGTAAAGAAAATGTGGTCTGTATACATGATGGAATACTCCTCCGCTATAAAAAGAATAAAATCCTGCCATTTGTGACAACATGGATGAACCTGTAGGACACTATGCTAAGTTAAATAAGCCAGGCACTTAAGGAAAAATAGTGCATGATCTCCCTCAAACATGTAATCTAAAAAAGTTGACCAAATAGAAGTAGAGAGGAGAAAGGTGGTTACTACATAGGCTGGGGTGACTAACAGAGAATGAGGTGATGTTGGGCAAAGGATATGTAATGAAAGTTACATAGGAAAAATAAATTACAAGAGATCTATTGTATAGGAGGATGACTAAAGCTTATTATGATATATTGTATTCTTGCAAAATGTAGAGCAAATGTTATGTGCTCTTACCACAGAAATGATGACTGGGGGAAGTAATGTATTTGTTAATTAGCTAGACTGAGTCATTCCATGCCATATGAGTACATTAAAACATGATGTTAATATGATAAAAACATATAACGTTATCTGTTGATTTATGAGAAATAGGAAAAGGAAGATTGTGAGGTTGTGTTTTCCTCCTTCCCAGCCCTTTGCCTCAAAAAAAGTAGGAGAAAAAGGCAACATGCAAAGCCCTCCTGCTTGGTCTCACACCTCATTTACCCTGCTCTCCCAGCAAATACACATCTCTTTACAAACACTCCATTAGTTTCAGTGTTTGCCTCAGAGCTGTGATGTGTAGGAAGTGTTTCTTTAAGGTTCGCTGATGTCTCCTCTGAGTGCTATCTGTGGGCTCTTCTTATTCCTCCCCTCTCCTGGGACCATCACTCTTGGGACTACACTGGCTTCATCAATATTTATTAGCGTTGCTTGACAGTCTGTGTGTGTGCATTCAAGCAGTGAGGGAGACCACCAGAGGTCATCGGAATCTTGCTGATGTGTTGTGTCAAGTACTAGGGAGTCTGTATATAATAAGAAAGAGAGGGACAGGAAATGGCATTCTAAATGCCCAGTTTATCATGGAACTAACAGAAGAGAATGAATACATGATGCTAGATTTACCTAAGCAAGAGAAAGGGGATGGGCTGTTGAATTTGTCCAGGAGTTTTTACTATCTAAGTAGCAGAATACTCAGTTTTGGAGGCTGATTTATTCAAGAACTTCTGCAGTCCTTTTAGCTTCAGTAAAGAGAGTATTTAGTGTCTATTCTGCAGATCACCAACTGCACAAGGGAATCCTCTCTTCTGCAAACTTGATGGGACCAGGCCTTCACCACTGATTCATGACTTCAGAACTATCCTGTCATCACGGCATTATGCATTAATTCTGTCTCAGATATGTTATTAGAGATTAAGGGTGATGCAGTGTTCAGTGTGCAGTGAGAGGCTCAATTCTTATTGGGCAAGTAAACTTTAAAGTTGCAGACTAAATTCTTACCAGTCATTTTTTAAGGGAAAGTGACTTCTTTTTTGTGAGAGAATGGAGGAAGAAAGCATATTTGGCTCCATACAAAAGGAGTTCCCCCAAGAAAAGAGTCCTCAGAATGCATGACTTACTGACAAAGATGTCTGCAGTATAATTTGAAATGTAAAGCAAATCTAGCATCTAGAGCAGGAACCATGCATGGGTGAACAGTCATTTTTGCCTGAGTCTTGGAGAATTGACTGGGCTCTCTCATCTCGTAGCTACAGCAAGAAGAAAGATTCAGAAGATGTTTTGACATCTAATCTTGGTTTTCTCTGTGTTTTTCAGCAAGATCTTCCATAAATATCATATATCAAGAAGACCACATCTCCCCTATGCAAATACTTCTAGAAAAATAATTATACTGTTAATGTACTTTTAATGGTTTGGCGTATATTTTTAGTTTCTGGCATTTTGTGTGTCTGTGTGTCTACATTTAGCATAATCAATCAGGCAGGAGAAAGTAACACTCCTGTTGTGAAGACTGGATTTGCCTACCTTGGAAGAATTATGACAATTTCTGTAGCCACCATGATCTAGAGAAGTTTCTAAGGTCATATTTGCTCTTTAGGAATTATTTTTGGGGTTGTGAAGCATCACGCAGACCAGTACACTAAAAGAGGACACTTAGTGTCCACCCTACAGCTCACCAATTGTACAAAAGAATCCTCTCTCCTCTCATAAACTCTTGATGGGACTGGGCCTTCACCACCTATTCATGACATCGGAACTGTTCTGTCACCGTGGCATCATGAATTATTACTTCTCAAGTATGCCATTAGAGATTAAAGGCAGCACTGAACGTGCAGTGAGAGGGTCAGTACACATTCCACGTAGGCAGGGAATGTCACATGCAAGGTGTTGCTAGCATATAGTAAGCACTCAAAAATAGTGAAAAGGCAAAATCCACTGTCATCACAGTGTTTGCATTCTGGGCATAGGGAGACAAAAGTAAATATGAGGAAGTAAAATATGTAGTATATTAGTGAAAAAAGTATACCGGAGAAAAAAATCAAAGAATGCTCATAGAGGCTGAAGACAGGGTACAGATGTAACAGGGTAGTCAGAGAAAGTGATTTGGGCAAAGGGCTGAAGGAGGTAAGAGAGATTCATACCTACCTGAAGAATATTCCAGAGGAAAAGCAAGAGATCTGAGGCAGGGGCATGCCAGCTGTGTTCCAGAAAGAGGCAGGATGTCTGGAGAGCAGAGAGCAGAGTCCTTGAGATAACCACCCCATTCCCAACCCAGATCTCTTTGATGAAACATCAGGTATCTGATTCTTCTTTCAGTGCTGCAACTGCATAGGGTATGTGTTTTCTCCCATTGTTCCCTAGACACACAGACATTCAGGTTTTACTTGGGAAGGTAAAGTACCCGTTTTGCAGTTAGTTATATCATGGCTTGTAAATCTCTATGGTCTGGAGTAGATTTGTGATGTTTCTTTTTCATTCATGATATTGAAATTTTTAAATGGTAAAGGCCAAGTATCTTATAGAATGGGCTTAAATCTTGATTTGTCTAATTTTCCCCCATTATCAGATCCAGGTAAGAGTCAGAGCAAGGCTATTCCTCAGGGACGTCACGCTGTTCTTCCCACTGCTTCCCAGGAAGAGAAACATCCATGTACTCTGCTATTGATGCCACATTGATCATTGAGTTAAGATGGTCCCTTGATTTCTTTGTAAGATGCTTTTCCTGCTTTGGCATCAGTAGTCATCGCTGAGCCAGTGTGAATATCATATTTCCCAACTCCTCTCTCTCAGTGTTTTGGCAATAACCTCTGATTCTTTTCTTAGTGAATTATTACATTGATGGCTTTCTACAGGTCTTTCTTTTTTCTCATTTATACATTTGTTCTCTATATGTTAGCTACAATTATTATGTAAAGAAGAGTTGTCCCTCGGTAAGGTATATTTTTAGGAGGGTAGGGGGGCAGATGTCACATTCTGAAATTTTTACTCCTTTTCCTGTTCCCAAATTGCTTCTTGTTGCTGACATAAAGATTTCAGAGGGGTGCTTGCAGGAGAGAAACTGCATGTACTCTACAGTTTGCATGTGTTTATACATTGTGCTTTCATACATTTCTCTATAACTTTGAGCTATACATGCTAAAATAAATAAAACCTTCAAATTTCACTAAGTTTAAGGTAGGAAGCTCAATTCTGAAAGGGTACATTTATGTTGACAGTCATTCTACCTAACATGTACTTATGAGGAAAATGACAAAAAAGCAAAAACATAGAAACTCTGTGATAATGCAGCACTCATACACACTTGTTGAGTGCCTGCTGTATGACACCTCTGGCATTACAAGCCTTAGGGTAGGAGAAAAAGGCAACAGATATCAAGTATATCCACAGGAAAGTTTACATATATACATACACAGACATATATATACTATATGACACATATACACACATATATTTACACAGACATATGTCATATATATGTCTGTGTATACGTGTGTGTGTATATGTGTGTATATAGATATACATACATACATTTTAGGGAGTTGTTTTTTAATTTTTTATTTTTAATTGAAAAAATAATGATTGTATATATTTATGGGGTATCATGGGATGTTTAGATGTAGGTATACACTGTTGAATGATTATAGCAAGCAAATTGACATACCCATCACCTCAAATACTTATCATTTTTTTATACCGAGAACATTTAAAATCTATTGTTTTAGCAATTTTGAAATATGCAATATATTATTATGAACTATGGTGACCATACTGTGCAACAGATCTTGAAAATGTATTCCTTCTGTCTAACTGAAATTTCGTAGCCTTTGGTCAACATCTTTCCATTCTCTACCTTCCCCTCTCCCAGCCTTCAACAACCACCATTCCCCACTCCACTTCTATAAATTCAACTTTTTCAGATTCCACATATAGTGAGATTACGTGTATTTATCATTCTATGCCTGGCATATTTCACTCAGCATAATGTCCTCCAGGTTCATCCATGTTGTCACAAATAAAGAATTTCTTTCTTTTTTAAGGCTGAGTAATAATCGTGTGTGCGTGTGTGTGTGTGTGTGTGTGTGTGTGTGTGTAATAATTGTCTTCATTCATCTCTTAATAGATGGTTAGGGTGATTTCATACCTTGACTATTGTGCATAATGCTGCAATGAATATGGGGTGCAGATATCTCTTTGATATACTGGTTTCATTTCTGTTAGGTGTATACCCAGAAGTGGGATTGCTAGATCATATGGAAGTTCTGTTCTAGATTTCTGAGGAGCTTCCATACCATTCTTTATAATGACTATTAACTTACATTTTCACCAACAGTGTACAAGGGTTCTCTTTTCTCTATATCCTCATCAATACTTGTTATTGTTTATCTTTTTGATAATAGCCACCCTAGCAGGCATGAGGTAATATTTCATTATGATTTTAATTTGTGTTTTATTGCTGATTAGCCATGTTGAAAATTTTAATATTAAGTTTCATACACACATACCTACTCTTGAAAAGCTATTAGAAGTATTACTTTACTTTTTCCTCCAGCTAATATACTAGGCAACACACACAAAATGTTTGTAATCCTTAAGTGTCCACATACTGTAATCAGTATGCATTGTATTGCATGCATAAGCTGAGTCGGAGGATGGAGGGAGTGGAAGGGTTTACTATCTGGTAGGGAAACAAAGACGCTCTCACATACGATGTTAGTAAATAACATGAGATGGCCTACTATTAAATACAAAGTTGGGTGATATAGACTGTTGTATGAAACTATGCAGAGACATGGATCTGTTATGAGAAGCCTAGCAGGGTATAGACAGGTTTCCTGGCAAACAAACAAACAAACAAACAAAACAAGACAACAACAACAAAACAGCATAAGAAAGGGCAATAAGGTGGGAAAAGCAGCCAACAGCATGGTAAGCTTTCCTATCAGAGTTATGTATCATATAATAATGTTAGGAGAATGGGACTGGAACTGAAGAATTTATCCCGGGAGAAATGTAGAGACCTTTCTGGAGAAATTGAAATGGGCTTTTCTTGTGTGGGATCATCAATTTCAAGGTCAATTCAGGGCTGAAGTTCCTGGGAGTGAGCTTGATACCACCAGAAGGGTCAGATTCAGAGACAGACAGAAACTCTATGTCTCCAGGGATATGCTTTAGATTCACTTTTATTTGATGTTTCTAAATTTACTAATAGTTTGAATTAGACTTTACCTAGTCGCTGGTGACAAGGTTAAGATTGGCTAATTAAATGAATGGAAGGGACACAAAAGGATTGAAGAGTAGGAACTCTCCAGGAGAGGGTCTGAGGGAATTATTGAGAAGGAATTGCCCTAATTTCATCGCATTTATAGAGAAGAAGCTCATTTGATGTTAATTATTTATTCAGTGAAATATTTTCTTTTTGCCTCCACTAATGAGACACTGCAAAACTCTAGCCTAGCTGATTAAATTTTGAAATTGTCAGGTACAAGATAAAGTAGGAACAGGCTAATATTTAGTATTTAACATCCAAGACCAGTATTGTTTCACTTTATTTTATTTTAAAAATTACAGTTTTGTAGATACTGTAAGCAGCGTATTTTTCAATAACCAGTCATTATTTATTCTAACTGGCTGTGATATCATTTATCTTATGAGTTGTTTCACCTACTACTGCTTTTAGAATAGACCCTGCTTCTATTGTCTACATGCTTTCATCTATCCCTTCATCAGTTAGCCATCAGTCTGCCTTTGACTTCTCTGTGTGTGTGTGTCTCTCTCTCCCTCTCTCTCCCCTCCTGTCATTTCTGTGAAAGGGAGAGGGAGGAAGAGCAAGGGCAAGAGAGAGAGCAGGAGTGAGAATGAAAGCGAGAAAGGAGGCCAGGCGTGATGACTCACGTCTATAATCCCAGCACTTTGGGGGACTGAGGTGGGTGGGTCACTTCAGGTCAGGAGTTCAAGACCAGCCCTGACCAACATGGTGAAACCCAGTCTCTACTAAAAAATACAAAAATTAGCTGGGTGCGGTGGCACATGTCTGTAATCTCAGCTACTCGGGAGACTGAGGTAGGATAATTGCATGAACCCAGGAGGTGGAGGCTGCAGCAGTGAGCTGAGAATGCACCACTGCACTCCAGCCTAGGCAACAGGTGAGACTCCGTCTCAAAAAAAAAGAAAAAAAAAAAAAGCGTGAGAGGGAAAATAAATGGTAAATGTAAACTGGGAAAATTATTGATTGATAGGTAACCTGCAAGTTATTTTCTTAAGGGAATATTATGATGTTTATGTTGTTATGTATGCAGTAAATGACACAGTTTTCTTTCTTTATTCCACATATAAAGAGAAAGCAAGCAGAGATTTGCTTGCCATCCCATCTTGAGTGAAAGTAAACTTTGCTATGAAGCGCTGGTTTCTCACAGCTGTATCATATTCTACTAAAACTGAAGTAATACGTGAAAGGGGGATAAATGTGTGTTTATAATTAGAATGATCCTTTAACATCCTGAACAATTCTGTGTGCTGAAAAGGCAGTGATAAAATAAAGGCCTCAGCAGACACCAAAATAAATAAATAAATAAATAAATACGCTTGCTAATAACAGTATGCTAGGATTAACCCCAGAATGTCTACATAAGTGTCTTGTCCCAGAAATATTATGGAAATTACTCACACGAGGAGGAGACTGGACGAACAATATTAGTATCCTTTTAAAAGAGGCAGCTCTTCCCTCAAGTCACCTCAGAAATGTCGAATAATTTGAAGGGAGCTACAGAGACTATGAAAACATGGGCAGACTGGATCTCAAGGAAAGCTTCAGACTGGCCTGGTTTAGACCAAGAGTCCAGACGGGCACAGACATGAGGAAGGTGACTCCATGGGACGACCTCTTATGTAGGATAATAAAGTGGCCAGTGGAATATAAAGGCAGGAGCTTGATAAAGGCCACTATTACCTGCATGTTAAAGTGCAAGTTGGCATTCTCCATGTTACTCCTTTTTCTCTCCCCAGTTGCACAAAGGAACCCTTCAGTTATTTTGAGCCAGGCACTAGAATCTGAATATATCTTTATTCCCGATGGGAAAAGAACTTAGAAGATGCTTGAAGAAATTTTAGCCATTTTTGTTGTTGTTGTGCTTATTTTTCTGCCTATGTTCACTCCATTTCTCTTATAAAATTTACCTCCCTCCCTGATCTGTGATTCAGAAGAATAGCATCAGAATGAGTTTCCATGGGAATAGCGTCATTGGCTTCCTCTCATTTGCTCACATCAGGGTACTCTATGTGCTGAGCAGGGATCTAAGATGTGGGTCGGGCTCATAAAGAGTGTTGATGATGCCATGAACAGGAAAAAGAATGGTGGCATTGGCTGTGCTGTCCATTTTCCAACCCTGCCTCTTTAAAAATATGTCTAAGGACGTACATGATTTAAAAACCTATTGTAGATCTCATATGTCATCCAGCCTAATGCTAGGGATCTGGAACCTGCAACCAGGCTAGCCTTAAATCACAGGGACTACTGCTGATGACATACTTAAGGGAACCTGTTCGGATGCCTTTGAAAATCCTCCATCTTGGTAACAGTGCTTAACATTTATTAAGCATTTATAAACAGGTACTGTTCTGAGTTGTTTATATGTATTACCTTTTTTAAAAATCTTCAAAGCAGCTTTAGGAACTAGGTGCTTTATAAGTGAGGAAACAGGCTTAAAGAAATGAAGTAATTGTTCCTGGTTACAAAACATCCCTAAATCCTTTGCTGTTACATAATGTCACTAATTGAGATAAAGATGCAAAATAGCCAGGTAGGGACAGTTACCAGTTCATAAACTGCTCTTTCAGACTCCTGAGTGCTGGTACTAACTTACTCAAATTCTGACTTCACATTTTGCATACACTGTCTCATTTAATCTCTGCAATGATTCTATTTGGTAGCTGTTGATATTCTTAAACAGTGACTGGTAGGTTCAATATCAGATAAAACTGAATTTACACACACAAAGTGACAATTGTTGCAATTATCTTTCATAATCACATTTAGAAGATTACCTTTTTGAGAACACAAAAACAAGTAGGCAAGACATTGAAGGCCCATGTTCATTTCTGGTAATGAAACCATCCAATAAACTGTGCTATCATATTGATATAGAGGGGATCTGGAAATAGGGGAGTGCTCTATTTATTTATCTTTCTTATTAGATAATTTCAAACACAATTTCACTGCAGGTAAACATTTTGTAAATGCCATTTGTCTGTATAATTAAAATGTATAATTTCATTTCTCTTTTGCCTGTTTTTTTAATATGTTATTCTAAGGGTCAAAATCAGAAATAGAAATTACAACATGAGCCAGGAGGAGAAGATCTTCTGTCAGCTATGTCTCCACTCAATCAAATAAATTTCCTCTTGAGAATCTAGCTCAAGTGGATTTATTTTTATTAGAACTTTAAATTACCATTTCTGTTTTTGCCCTGTGAGGTCAAACCTCACTATGTTTATCCTTACTCTGTTTGCCAGGGAATTCACATACTGGTCAATAATTCACATAAATAGGCAACAGATCACAAAAGTAATTCTTTAAATTCATACATTACTGTTAGTGATGGAGTAGTGCTGGCTACTTCCACCATTTCTAATATGCATCCTCTTTGGGGAACATCACACACCGGGGCCTATTATGGGGAGGGGGCGGGGGGAGGGATGGCATTGGGAGTTATACCTGATGTAAATGATGAGTTGATGGGTGCTGACGAGTTGATGGGTGCAGCACACCAACATGGCACAAGTATACATATCTAACAAACCTGCACGTTGTGTACATGTACCCTAGAACGTAAAGTATAATAATAATAAAAAAATGCTCCTTAATTCCTGTAATTTGTTCTGCTGCTTTACCTGAAAGATAATGTGAATCCTGGGAACAAGGCTCTATTGCCAGAAACTAAGTCATTTCTGCACAATGTTTTTAAAAAGAAGATGTCTTATGACTAACTGGCAGAAAGATAATAAGGCTCAAGTACCAAATAACAGCATCCAAAATTTCCAAGTATAACTTTAACTGTAACTGAAAGAGAAGACAAGGATAGTAACCCCCATATTCTAGTAAGCAAGGGTTTTGGACTGCCAGAGACCCAAGGTTCAAATCCTGTGACCACTTTTAACCAACTGCGTGACTCTAGCAGGTTGTATAGTCTTCGTAAGATTGTTTACTCGTCCATAAAATTGAGACCATGAGAGTCCAGGGTGGTAGAGATCATTAAATGAGATAATGTGCATGATGTTTCTGGCACAATTTCTAGGACACGGTGGTTCAGGAAGGACTAGTTCTTTTTTTGGAACTGCCTTACCCATCAAAAAGAAATACAAGATTTATTTATTTTTCTCCCAACTCCTAATACTTCAGTAAAGATTCCTTTCCTTACCAAACCAAACACACACACACAACATACATGCACATACCCCACACACACCTCCCCCCCACACACACACCCCAGAAATAGACACAACCAAATTCTCTGCCCTGTGCAGGAGGGGGCCCTATTCTTTGGTGGTGGATGTTGATATCCACCTTAGGGTAGATAGAAGGGTTGTCAAGTGTTATATTTCCAAGGTTATTGGCAATCAGTGTATCCAATCACCTCTAATTGCTTGGCCTTTCTCTGTCCTTGATAAAAGCAAATAAATGTCCCTGTAGGGACCTCTCTACACACACACACATCTTGCTCTTCAAAAATATCTTATTTGAGACTATTAGAAAGAAATTATTCTTCTTAAGGGATGGTAAAGCACGAGTCACCGTATGGAAGCACTCCATCTGAAGATAGTCTGAGGCAGAGAAACCAATGAGTGTAGCATGCACACATATATACATACCCAGGAGGAGCACAGACAAGCAGCATCTAAGATGGCCTCGCTCCAGAGAATTATAGAAGCTTTCCAGCATGAAGGTCTGAGTGACTTAGCTAGGAAAAAATGTAGATAAAACATGCCATTGAGAGACAAAGTTATGCATAAACATATTGTGCTATGAGAGAGATTCCAGGTTTTGGAGATAAAAAGAAGTTAAATGACTGGAGAAACAAATTGTGAACAAGGTTGTGATCTCACATAATTTGTTTAAATATTTAAATTTATTTCAAAATCCACATCTCTTAACTGCAAAACTAAGTTGTAATGTCAAAAGTAAATTAACAAGGCAGATAATTACTAACTTATGAGGCAAAAGAGCTGGAATCTGAATATACCCATTCAAGAAAATAAAATGGGATATAATTTAAAATGGGATATAATTATTTTTAAAATGTGGTATCGAGCAGAATCTACTACCACTATAACGGGTTCAAATTCTTCGTAGGTAAAGGGAGACATACATTGTTACTTACATAATTTTGTCTAAACTGTCCTCTTTTGTATGTGTAAAATGTCCCCTGCTCTCCGCTTCCAATCTGTATCTTTCCCTTCTTTACACTCTGTCAGGCACCCTCCTGCACAGACCTATGAGTATGTTCTTTCTACCTGTGGCTGAATCACCATTATGATTTGTGTGGTCCACAAATGTGGTGGGTAATTTTCTTTATTCATACACATCATGTCCATACATGAAGAAACTTCCTCAAGTGAGAGAAGCTCTATGTATCTGGGAATTAACTTGGTAGGAAATCTTCAGGGCCAGTTTTTAATCTTCAGGGCCTTGCATGCCTGTGGCCCCTGGAATGCATTATTTTAGTTGATCTGTGTTCTGGACACAAAGCACTTCTTCCCTTGTATATTTTCTTAACATATATTATATATTTATTTTCAATTTTATTCTAGATTCTATGCCAGGCACAGGAAGAGAGTTTCAAAGACAGCATCTGGATAATTTCTAGTTTGAAATCTGCTCTCTCTATGTGTCCTTTTCTATCCTGTGTTGCAGTTATTGGAAACAAACATTGCAGTAAAAATGAACATAGATTTTGAAGATAGGCCCCCCCGGAGTGAAATTGAAGCTCTAACATTAATACATCTATGAATTTTAAATATGTGTTTAACCCTTTCAAATCTCAGTTTTCTTATTTTATAAATGGAAACACTAACACTGACTTCATGTCATCTGTTAAACAACATAAGGCACACAAACTGCCTCATCCCTTGCATAGAAATAAGTCACAAATATTGACTTTACCTTCCTCCTACACACTTGAATACTGGAGGGTTTGATCTAAATATTTTTAAAGCACTCTGCTGAATACTAAGCAAATAGTGGAGATTCGATAAACAGTGCAGACATGAATAGCAAGATATGCACACGCACACACACGTACACACACACACACACCCCTGAAGAAGTAACTTAGTCACTGACATTTGGAATATATGGACAGGCTAAGAGCAGGTGGAGGATGAGGAGAGAGAGAGAGAATGCGAGAGAGAGTGTGTCTCTGATGGATACTGAGACTGAGATGTCAAATTAGGTCAAACTTCATCATTTGACCAAAGTTGGGTTTCATGTGTCATAATTTGAATAAGATTCTGAAATGCGTTATATTATTTGGTGGAGAGAAGAGGATTGAATTCCTTTCAGAACCAAGATCACAGTCTGGTTACAACCTCAAAACCAGATGTGGCTGTGGGACTTCTTTCAGGAGCCCATGCTGTCCTCAGCTGGATCACACAGCCATGGGGGAGGGTATTTGGTATGGCATGATAGCAGGAAGTTTTACTTTGATCCTCAAATTGGTGACATGTCTCAATTAAGAGATTCTGTCCTGATGTGCTCTAGTCACCCAAACTACACTCTCTCTAGAATTAATCATTTTCCCAGGTGCCCCTGATGCTATAGTTAAATATTTTCTGTGGCTATGGAAATTATATGGCACAGTAACTAATTACAGGTTATAATAATAAAAAGGGAATAGAGAAATAGCCCTAGAATAACTACTGAGCAGACAGAGTCAGGGGTGGACTTAAGCTAATTGGCTTCCTGACAGAGTTCTTCTCCAGGGTCTCCAGGTGGCCTTTTATTTTAATGAATGTTTGCTAAGATTAGAGGCTTCTTAAAGCCCCTGGCTACAGTGTGGAATGGCCGAAGAGAATAAACTTTTTAACAGGCCCACAGGTTGCTGGACTCAAACAGAATGTTATGTAAGAAAGTACAGAAGTTTTAATTATTTTACTTACTCAATTTCTCCTATAGCTAGGGACAAGTGACCTTAATGGGTAATATGAAGCTGATGCTCAGAAACGTTTGCTCTTCCCAGCAATTTTTAGGTTTCAGGCCAAGTGTCCCAATGCCTAAACCTAAGACTCTACCTATGATATCACACAGCAGATCATGAACAAACGCTTATTGTTTTAAATACCTATGAAACTTATATTCAATTCTGTCATTGTTCTCGTTAATTTTCTATATTTGTTTTAATTATATAACTGGTCAAACACAGATATATAAAGCAGAGATCTTATCTTGAAGATAAGATCTTCTGGTTATTATTATCCTCCGGTTGCCCTAATAATATATATTCAAAAAATATCTAACAACATATTCTGAACTAGATAAATTGTAGAAAGTAGTTATACAGAGCTAAGCATAGGCTGTGATTCTAAGGGACATTTTCTCAAAGGACATGGCATTTAAGTGAATCTTTTAAATAAATGCAATTTAGATGAGTAGAAACATGGAATAAATTTTGCTTATAAGCCTGGAATATATGTCTACTGATGAAGAATATTGAATGGTGAAATGGGAGAGGTCAGGTTGGGTCCATCAGAGAGTTCAACCCGGGAAGAAGATAGAAGTAAGAGTGGCCAATGTGGAATGTCAGACAAAGAAGGCTTCAATTAGAGTTGAGTAGATTTTTATACTGTGGGTAAAAGGGAGACATCGTAGTCCATAGGAGAAACAACTTTGGAAGGTAATTCTGGCATGAATATGCTGATCATGAATTTGAATGAAGGGACTAAAGTTGGGGCTTCAGATAATATGAAGCCTCTAATGGTCCACAGGATGGACCAATGGAGATCTAAATGAGGGAAGGACAGAGCAATAAGAGAGAGATTCTTGATGTGTAATAAAAGATAGCCTCTGTGTCTACAATCTTATCAAGGGTTCATGCTTTTTCTTGTTTTCTATGCTCATGAGGCTATATGTATATTGCATAGATGGTGAACACTGATCAAATATTTTTAATGCAGAAAGAGGTCAATTTAAAGAAAGGAGGGTTGAGTTAAGGCAGGAGGACTTGGTTCTATATTTTGGATTTATTACTTACTGGCCATGTAACCAAGAGAAAATGCAATACTATTCTATGTATTTATATCTTGGCTTCTCTTACCATTCAAATATAATTTATGAACAACATCTTCAATCCATGTTTCTCCAAAATTCAAGACAATTACAGTTGCCTATTTTTTCTGACAGCTCCAGTCTGGTAACTACAGACATCTCAGAATTAATAGATCAAAAAAGAAAAAGAATAACTTTCTCTCTTCCTTCTCATCACCACAAAAAGCCTACCTGTCTTCCCGTACTCTTTATCCTAAAATAGAAACTACTTTACCTCAAACCTTTTCTTTCTCGGAGGAATGTATACCTCAAATAGTTGGGGGAAAAAGAAATTTATATTAGGAGGCTAAAAATGATTAAAAACTGATTGGGACCAGACGCAGTGGCTCACGGCTGTAATCCCAGCACTTTGGGAGGCCGAGGCGGGAGGATCATGAGGTCAGGAGATCAGACCATCCTGGCTAACACGGTGAAACCCCGTCTCTACTAAAAACACAAAAAAATTAACTGGGCGTGGTGGCAGGTGCCTGTAGTCCCAGCTACTTGGGAGGCTGAGGCGGGAGAATGGCATGAACCCTGGAGGCGGAGCTTGCAGTAAGCCGAGATCACATGGCTGCACTCCAGCCTGGGCGACCAAGGGAGACTCTGTCTC
>NW_012108697.1:7314819-7364854 GCF_000951045.1 Mandrillus leucophaeus
AAAAGAAAACCTGATTGGTTAACTCTTCCTAAGGCAACTTTGTGTTATTACACACAATAATACTGCTATGATCCAAATGTTTGCATTTCTCCAAAATTCATACATTGGAATATTAACCCCCAAGATGATAATATTACTTGGCAGAGTCTTCTGAGAGGTGATTAGGTCATGAGGGTGAAGCTCTCATGAAAGGGATTAGTGCCTTTTTGAAGGAGGTCCCAGAGAGCTATCTTGCCCCTTCCACCTGTGAGGGCATGGCCGAAAGGTGCCTACCATGAGGAAGCATGCCTTCACAGACACTAACATCACCTTGATCTTTAACTTCTGACTCTCCGAAACCTTGAAGAATAAGTTTTGCTATTTACGGGTTACCTAGTTTAAGATATTTTATTTTACATCAGCCTGAACAAACTATGACAAATACCTTATATTCGGATGACACTGTACAATCTATAAAATGTGTTTTCAAAGATCCTATGGCTTAATCATGACAAAATGATTAATTTTACTGATAAAATTGAGTCTGTAATGAGAGGTTATCAAGATAAAAACAGTGTTAGGGTAAGGAAAACCACCAGACAGCAATTTTGCTTCAATATCCACATACCCAACTGCCTTTTTTTTAACTAAAAATATTCTGGACCTAATTACCTCATATTTTTAATATCGCGCAGTTGGTTCCTAAGCACTGACTTACAAAATATCAAAATATCACATGTATCCCATAAATGTGACTCTTCTGTATCCATAAAAATTTTAGAAGAAAAGAAGGAATTTTTGTGTAATGTTCACTGTATCTACATTTGATTTATAAGTACAAAGATGCACAAACACACAGACATACACACCCTTATGCACAAGCAGCTGAAACAGCTACCTTCTAAACATAAACCTCCAGGAGGCCATATGACAGCATAGACTGAGGACACTAGACATTGTCTTATGATTTAGGAAACTGCATTCATTCTCTGTATTTTCTTCCACTATGTTTTCCATACTTTTTGCTTACAAATCTCAAAGCATCCAAACAATATTTGAGTCTGCATAATCTCAGGGATCACAAAATGAGAAATTTAATGGGGTGCAAGATGCAAAAGGAACAAAAAATTGAGTTCCCCTTTGAATGAATATAGACAATGGTTTTTTGTCTGTTGTCCTAGACTCAGAGAAGAATGAATGCCTACAAAAATTTTGAGAAGTTGTTATTACCATATCTGTCCCCTGTTAGTGGTTACATGAAGAATTAGGCCAATTAGATTATGATCTCTCATATTATTTTTAAAATTTATTTTAATGGCTTTAAGATATAATTTTTATACCATAAATCTTACTACTGATTTCAAAGGTAAAATACATTTTTTAATATGTTCACAAAATCTTGCAACTAGTATCTCAATCTAATTTTATCTTGTGATTTTCAGTTCTAGGGTATCGTAAACCATTTTTGTATTTTCTTTCTTAAATTGATTGTTCTATAATTTTTAAGTTTTTAGCATAATTCTTGAAACCCTGGGGCTCAGATTTTTATAGTTAGAAGTGCTTGTAAGAAAGGCAAATTCACGGGTTACCCCCCCAGATATTGCAAGTTAATATATTTTGGGTTGGTTCCAAATCATCTTTTGTTTATATGTTTTTACCGATAAACCTTAGGAGAACGAGGTGATACTTCCATGGATGCTTTAGCCAATTCTATTCAAAAGTCTCCTTGGGCATATGAAAGCACCCTTCCAAAGAATAAGAATGTCTCTGCCTCTTAGTCTGAATTTCCCATTTTCACATTTGGCCACAGAGCTGCCAAATATCTGCCATAAGACATTGGAAAAAAAGTCCCAAGCCAGAGAAATTAGAGAAAATTATTGAGAACATAAAGTTTGCAGAACCTGTCTGATTTGGGGATGAATGAGAGGGCTAGGGTTTTGGCACAGGAAAATTCTGATGATTCATAGGGATAATGCCAGGCATTTGAGTCATCAATTAGTTTTTTGTCAGGCTCTTCACAAGATAGGAGAAGGACCTCAATTGCAATCCTATGGTCAGTGATTTACCAAGTAAAGTATGAACTCTGATCATACCATTGTGTGTGTGATACACACACACACACACACACACACACTCACCCATCAGTTTTAATAGGTTGCAAAAATATTTAGTCCACTCAGGATCCAGCTTGAGTACATGATTCAGAAGCCACCTTGCACACAGGACACACTTTGTGTTTTTTCATACAGGAATATGTGAGTGAGCTGGATAGAGGAGCATGTTGAGATGTTTCAGTAACTTATCCAGTGCTTGACCATGAGAGAGTGTTCATTAGCAGCTCTGTGAGGCTTTCATTTTTAGCAAATCTAGAAACTGAAGTCAAGAGAGGTACATGAGACAAAGTGAACGTGGCAAGCCTTACCATGGTAGGAGCCCTGTATTAGATTCCAGGAGACCTGGCTTTTCTACCTCCTACTCTGCAAGAAATGTTTATGGCTAATATTTATTATGAACCTTTACTCTGAAATCTCTGCACCATAGTACCCTGCCTGATACTTTAGAGGACTCAGTTATCTTATCTCTATATAGCTAAAATATACACGTGTTATTATAGCGGTTCCCTATATTATGTAGTGTTGTGATGGGCTCAAATAAAAAATAATATGTGAACATGCTTACAAGATTATGTGATATAATACAAAAGCAACATGGTAAACATTATATAATGCAAAAATCTTACATTTTAAAAGAAGCCAGAAATTTATAACTTTAATGTAAAATCTGAGTTTTAAATACTACCTCCCAAAAGTTAGTCAGGTAAAATAACAAAATATCTGGGTTCTGGCTTGAGAGATCTGTACCAAATTTATGGGAAATCTTGTTATAAGGAGCTCTTGAACAGTAGGACGGAGGCTAACACGATTACATGAATTTGTGGAAGTCAGTTAAGCTCCTGGGGCTTCAACTGCCTAGTCTGTAAAATGGTTATGACAACAGGAATTTGAGCCAAGTGTTCTCTTAATGATTTTTATCCCCACCCAGTTCCAACTTTAAAATCTTAGATTCTCATGTTAATAGCAATGGTCTTTGTCTTTAATACCTTACATTATGATTAAGGAGATAGAAAATAGATGAAAAATGTGAAAGTTCTTTTATAGCAGCCTAGACAGCTACAAAAATGCCCCATTCCCTCCCAAATTAACATAGGTCTTTACTTGCCAAGGAAAGGAGTAATTAGAACATGGAAAGGGAAAATTCCAAAGAGGATTACTTGGTAGAGAACAGAAAGGACAGGGACAACTGAGACTCTAGATGAAGAAGTATTTGGCAAGAGCATTTCGACTGGGTAGATTAAAAAACGTTGGGTTTCCTGGATTGGCACTTTGATTATACAATAATCTTAGAGCACGGAAGTCTAGGGAGGTTATGGAAGGTGTTTTCAAATTTCCATAGAGCAGCAAAATGAGAAGAGAAATTAAATTTGTTCTTTCTAAACCCAGTGGTAAAATTAGCATCAGTGATTGGGATATACTGGGTCCAGATTTGGTTAGATATGAGGATGCATTCTCAAAACTGTTCAGTATGGACAAGCTTCCTCCAACAGGTGAAAAGTTTCTTCCAGTGGCGATTTGTAAATAGAGTTTAAAGCAGCATTTGGTGGTGATATTCCAAAATGGATTTTAACATTAGACATAGTGAGATGGGAATAGGTAATGAGAAGCTAGAGATTAGAGATCCTTAGCTTTTTCTGAGTTCATCCAGATCTCCCCATTTCAAATCATAGTGCTTAGAAGAATATTATAAACAGATTATTCTTAAAGCCTGTTCTAGCCCTGAGATTATCTTTAAAATATTCTATCTAGCATATACTGTAGGTCTAGTCATTGTGATAATTTATTAACATTCATTATATTATCTTACCTGTATCGTATTCCCTCTGGGACATTTTAGAATTTACAGGTGAGAAAAGTGGAGGCTTGTATGACTGTTATGAGGTTAGGTAAGCTGGTTGAGTGAGGAAGTAGAAATTTTATTCTAGATGATTTTGACTTCAAAGTCTGTTAATCACTACATATACCGCACACGGGAAGTGTGTGTTTCTGTGTGCCTACAAACATAGCGTGCTCTTGGAGACTGCAAGAAACATGTGCCCCCAGGCAAAGAACAACATCTGTGACAGGTTTGTGAGCGGAACACCCAAAGGGAATATTTAAGATTTGTCAGGTTCCTAACCTGCCTCTGTAATTTCAGCTGGCTTCTGTGAGTTTATGGGAAAAATTAATTCAAGGGGCAAGGAAAAAGCACAAGAGCAAGAAAGCAAGGGAAAAACATGAGATAGATTTATTTTTGAAATACAATAATATTTATACAATTCGTGCTCTGGGCTGCCTGCCCATGTGTAATGCAAGTCTCCTCTCAATGCGATATAGAGTTTTCTCAAATTGAGCAGGCTGGACATGTAAAACAACCCAATAATAAAAACACAATAAGGGTGACCTCTTCCAGAGCAGAGGGCAGTGCCTACAGTGCTATAAATTTCAATATCCAATGCCTCCACATCAGCGTAAGGCAGAGTGGCACTTTGTGACAAACCAGCAGCTCCATTTACTTATTTATTCCCTACCCAGGATAGAAAAATGGAAATTAACAAGTCGTATTGTTTCTTTCCATTCCAACCTGACTGCATTTTTCTAAATTAAAATGGACTCTGGGTAAGTAGAGGTCAGTCTAGCCTGCACACTTTCTTCATTAACAGCAAATCGACATCAAGCTGTCTCTGCTTCCAGCTCTTTTACCAAATCAAGAGGCTTGACGATACCATCAGTATGGGCCAGTGAAGCAGAGAATGCATATATTCAATATCAGAGGCCAGAGGGAAGAGGCAATTATTATTTAGCTCAGAAATATTTATGTTATATGTATAATAGCACTGTAAATATAATATTCACTAGGATTAATGCTATATTATTAACTCTAGAGATAACGACTTTTCCACACAAAACAATGAGACGACTGTGTTGTATGTTTCTGTTTACTTAGAGATTTTCACTCCTTCAGATATAGAAGTATTATAAGTCAGATAGCCTTTATGACACCCTATAGTACTATCTTTTAGCTGGGTCTTTGTCTATGTTGATATTTTTTATGGCCCAGAATGTGTAGACCCTGTAGGGAGTTTGGGTAGATTTTCATTGATAAATATAGGTAAAAGTAAAAGGGAAGAAAGGCATTAGTAGAACAATTAATTGACAATTAAAACATCAGAAAAAAATAAGTAAAGCATGGTTCAGCAGTATTTGCAAAAGACTTATGTCAAGAATATAGTAGGGACTGATTAATAATAGAGTTTGGCAACTAATTGGATGAGAAAGAAGTTAAACCTGAAATGTACATGAATGTCATATTTAGGGTAGAGACACAAGAAAATGTTGACGAATCTGTAAATTATTTTATATTGTAGTACTGCAAACAGCACAATTAAATATTAAGTGTGATTTTCAGGCTGGGCATGGTGGCTCACACCTGTAATCCTAGGACTTTGGAAAGACAAGGCAGGTGGATTGCTTCAGTTCAGGAGTTTGAGACCAGCGTGGGCAACATGGTGAAACCCTGTCTCTACAAAAGACACAAAAACGAGTTGTGCATGGTGGTGCACGCCTGTAGTCCCAGCTACTCAGGAGGCTGAGATGAGAGACCACTTGAACCTGGGAGATCGAGGCTTCACTGAGCCGAGATCATGCCATTGCACTCCAGCCTGGGTGACAAAGTGCGACCTGATTTAAAAAAATAAAAAAAAAAAAGAAAGAAAAAAAGTTGTTTTAGGACCACAATATAAGCACAATTAAACTTTTTAATTGAGACAATTGTAGATTCACAGCAGTTGTTAGAAATAATAAAAAGATTACATATAAACAGTTTTCTGAAAGGTAATCTTTTGTAAAACGATAGATCACAAAAACAATATTGATGTTAACACAGTTTAGATACAGAACAGCTACATCACCATAAGGATCCCTCATTTGCTTTTAGCTTTTATTGCATTGCATGGTAATTAGATGTGTAGTTTTATAAGAAATTGCTAAACTGTTTTCCAGAGCGGCTGACCATTTCACATTTCCATCAGTAATCTATGAATGACCCAGTTTCTCTACAATCTGGCTAGTGTTTGTGGTTGCCACTTTTTTTATATATATTTTTAGCTATTCGGATATGTATGTGTGATATCCCATTGTGGTTTCAATTTGCATTTCTCTGGTGGCTAATGATGTTGAATATCTTCCTATGTAGTTATGTACCATCAGTATTTACAGCTTTGGCAAAATGCCTGTTCATGTCTTTTTGCCCATATTCTAACTGGATTGATTGTTTTTTCACTGTTAAGTTTTTTGTTTGTTTGTTTGTTTTTAAATGGAGTTTCACTCTATTGCCTGGCCAGAGTATAGTGGCGTGATCTCAGCTCACTGCAACCTCTGCCTCCCAGGTTCAAATAATTCTCCTTCCTCAGCATCCCAAGTAGCTGGGACAACAGGCACATGCCACCAAGCCCAGCTAATTTTTGTATTTTTAGTAGAGACAGGATTTCACTATGTTGGCTACAGTGGTCTCAATCCCTTGACTTCGTGATTTGCCCGCCTCGGCCTCACAAAGTGCTGGATTTGCTGACGTGAGCCATCATGCCCGCCCTTCACTGTTAAGTTTTAAGAGAGATGTATACATTCCAGATACTAGTACTTCGTTGGTTATGTGACTTGCAAATATTTTCTTTCAATCTGTAGTGTGTCTTCATCCTTTTCCCAGAATCTTTTCAAGATCAAAACTGTTATTTTTTTTTCATTTAATAAACTTTAAAAAATTTAGAACAGCTTTGAGTTCAGAGGAAAATTGTAATAGTGGTACATATTTTCTGTACACATTTCTCCCCTGATATTGACACTCCTCAGTTTACTATATTTGTTGTAATTAATGAATGAATATTAATTCATTATTATCAACTGGCACTTGTACTCTATTCAAATGTCCTTAGTATTTACTTTATGTCCTTTTTCTCTTCGAGAATCCATTCTGATGCCACATTTTATTTTGTACTCGTGTCTCTTTAGCTTCTTGTTGACTATGATAGTTAGACTTTCCTTGTTGTTGTATTTAATTAACTAATTAATTTATTTATTTGAGAAAGATAAATCACCCAGGCTAAAGTGCAGTGGCATTGTTGGTTCACTGCAACCTCTGCCTCCAGGGTTCAAGTGATCCTCCCACCTTAATCTCCTGAATACGTGGAAATACAGATTCACACCACCATGCTCTGCTAATTTTTATATTTTTGCAGAGATGGGGGTCTCACTATATTGCCCAGGCTGCTCTTGAACTCCTGGGTTCAAGTGATCCACTTGTCTTGTGCTACCAAATGCTGGGATTACTGGCATGACCCACTGCACCTCAGCCAGACTTTTCCTGTTTTTGATGACTATGGTAGTTTGAAGAATTCTAGTCAGGTATTATGATCCCTTAATTGAGATTTGACGTGTTTCTTTGCATCTTATGTTATGTTTGTGTGTTTTGGAGGGGAAGAACACAGAAATAAAGTGTTGTTTTCATATCACATAATATCATGAGTAAATATGATCAGTATGGCTTACCAAAGTCAATATGAACCTTAGTCATCAGGCTGAGTTGGCGTTTATTGGGTTTCCCTATTATAATGTTACTCTCCTGTCTCACAAAGGAAGTCACTATGTGCGGCCTTCACTTAAGGAGTGAAGAGTTACATTCAACCTCCCTCATGGTAGAGTATCTCCACATGTTAATTAAAATTATTCTGCACAGGATATTTAAAGTATGTTATTTTATCACTTTTTCCTTTTATAAGCTATGCTTTTGTTGTCATGTCTAAGAATGATTTTTCTAGCTGAGATCCCATGGATTTTCTCCGTGATTGTTTTCTAAAAGTATTATAATATTTCATTTAAGCCTGTTTCATTTTGAGTTATTCTTATTTAAGATATGAGGTTTAAGTTAGGTTTGTATTTTCAGCCTGTTCATGTCCCATTGTTTCAACATCATTTGTTAAGAAGACTGTCCTTCCTCTATTAAATGCCTTTTGTGCTTTCATCAAAATCTAATTGGACCTTCTTGGATGTGAGTATATTAGGGTTTTTTCTTCTGTTCCATTAATCTATTTGTCTATACTTCTACGAAAAGGCCACCCTCTGGACACTTCCTTGATTACCATAGCTATCTGGGAGACTTTAATATTGGATATAATAATTTAATAATTAGTAATGCCTCTTATTTCTCCAATGTTGTCCTTTTTATTATTAGTAGTAGTAGTAGAAGTAGTAATTTTAGAGACAGAGTCTCTTTCTGTCATCTAGGTTGGGATGCAAAGGCACAATCATAGTTTACTGTAACTTCAAAATTCTAGGGTCAAACTCCTGGGCTCAAGCAATCCTTCCATCTCAGCCTCCTGAGTGACTGACTACAGGCATATAAAACCATACCAGTCTATCACTTTATCTTTTTTTAGAGATTCTTTTAAGCATCCTAGGACCTGAATCTTTCCACACAGACTTTAGAATAAGCTACTCTAAACCTACCAAAAATGCTGGGATTTTCATATGAATTGAATTAAACCTAGAGATCAATTTAGAGAACTGACGTATTTACTACATTAAGTCTTCTAATCCATGAACATGGTATGTGTCTCCATTTATTTAAGTCTATTTTGAGAAGACTTTTCTTGGAGATTTTGTTGTCTGTGTGGGTTGGCAGTTCTGCGCTGGAAACTTTTAAAGCACCCTGTCCAGGATATATGAGACAGAACAAGGAATAAGAGGACACATCACTATGTCGTTCCTCAAGTTCTGAGTTATCTAGGTAATCTGCCTTTTTATTCAAGCTTTCAGAGTATTCTTCTGCTTGTTATTGTGCTATTTGTGGCCTTTTAGATGTAAGAACGGGGACCTGGAAGTAATGAGAGCTATCCAATGTTGGTGAAACCAAAAGTCCTTTTTTGTTTTCTTTTTAATGTAACTTCAGCTGAAATTTTAAGCCCTTGACTTTTCACTTTATTTGTGTTAGCACTACAGTATATAAGACACATATATTACTAGCCTTTACAGACATACACACATGCACATACACACATACATTCTGTTGTGGGTTTTTCTTTTCAACTTTTATTTTAGGTTCAAGGGGTACACGTGAGGGGTTTTTACATATGTAAACTCGTGCCACGAGGGTTTGTTGTACAGATCATTTCA
Organism: Mandrillus leucophaeus; assembly: GCF_000951045.1. NCBI lineage: Eukaryota > Metazoa > Chordata > Mammalia > Primates > Cercopithecidae > Mandrillus > Mandrillus leucophaeus. Next base: position 7,324,059 of record NW_012108697.1, read on the forward strand.
TCACCCAGGTATTAAGCCCAGTACCCGATAGTTATCTTTTCTACTGCTCTCCTTTCTCCCACCCTCCACCCTCAGTAGACTCTAGTATATGTTGTTTCCTTCTTTGTGTTCATAAGTTCTCATCCTTTAGCTCTCATTTATAAGTGAAAACATGCAGTATTTGATTTTCTGTTTTTGTGTTAGTTTCCTAAAGATAATAGCCTCCAGCTCCATCCATGTTCCCGCAAAAGACATGATATCATTCTTTTTTATTGCTGCATGGTATTCCATGGTGTATATGTGCCACATTTCTTTATTTCAAGCTGTCATTCATGGGCATTTAGGCTTATTCCATGTCTTTGCTATTGTGAATAGTTCTGCAGTAAACATTCACATGCGTATATCTTTATGGTAGAATGGTTGATATTCCTCTGGGTATATACTTAGTAATGGGATTACTGGGTCGATTTGTGGTTATGCTTTTAGCTGTTTGAGGAATTGTCATACTGCTTTCCACAATAATTGAATTAATTTATAGTCCCTCCAACAGTCTATAAGTGTTTCCTTTTCTCCACAACGTCACCAACATCTGTTATTATTTGACCTTGCATTATAATACTAGCCATTCTGACTGGTGTCAGCTGGTATCTCATTGTGGTTTCAATTTGCATTTCTCTAATGATCAGTGATATTGAGCTTTTTTTATATGACTCTTGGCCACATGCATGTCTTCTTTTGAAAAGTTTCTGTTCATGTTGTTTGCTCACATTTTAATGGAGTTGTTTGTGTTCTCTTGTAAGTTTGTTTAAGTTCCTGTAGATGCTGGATATCAGACTTAAGTCAGATACATAGTTTGGAAATATTTTATCCCATATTGTAGGTTGTCTGTTTACTTTGTTGATAGTTTCTTTTGCTGTAAAGAAGTACTTAAGTTTAGTTAGATCCCACTTGTTAATTTGTGCTTTTGTTATAATTGCTTTTGGCCTCTTTGTCCTTAAATCTTTGCCCATTCCTATGTACATGATGGTATTGCCTAGGTTGTCTTTCAGGATTTTTACAGTTTTGAGTTTGACAGTTAAGTCTTTAATCCATCTGGAGTTGATTTTTGTTTATGGTGTAAGGAGAGGGTCTAGTTTCAGTATTCTGCATATGACTAGCCAGTTAGTTCAGCAGCATTTATTCAATAGGGAGAACCCAGAGATTCTTAATGGTGATTTGCAGCAGACCACATGCTTCTCCTATGTTCTCGCTTAGATAAATCCTTTATCTCAATTGAATAAAAGTGATGGTTTAATTAATCATGAATCTATTCTATGGTGTGGATCTATGGTATTGTTTGGAAAATCAATGAATCCAGGATCTGGCTTTTTGAGAAGATTAACAAAATACATAGACCACTAACTAGCCAGACTAATAAAGAAGAAAAGAGAGAAGAATTGAATAGACACAATAAAAAATGATAAAGAGGATATCACCAATGATCCCACAGAAATAGAAACTACCATCACAGAATACTATAAACACTTCTATGCAAATGAGCTAGAAAATCTAGAAGAAATTGATAAATTCCTAGACACATACACCCTCCCAAGACTAAACCAGGAAGAAGTTGAATCCCTGAATAGATCAATAACAAGTTCTGAAATTGAAGCAGTAATTAATAGCCTACCAACCAAAAAAAAAAGCCGAGGACCAGATGAATTTACAGGTGAATTCTACCGGAAGTACAAAGAGGATCTGGTACCATTCCTTCTGAAATTATTCCAAACAGTAGAAAAAGAGAGACTCCTCCCTAATTCATTTCATGAGGCAAGCATCATCCTGATTCAAAAACCTGACAGAGACACAACAAAAAAGAAAATTTCAGGCCACTAGTCCTGATGAGCGTCAATGCAGAAATCCTTAATAAAATACTGGCAAACTGAATCCAACATCACATCAAAAAGCCTATCGACCACAACCAAGTGAGCTTCATCCCTGGGATGCAAGGCTGGGTTAACATACACAAATCAATAAGCATAATACATCCCATAAACAGAAACAATGACAAAAACCACATGATTATCTCAGTAGATGCAGAAAAGGCCTTCGGTAAAACACCGCTTCATGCTAAAACCTCTCAATAAACTAGGTGTTGATGGAATGTATCTCAATATAATAAGAGATATTTATGACAAACCCACAGCCAATATCATACTGAATGGGCAAAAACTGGAAGCATTCCCTTTGAAAACCAGCACAAGACAAGGATGCCCTCCCACCACTCCTATTCAATATCGTATTGGAAGTTCTGACCAGGGCAATCAGGCAAGACAAAGAAATAAATAGTATTCAAATAGGAAGAGAGGAAGTCAAATTGTCTCTGTTTGCAGATGACGTAATTGTATATTTTGAAAACCCCATTGTCTCAGCCCAAAAACTCCTTAAGCTGATAAGCAACTTCAGCAAAGTCTCTGGATACAAAATCAATGTGCAAAAACTACAAGCATTCCCACACACCAATAATAGACAAACAGAGAGCCAAATCTTGAGTGAACTTCCATTCGTAATTGCTACAAAGAGAATAAAATACCTAGGAATACAACTTACATGGGACATGAAGGATCTCTTTCAGGAGAACTACAAGCCACTGCTCAAGGAAATAAGAGGACACAAATAAATGGAAAAATATTCCATGCTCATTGATAGGAAGGATCAATATCGTGAAAATGGTCATACTGCCCAAAGTAATTTATAAATTCAATGCTATCCCCATCAAGCTACCATTGACTTTCTTCACAGAATTAGAAACAAACTACTTTAAATCTCATAGGGAATCAAAAAGAGCCCTTATAGTGAAAACAATCTTAAGCAAAAAGAACAAAGCTTGAGGCCCCACGCTACCTGACTTCAAACTATACAATATTACAGTAACCAAAACAGCATGGTACTGGTACCAAAACAGATATATAGACCAAGGGAACAGAACAGAGGTCTCAGAAATAACACCACACATCTGCAACCATCTGATCTTCAACAAACCTGACAAAAATAAGCAATGGGGAAAGGATTCCCTATTTAATAAATGGTGCTGGGGAAACTGTCTAGCCTTATGCAGAAAACTGAAACTGGACCCCTTTTTTTACACCTTATACAAAAATTAACTCAACATGGATTAAAGACTTAAATGTAAGACCTAAAACCATAAAAAACCCATAAGGAAGACCTACGAAATACCATTCAGTACATAGGCATGGGCAAAGACTTCATGACTAAAACACCAAAAGCCATTGTAACAAAAGTCAAAATTGACCAATGGGATTGAATTACACTAAAGAACTTCTGCACAGCAAAATGAATTATCATCAGAGTGAAAAGGCAACCTACAGAATGGGAGAAGGTATTTCAATCTATCCATCTGACAAAGGTCTAACATCCAGAATCTACAAGGAACTTAAGCAAATTTATGAGGAAAAAACAACCCCAGCAAAAAGTGGGTAAAGCATATGAACAGACACTTCTCAAAAGAAGATATTTATGCAACCCACAAAATATGAAGAAAAGTTCATCATCACTGGTCATTAGATAATGGCAAATCAAAACCACAATGAGATACCATCTGACTCCAGTTACAATGGAGATCATTGAAACATCTGGAAACAACAGATGCGGGTGAGGCTGTGGAGAAATAGGAAAACTTTTACACTGTTGGTGGGAGTATAAATTATTTCAACCATTGTAGAAGACAGTGTGGCGATTCCTCGAGGATCTAGAACCAGGAATGCCATTCGACTCAATCTCATTAATGGGTATATACTCAAAGAATTATAAATCATGCTACTATAAAGACACATGCACACGTGTTTATTGTGGCACTATTCACAATAGCAAAGACTTGGAACCAACCCAAATGCTCATCAATGATTGACTGGATAAAGAAAATGTGGCACTTATACACCATGGAATACTATGCAGCCATAAAAAGGAATGAATTCATGTCATTTGCAGGGACATGGATGAAGCTGGAAACCATCATTCTCAGCAAACTAACACAGTAACAGAAAACCAGACACTGCATGTTCTCACTCATAAGTGAGGGTTGAGCAATGAAAACACATGGACACTGGGAGGGGGCCATCACACACTGGGGCCTGTCGGGGGGATGGGGGACCAGTTGAGGGAGGGCATTAGGACGAATACCTAGTGCATCTGGGGCTTAAAATCTAGATGACAAGTTGATAGGTGTGGCAAACTACCATGGCACATGTATACCTATGTAACATACCTGTACATTCTACACATGTATTCCAGAACTTAAAGTAAAATAAAATAAAATAAATCAGACTACAGTCAGTTAAACAGAAGTCATGCTACGTATTTTAATAGAAAGTATTTAATGAATTGGTTAAATAATTGTTAAAGGATTGAAAGATCAAAAGGAAAACTGAGGTAATACAGAGGCCATAACTGCAGAGGCATTGACCACTCTTAAGGCTGTGAAACCAACAGAAAAGGCTGTGGTTATTAGATAATACCCACATACTCAGAGGATTCAGGGCTCAGACATTTGCGGAAAATGCACATCCAAGCTGTTTCTGACATTCCAGACTTTGAAGGAGAGTTTCACAGATATGGGGCTGAAACGTTTAAGTTAAAGTCACCACAATAATAATACTGATAACTCAAAAACTAGGAAGAGGATCATCAAAGAGCTGGGGCCACTGAGGAGATAGCACTGCCCAACTGGTAATGCTATCTCTGAATGTGCACCCTGAAATTGGTTCTAGTAGTGCTAAATGCAGCTAGATATACAACCAGCTACTGATGCGTGGAGACAGGTCATTACTTGGTGACAGCCTTTTAATATTGCCAGCAATAGCAAGTAAATGGAAGAATCAAGTGATGTCTTCCTATACTGATCTTGTGGGAACCGAACAGGAAGCTACCTGAATTAAGAAAAATATAATTTTCAGAATTTACCCTCCAAATTATAAAACAGAGCATATTTATTTTGAAATGAGAGAAAATAATTATTGACACAGAAGGTATTCTTTTGGTTTTAATATCTTTATTTGAAGCAAGTACAAACATTTTAACCATATCTGTTTACAAATTGGGAAAGAACATGTAAGAACAAGCACAGAAAAGCAGTAAGGAATTATCAGTAGTGGAGCTACAGGAACAAAGAAGGAATAAATCTAAACATATACTATATTTATAAACAAGATATAGGAAGAAGAAAGGCATGCTTCAGAAAATTGTAATCTCCTTTGAACATATTTAAGGAAAACCTAGTATATGTATATTTGGCTTCTCATCTCTGCATGGTAGTATTTTTCATTAAGTGGGAAATTAAACTTTCATTCACATTTTCCTTAAAGCAAATTAATTCTCAATTTTTAAAAATTGCTTAAAGGATATAAACATTAAAGAGTAAAATATGTCATTACATCAAAAGTCATCAAACATAAACCTAAAAATAAAACTTTGAAGTAATAGAAACGTGTTAAGATTACCTTATAACAACTTTTTCTCTTGTAAAAAGCATTTCTTATTTATAATAAGATGGTATATTGTTACATACAATAAGCTGTCCAATTTCTGCAGGCATAAAGGAGAGAGTAGAACCATTTTTATTTCTCAATCAGACATCTCACTGTGTTTAGTGTAAAGGGCCATTAAAATATGTTGTTCCTGGTGATATACTGTTACATAAACAGTAGTAAAATTATTCATCTACAGAAATAAAAAGAATTATGTGCAGTTTTGCAAAAGTGAAGTATTATATATCACCATGTCCTCAGGAATTAAGACTAAGTCAGAAATAGAATGGTTCGGCGAAGGGTTTAAGAAGGATAAGTATGATGGGAAGTGAGGTAGAGCTAAGAGTTTAGAGTACAGCCGGGCACAGTAGCCTGTGCCTGTAATCCCAGCACTTTGGGAGGCCAAGGCAGATGGATCACCTGAGGTCAGGAGATCGAGACCATCCTGACCAAATGGTGAAACACCGTCTCTACCAAAAATACAAAAATTAGCTGGGTAGGGTGGCACATGCCTATAATCCCAGCTATTTGGGAGGCTGAGGCAGGAGAGTCACTTGAACCAGGGAGTCGGAGGTTGCAGTGAGCCGAGCTTGCATCACTGTGCTCTAGCCTGGCGACAGAGCAACACTCTGTCTCAAAAAAAAAAAGAAAAAAAAAAAAAAGACTTTAAAGCCTAAACTGCAAACAATCATGCACACATACTGAAACTCTCGAATTCTCAAGTCCTCAAATAAGTGCACCAGTTTTTGTGAGGTGATTTTGAGCCATTAGAATGGATGTATGAAAGTTGTCTAAATGCAAAACAAGTTTTCTGAAAACAAGCCTTGAAGGGCTAATAAATCCTCCTGAATAAGTCTTCCTGAATAAGTCCTCCTAGACATATTGGAAGATAACCTTATTTTAAAGAACTAACTCTTCAGTGAATTACCTGATTCATGAATAAGTTTATCTGATTCTGAGAAGTCAAAAAACAGGAGAAAGCAAATGCCTTTACAATGGAAATTAATCTTTAAACTCCTGAGACGGTTTTACATAGGTTTTGTATCAGTCAATGTTCTCTAGAGTAACAGAGCAGTATAAAATTATATAATAATAATTATATATTATATATACTATATATATATATAGATAGATAAAGAGAGGGAGAAGCAGACAAAGACATAGAGAGGTAAAGAAATTTTTAAGTAATTAGGGCAAGAGATTTTGGGTCTAGCAAGTCTATAATAGTCCGTAGGGTTGTAGACTCAGGCACAAGCTAATGTTGCCGTCTTTGCACAAATTTTCTTCTCTGGGAAAGTTTTTCTTTTCTTTTTTTTTTTTTTCTTTCTTTCTCTTAAGGCCTTTTGGTTTGAATTAGGTCCACCCACATTATCAAGAGTAATCTCCTTTACTTAAAATCAATCATTGCAGATGTTAGCCACGCCTACAAAATACCTTCACAGCAACACCTAGATTAGTAGTGTTTGATTAAATAACTGAGCATTATACTTTAGTCAAGTTTATACATAAAACTAGTAATTATAGGTTTTAATATCATATTTTTTAATTCTGGCAATAGTCATCATTCTAGAAATAGGAGTATTGACAAACTGGTGAGGGGATGGGTTTAGTTGCCCTTTAACAGGTAGAAAAGATAACAGATTCAACAGAAGTCAGACTGTTATTTTTAACCTGATTTTGATGAGGGTAGCCTTTCACAGTTGTCAAAATGTTGACTTCTTGTGGTAAGATATTCCAGGGACTAACTAACTCATAGTGCTTTTCTACTAATTAGGATTCTGCAGAGGACTTGGCTTAGATCCTAATGAAGAGACTAATAAACCAGTGCAACCTAAAACTGGCTGGAACCTGATTATTTAGATTTAGGGTCCTGGTACAATGCCTGAGTTATAGGTTCTCCATTTTAATCAAAGGAATGCTGGTTGAGTATTACCTTTCAGCCACTAACTAAAAATCTTATTGGGTAGTTAACCTCCACTAATCCTAGAAATTTCAATCACCGATCAGCTTCCACATCTGGGGACATGCATACTCATCCCTGAAAAATCTGTGCTCTGACTTTCCCTAACTTTATATGCAAGGCTCATACTTGTCAAATATCTATAGTGGATTAGATGCTGGCATAAGTGACTAGTACATGAATGAGTCACAGTTCTTACCCTTTATGTATTTAAAGTCTCCAGAGGGAGTAGAACGTAAGTAAACTAACAATTACCTTTTTATACTTTAAGTACCATAAAATGACACGTCGAGTGTATTATGAAATCATAGCATAGAAGGCAAAATGAGGTGGTAGGGAGAAGGCCATCTCAAATGATATCCTTGACAATGTAGGTGAAATAAAAATTTTAAAATATGCATATTGGTCTCTGCTCCCAGTCCCTAGCACAGAGCCCTTAATACCCTTGTAGATATGAATGCTAAGAGGATCTTGTGTTTTAATATTTGATCTCTACCCTGATTCTTGTCACTGAGGTTCTAAGACTTTTGTAATTTCCTGGGTGATAGGAGCATCTTTTGTTCTAATGAGGCCACTTTTGGTGGGCTCCTGGATGGGAGTCGGCCACCAGAAAGACCACTCCAATGATTAGAAGCTTATAGATTTAGCCTCAACCCTCAATCTTTAGAGAGGGGCTGGAAATTAAATTAACAATCAATCATGCCTACGTGAGGAAGCCTCCATTAAAATCTCTAAACTATGGGATTCAGAGCGCTTCTGGATTGGCAACCACATCTGCATGGCTTGGAGATTGGCACACCCCAACTCCAGGGAGACAGAAGCTTTTGTGCTCAGGACCCTTCCAGAACTCCTCCTATGTATATCTTCACCTGGCTGTTCATTTTTATCCTTTTAAATATCCTTTGTAATAAATAGGTAAATATAAGTAAATTGTTTCACTGAATCCTGTGAGCTACTCTAGCAAATTAATCTAACCTAGGAAGAGTTGTGGGGACCCAAATTTGTAGCCAGTTCACCAGAATTTCAGGAGGCCAGGACTTGGAAGCAGGATCTGAAGTGAGAGGCCATCTTGTGGGACTGTGCACTTAGCCTTTGGGATCTGATACTATCTCCAGGTAGATGGTGTCTAAATTGAATGGAATTCGAGGACATCCAGCTGGAAATACCTATAATCCCCAGGGCGTATCCTAGAAAATCTGCTGGAGAATTGCTTGAAGTGTGAGAGACACCCCTAGACTTCAGGGTCACAGAAGTGTCCTGTGTTGAGTGAGAGGAAAAACTCAAGTGTTTTTCCTACATACTCAAAATTTGGTGTCTGAACATTGACATATAAAAAGAAATTTATTAGGTGGAAAAGTCAGAAATATTAATCACAGTAGCAAATGTCACACGCGTCTGTGTGAAGAGACCACCAAACAGGCTTTGTGTGAGCAACAAGGCTGTTTATTTCACCTGGTTGCAGGCGGGCTGAGTCCAAAACAAGAGTCAGCAAAGGGAGATAGGGGTGGGGTTGTTTTATAGGATTTGGGTTGGTAGTGGAAAATTATAGTCAAAGGGGATTTTTCTCTTGCGGGCAGGGGCAGGGGTCACAAGGTGCTCAGTGGGGGATCTTCTGAGCCAGGAGAAGGAATTTCACAAGGTTAATCGCTCAGTTAAGGTAGGGATAAGTAAAATGGAGTGCATAAAAGAATGTTGTCCAAGTTGGCGTCAAAGCTGGGGAGTTTTAAGAGGTTTAGAAGCCTGGTCTTTAATACCTACAACAGCTATGGAGGCAAAGGAAACAGGCCTTTGAAAAGAAGGTAATGTGGAGTTGGTAGCTTCTGTATTGATTAAGAAGGGGACGGACTTACCCTCTACTGTAAGAGTTACCCAAAGTGTCTGTGATGGTCCAGGAGGCTTCTGAAGTGATGGGGCAGCGTCAATCTTCAGTCCGTTAAGCTGAGAAGATCTGGGAAGGAGTCAGTCAGAGAGCCCTGGGCCAGAGTTCCAGGGATTCTGGGAGTGGCTGCCTGGCAAGTTGGATAGTCCGATTTCCAGTGGGGTCTTGCACAGATGGGACACGGCTTAGGAGGAATCCCGGACTGCGGGCATTCCTTGGCCCAGTGGCCAGATTTCCTGCACTTGAGGCAAGATCCTGGGGGAGGAAGTCCTGAAGGAATGCCTGACTGCTGTGGCTTAGGTGTTTTGAAGTTCTTGTGTGCTGGAGATGTGGCTGGGGTTTCTTGCACAACAGAGGCAAGTAATTGCAACTGTTCTCTGTTATTGTGCACCTTGAAGGTGAGGTTAATTAAGTTGTGTTGTGGGGTTTGAGGGCAGGAATCTAATTTTTGGAGTTTTATTTAATGTCGGGAGCAGACTGGGTAATAAGATGCATATTGAGAATAAGACGGTTTTCTGATATTTCAGGGTCTAGGGTTGTAAAGCGTCTCAGGGTTGCTGCCAAATGAGCCATGAACTGGGCTAGGTTTTTATATTTGATGAAAAAGAGCCTAAAAGCTAACTGATTTGGGAGAGGTCAGATAAAGAAAAAGGAGTATTTACCTTGACTATGCCTTTAGCTCCAGCCACCTCTTTAAGAGGAAATTGTTGGGCAAGTGGGGGAGGGCTAGTTCCAGAACGAAACTGTAAGCCGGACCAGGTGTGAGGAGGGGATGTGATAGAAGGATTATAGGGTCGGGGAGTGGAGGCCAAGGAAGAACTGGAGCCTGATTCAGCCTGGCGGGGAGTGACCTGAGGAGGAGCAGTCTGGGGAGGAGGGGACAGGTCAGATGGGTTGGTAGAAAAGGAAGATTGAAAAGACTTAGTGATGCCAGGGGACAGGTGGGAGGGAAAGAAGGAGAATTTGGCACAAGTCACATTGGAAACAGAGACTATGGAGAGACCAATGTGTAAAAGAATGCCTGGACATCAGGCATCTCAGACTGTTTGCCCATTTTATGACAAGAATTACCTAGATCTTATAGGATGGAAAAATTGAAAGTGTCATTTTCTGGCTATTTGGAACCATTATTGAGTTTGTATTGGGGTAAGCGGCATTGCAGAAGAAAATAAGGCATTTAGGTTTTAGGTCAAGTGTGAGTTGAAGAGGTTTTAAGTTCTTGAGAACACAGGCTAAGGGAGAAGGAGGAGGAATAGAGGGTGGAAGGTTGCCTATAGTGAAGGAAACAAGCCCAGAGAAAAGAGAGGGAGAGAAGGGATGGGGAGTGCTTGACCCCTGGGAAAGTGGTGCTTGTCACTAAGAGTGAAGGATCAAGGCAGGCATCCCTGTGGTGATCAGACACCTCTGAAACATGGATGAATAATCAAGCAGGCATCCCCACAGTGATTAAACACCAAGGGAAGACTGTCTTCCCGAGTCCATGACCAGCGCCGGAGTTTTGGGTTCGTGGATAAAATGCATCTCCTCTGTCTCTACCAGAAAAGGAAAGGAATTAAAATTAAGAGAAGGGAGAGATTGAAGGATGGCACCAAGAATGACAGGACAAAGGGATTGAGGGATAGTGAGAGAGGTTGGAGAAGAGAGTAAAAAGAGGCCACTTACCTGATTTAAAATGGTGAGATGTTACTTGGGCTGGTTGGTCTGAGGACCCGAGGTCGTAGGCGGATCTTTCTCATAGAGCAAAGAACAGAAGGACAGGGGACTGATCTCCCAAGGGAGGTCCCCTGATCCGAGTCATGGCACCAAATGTCACGCACTTCCATGTGAAGAGACCACCAAACAGGCTTTGTGTGAGCAAGCAGGCTATTTATTTCACCTGGGTACAGGTGGGCTGAGTCAGAAAGAGTCAGCAAGGGGTGGTGGGATTACCATTAGTTCTTACAGGTTTGGGATAGGTATACAAAGTACATTCTCAAGGGCAGGGAGAATATTGCAAATAACCTTCTGAAGGGCGGGGGAGAATATTACAAAGTACCTTCTTAAGTATGGGAGAGAATATTACAAAGTACCTTCTTAAGCATGGGGGAGAATATTACAAAGTACCTTTTTAAGGGCAGGGGAGAATATACCTTATCAGGGTGGGACAGGAACAAATCACAATGGTGGAATGTCATCAGTTAAGGCTATTTTCACTTCTTTTGTGGATCTTCAGTTGCTTCAGGCCATCTGGATGTATATGTGCAGGTCACTTGGGATATGATGGCTTAGCTTGGGCTCAGAGGCCTGACAGCAAACATTTGTGGACCCAAGGTCAACAAATGTTTTTAGTCTCAAGTAAGTTTTAGCTTACTTAGTCTCAAACAAAGTGTACATGTTTTTTAGATATCATCTCATTAATTCCAGGGGATAGGTGATTTTCTTATCCCACTTTTATAGGTAAGGAAGTGGAAGATTAGGGAGACTGAGTGGTGGGCTCCACTTTTAAACTCAGACAGTCCAGATCCAGAGCACCTGCTCTTGTTGCCTGTGGGCCCTGCTTTCTTTATAAGCATGTCCTTAATAAGATAAAGGATAGCTTTTAATATAATAAGGGGACAGCTCATGCAAATGCAGAGAGATGTGGAGAAAGTACACCTATGTGGGAGTCTGTCCCACAGACCCTGACCCAAGAATGGATGAATAACGTACACTGACACAGATATTATGCCTGTCAGTCCGGCTGAGCGTCTGGGCCACTTACAGACTCCAAGGAGAGTGCTGTAAGGAGTAGCAGTCATGTCCTCAACTGGCTGACCCTGCTGGCATTTATTCAGCACACATTAAATGACAAAAGGTCTCAAGTAAACCCCACTAAAAGGTAATTACCATTGCCAACCTCCAGAGTAGAGAGCAGTCATGTACCTGTGGATGGTCAAAGGTTTGTCTTAGGACCACAGGAGTAAACAAGCTATTTAGATAGACTCCTCTACATTCCTATGTTCATTACCCTTGCTATAGCTCAAAGAGGATTAAGCTGCCTTCGGCCATGACTCTATCCTGAGGCTTTTGCAAAAACCTTCCAGCCTTCCAAGAAGATTTTTGTTTAGTTTACAATTTCTCCCGTCATCCTAACTGAACCCCTACACACCTATGTAATAACAAATGCACTGGAATGACAGGAAGGGGCTAGATGATGCACAACATGTGGAGGGCACAAAGGGTTTAGAGCAATGGTGTGGCATTGTCAGACATGCCTGAAAAGCTGACCATGGCAGTCATGTGAATATATGAGTGTAGGCCAGTGAGACAAGTGACTGGGAGACAATATGGAATTACGTAAAATGAGATAAAAAATAAAGAGGCATGAAAAATGCAGGAATAGTAACATGCAGAGGCCAAGCAACAAATAAAGGACCATTTAGAATGTAGTCTTCACATTATTCTAAGTGAAGTAACTCAGAAATGGAAAAACAAATACGTATGTTCTTACTTGTATGTGGAAGCTAAGCTATGGGTACACAAAGAGATACAGAGTGATATAATAGACTATGGAGATTCAGAAGGTGCAAGGTGGGGGGTTGAGGGATAAAAACTACATATTGGGTGTAGCTTACACTTCTCAGGTGACAGGTGCACTAAAATGTCAGACTTCACCACTATGCAATTCATTCATGTAACCAAAAACCACATACTCCAAAGGCACTGAAATGAAAAAATATATATATTTTTTCAAAAACAGAATCTAGGCTTTATAGAACTTGTTGACTGACTGGGTACAGAGGGTAATTCTGAGAGGGTTTATTTCAAGATTTCTGGAGTGACCTACTGGATGAGTGATTATAATATTTATTGAGATAGGGAATACAAGTAGAGAGGAAGCGGGTTTGTTAAGGAAGATAATGAGTTAAGTTTTCTTGAGTCAGTTAAACTGGATGGCCCTTTAGGCCTGTGCTTTCCAATATGGTATTCCCTAGCCAGATGTGGTTATTTAAACTTAAAATGATTTAAAAGCAAATAAAATTAAAACTTTAGGACCCCAGTTTCACTGGCCAAACTTCAAGTCCTCCATAGCAACATTTCCCTCACGTTGATCTCTGTGTTGGACAGCATACATTACCACACATTTTTGTCATAACTGAAAGTTCTATTGCATAGCACTTCTCTAGGTCATGCAAGTAAAGTTATTCATCAGAAAGTCGAATACATTGTTCTAAGATTCAGAGAGCAGTGAAATGAAATGAGTAGGAAGTAGTGAATTTCTGATCTTTGGAAATACTTCCTTGGTGAAGATGTTGGAAAGGATGTTTAATGGTCACATAAGTGGTTAAATTGGACTCACCAGCATTGCTGAGCATGTTCCAAGGGCTGTATACTGTGTTAGCTTACTATATATAATTACTATTGAATTTGATAAAGATGTTGATATATGGTAGAATTGCATGAAGAAGAACAGGGGTCACTTTTTAAACAATAAAGTTATTTTGTTATTTTGCCTTAAAAATTCAAAGCAAAAGCCATCAAAAAAATTACAAAAGCATCCTCATTATTTTAAATATATGTATTGTTATAGGAGTAGGTAGTGTGCATATATTATTTTACATTTAAATATCTTTAGCACATATTTTTGACTCAGCTTCAGTTTGGTCTAGATAGAAAAATAATTCATTTCTGGTTTCATGAACTGTTGAATTATGAGTGGTTACTTTCTTAAATCTTATGCTTTTTTAACTATAATTTGCATTCCATAAAATACTCCCATTTATAATGTACAATTCAATAATTTTTAAAACATTTGAAGAGCTATATTAGTTTCACCACAATTCAATTTTAGAACATTTCTATCACCCCAAAAAGATCCTTAGTGCCTTTTCGCATTCACTCTCCATTGTCAGCATTGGCCCCGGACAACCACGGTTTACATTTTGTCTCTACAGATGCCTCTTTTTATGGATGTTTTATATGCTTGTCCTCTTAAAATAAGTGCTCTTTTGCATCTGGCTTCATTCAGTTACAGCAGCTTTTTTTGAGATTCGTCTATATTGTCCTTCTAAGTCTTTTATTCCTTGTTATTGCTGAGTAGCATTCTATCTTATAGATATATCACACTTCATGCATTCATCAATTGATGGCCATTTGCATTACTTCCACTTTTAGGCTATTTGGAATAATGTAGTTGTGAACATTCATGTAGAAGTCTTCATGAAAACCTAAGATTTCATTTCTCTTAGAATGGTATCTAGGGGAAAATTGCTAAGTAATATGGTAAGTTAATATTTAAATTTTTAAGAGACTACCAAAATGGCTGCACTATTTTACGTTTCAGCAAGAAGTTTCTGGTTTTTCCACGTCATCTTCAAAACGAATGTCTTTTTTTGTTTTTTTGTTTTTTTTTTTTGAGATGGAGTCTCGCTCTGTTGCCTAGGCTGCAGTGCAGTGGCCAGATCTCAGCTCACTGCAAACTCCGCCTCCCGGGTTTACGCCATTCTCCTGCCTCAGCCTCCCGAGCAGCTGGGACTACAGGCACCTGCCACCTCGCCCGGCTAGTGTTTTGTATTTTTTAGTAGAGATGGGGTTTCACCGTGTTAGCCAGGATGGTCTTGATCTCATGACCTCGTGATCCGCCCGTCTCGGCCTCCCAAAGTGCTGAGATTACAGGCTTGAGCCACCACGCCCGGCCACGGATGTCTTTTTATTTTAACCATTATTGTCCATGTGAAGCAGTATCTCATTGTGATTTTAATACTCATTTTTTTCTAAAGACTAATATAACTTTAAGTATGTTTTCATATGTGTATTGGCTATTTGTCTTTGATAAGATGTTGATTTACATCTTTTGCCCATTTTCTTTTTGCTAATACTCATTTCACTGAGTGAGAACACTGGAGGTGGACAGGTATAGGCTGAAGGCTAAGTCCCTTCCTCTCTATCCTCATTATGCACATGGTGCAGAGGGAGAGCCTTGCTCCTTTTTGTTTTTCCTTCACGCTTTTCTCTTTCTTCATAACATGATATGCTGATCTTTCTTTAATGTCTATTGGCAGCTTGCTCAGAATAAATACATATAATATGTGCAGGATGTAAGTAGACATAAAATTATTTTTCCTCACTACCTCCCTGTCTAAACCCTTTCACTTTCTGTTAAAAAATAAGGCATATCAATACAAGATATTAAAGTCATAAAGTCATCACTAGGGGTTTCTCTGCCCCATGAACCCAACGAAGCCAGAGCAGAGTAAACCCTGAGTACCTTCCAGGGCTTCTATTTCATTTTACTGGACACATCTGTTGAGGCTGAATATGAAAAGGACATTGTATTACCCTAGGTAATACTGCTGTAATCAAAGCTTTTTAATTTCACATCAGTCTACCAGCCTATCCACTTGATGCTCATGCTTGTATTAGGCAATGATTATTCAGTAAGGGATATCAAATACAGAATTCCATAAATATATACAATTTGTTTGTCAATTTAAAAATTTGTTTTAAATGTAGAGCATTTAAGATACAGTGAATCTCAAATCACAGCGATGCTCAAATTCTGTCATAATATTAGGCTCTAGGCAGCCCATGGCCCTGAAGGTTGGGCATTGTTTTCTTCCTGGGGTTAGGTCTGCCCAGCCTCTGGGCTAAAATATTCAGTTAGCTGTCCCGTTTGAGGACCTGGTATGGACCCCCTGATCTGTTCTGACCCTGTCTTCATGCTGGACTCCCACAGTCCAAGCTCTCTTGTCTTGAAGCAATTGATTGTTCCCAGCATTCGCCTTCACAGCCCCTGTCAGTCCTCTGACTGACAGAGTTCACAAAGGTGAACAAAATACAAGATCCCTAAACTCACAGAGCTTATAGGCTGGACTAGAGATAGAAATAATAGAATAGTCATAATACTATACGTACGTTTGTTACTGTTATGAGTATGTTAAAGGAGAGAAGCACAGTATTAGGGGATTTCACATAGGCTTGGGGGGGTCAGGGAAGACTCACAGTTGATCTGGATGCAGGTTTAGCTTCAAACGTGTCAGCTAGGTACATGTTTGTGTCTCACAGTAAATGTAAAAAGGCTCTTGCTACCAGCTCTTACCTTCCTCTGGTAGCTGACACTGCAAATCATGTAGAAAGGAAGGAAGGACACATGACCTTGGGCACATCTATAACCAACTCTTAGCCAGCGGCTCATCTTTTTCTTCTCGAATGCAGCCGCTGTGTGTGTGTGGTGTGTGTGTGTGTGTTTGTGTGTGTGTGGCGGGTGGTGGGGGTGGGGGCGGTGTTATTATAAGTATTGCTGCTGGGGAATGTACTGTCCACACAAATGTTTTCTTTAATAGGCATATTTCCTGCTTTGTTCAGCCCATAATGATGGATGTGGACCACAGTATCCCAAGCATATTTCCTGGGAGAATTTAGTAGTTGCGTGAATTGAATGTGGAAACATAATGAAACAGGCTTTGTTAGAACTTCATGCTTTTATGTATACTTTACATTTTTCATAATGGGAGGGTGGAAAATGAAACCTGTTTCAGCGGAAATCTGATACTTAATGGCAGCACAATTCCAAACTAATAGTAAAGTAAAGCTAAAATTGTTTTCTCTGTTTTAAAGTTTGTTCTACAGATAAATGTCACTGCCAGTTTATAAATAGCTAATTTAACAAATAAAGTATCTTTGCTGAAAGATTTGCATTCTTTTTTATCATTTTGTATTCTTTTAAATTTATTCTGTTTTTCCACCAGAAGCAAATATAATGTAAATGTCAATGACTTCAGTGCATGCCTTTGCATAGTCACTTCTTAATGCCCCACAAGTGTCTGTCATGCATTTTTTACATGAACATCTCCTCTTCCTCTCAAAGCTGGAAACGGGATAATTCAATTTTAATTATAACAGAGTTTTTGTTCTGTTCTCAGGCCATGATAAATATTATGTGTTAATTAGCCCATTTTCCCTCCACTTTCCTCAAATATAATATACAATAATATTTTTCCTATATGAAACATTCAACATTACACTAATAAAGAAACCAACTGAAAATAATCACATTTCAGGAAATCAGCATGGTATCCGGAAAAAAGAAACAAACATTTGCTATTTAAAACAAAGAGTCCCATAAATATTAATAAACAAAATTGACCTGAGATAAAACCATTGACTCCTCTTCAGAGATATGAAAATCTGAACTTGCACAAATAATTCAACAAGGTTTTGAGAGTCATGGTTATTCACAGAATCAAAGACTACAGGGTTCCTTCAAAGACTGAGTTATCACAGTGCATTTTAAATAGAATTCAGTTTTCAAAACCTAAATCACCCCCAACTTTGCAGGAATGTAGCTATTACTCTTTAAACAAAACCCAAATGACATTAAAATCTGTAGCCCAATAGGGTAGCTTCCACAAGAGAGGAAGTCCCATAAATTTTAAGCATTATTTTTAATCATGGGCTATTTTAGTGCAAAGTTAATGTCTAGCACCAGCAATGTTCCCTCTAATAATCTCTCTGGCAGCCAGCCTTTTAGAGCTGTGGTTCTTCTTCTAATGTAACCAGACAAAGAGAGTATTCATGAAGAGAGCAACTACATTTAAGAAAGATAATAGTGCAATAAAAGGATTTGTTTCTTACCTGGCATACCCTTTATTCCTCCAGGAGTTTGCTGTTTAAAGCTACTTGAGTTTCATTCCTTTTTGTTCCTTGTTTGTCTTAAGCTATCTTTTCCTAAAAATGATGAAAGCTATTGCTCATCAGAGGTTCTGTCATTAAAATAGGGTTGTTCTACCTGAGGAAAGACATCTTGATGCTTTTATCCCAGGGAGATTTGAAGAAATAAGTTAAGGTGAGTGAGGCAATATTGCCACCTAACCTGCTACAGCTTTCAAAGTGTGAAACCACTATCCTATTTATCTAACAGTTCATATTTAAACTTGATTTATTTGAATGCATGCCCAATTCTGTAGAAGTAAAATCATTAATGTGGTAATATGTCAATTTTAATCTGTTAAAAAAGTTAGACATAGTCCGGGCGTGGTGGCTCACGCCTGTAATCCCCAGCACTTTGGGAGGCTGAGGTGGGTGGATCACGAGGTTAGGAGATCGAGACCATGCTGGCCAGCATGGCAAAACTCCATCTCTAATAAAATATAAAAAAAAATTAGCACGTGGTGGCACGTGCCTGTAATCCCAGCTACTCGGGAGGCTGAAGCAGGGGAATTGCTTGGGCCCTTGAGGCAGAAGTTGCAGTGAGTCGAGATCATGCCACTGCACTCCAGCCTGATGGTGGGGTAAGACTCCATCTCAAAAAAAAAAAAAAAAGTTAGAAATATTACAGTGTAGTATTTGAGTATTTTTTATTAGGAAATATGTCTATAGATGTTATAGGAACTCATATACACAAAAATGTCTATGGATGTTATTTTAGGTGGAGGAACTATGCATGATTTTATGTTCATTTTCAAGCTGATCTTTATGTTCAGATTTTCTCCCCAAAAGTTTATACTCAATATTCAATAAAACAAAAGAAAAAAATATTATTTTGAAGCTTGTCTCCTTATGATGTCATTTTTCCCTGAGTTGGTAGTTTCTGAGATTAATGATCACTATTGTGAATTTATATATTAAAGTTAGGGTTTTAGAATTTTCCTCTCTTACCACTGAGAGCAAATTAGCTGAGTTAATCAGGTTTCAAATTAAAATGTGATAGGTTGGAGAATTTGTAAACGCTCTCAAGAACAACCTACCCTGACAAGGACATGTGCCCATCTACAGACTGGCCAAATTGAGAGAAAAGAGACAGTCTCATCTTTTGAAAGGAGATGCAGCAGGACTTTTTCCTTCATTCCTGTTGGTTCATAGCAAAGTCTTATACTCATCGCATAAATTGTACTTCTTTCTGCCTTTCCTCCTTCAAACATGGCCAAGACATATGGAGTTAATGTGACACCCTAAACAATTGTCCCCCTGCAGGAAAGTCTTCTGTCCTGGGAGGAGACAGTTTAGCTTCAAGGCACTGAAGTCAGTGAGGAACTGTTTCCACTGGCCAGTCTGGGAGCCTGAGGGTGAGTCATTATCTAGCTCAAACCTTTCTGAGAGTCATTACCTAGCTCAAATCACGTAGGGTTCCTAAGACTATTAAAATGTCATTATTAAACACATAGAAGAACATCAACTGAAATCACTTTGTAAAGGCAAAAAATGGGACCTTAACACCTCATTTTCTTAACACCTCATTTTCTTACCCCAATCTCCTTTTCTTGCTGCTGTATTTTAAATCTTCTATTTTTTTCAGCTTTATGTAGGTTCAGTTGACAAATAAAAATTGTATATATTCAAGGAGTACAATGTGACGATTTGGGATACTTATACATTATAAAACGATCATAACAATCAAGTTAGTTAATACATCCATTACCACAGTTACCATGTTACCTATGTGTGTAGTGGTAAGATCACTTAAAATCCATTCTCTTGACAGATTTCAAGTAAACAATATGGTTTTATTAACTATAATCACCATGCTGTAAGTTGCCTGCATCAGAATTTATCTTATTATTGAAAGTTTGTAATCTTTGACCTACATCTCCCTATTCCTCCTTCTTTCTAGTTCCTAGTAACTGTCATTCTACTGTCTGCTTCTATGACTTTTTTAGATTCCATGTGTAAATGAGACATATAGTAATTGCCTCTTCTGCATTCAGCTCGTACTGTGCATAGCCCTGTCTTATACTTAACCTTTACTTTGGTCAGTCCTTCTATTTGAAGTGTTCTCTCTTCCATTTTTGCCTATCAAAATCCTTCTGTAATTCAAATGTTCCCTTTTCAGAGAGCTTCACTCAGAAGGAGGCTTTGCTTGATCACCTCGTAGCATCTCTGCAATTTGAAGGTGACAGTACTGCCTTCCTTAGATTCACAGCCTTAGGAGCCCAAGCCTGTGAGACAGCAACAGGCATATGGTGGGTTCTTCACACAAATTAATTGCAAGAAAAAAACCAATAATGAAATCTTGTACTTCATGGTCTGTATATTTCATAAGACTTAGACCTTGTATTTCTCATCCAGGGACGTTAATTTTTTTCTCCTATTGGATAGTAAGGAGCATGAAGCCAGGAACTGTGTCAAGGATGTCCTGGTACTCTTCCCCTTTTTCCCATGAGAACTGAGCACAGTGTCTTTCACTGAGTAGGTACTCAGTAAAAATTATTTAACTCAGACAGTGCATAAATGAATAAATGAATTCCTATACTACATGGTTCAACCACCCATATGTTTAAAGTCCCTAAATACCCTTGTATTCTTTGAGGCTCTTTCTCTTCATATTGAACCAATAGATCTGTAACAATGTACATGAACTGCAATACTGCCTGACTCCATACCAAATATTCAAGTGTAAACTTCACTATTCCTTTATATCTGTCTTCCAAATGATATGCAACTTCTTTGGTGAATAATCCTAACACAGAGACTACGGGGAGGGAATTCTGAGAAACATAGTTTCATTTTAACTTAACTGCCACAGTGCAAAACTCCTGACAAGGCCATATTGTGGTGTTTGGTTATCATGGAGGAGACGTAGTATAGGTAGTCTTTGTTTTGTCTTGTTTTATTTATGTAAATGTTGATAAATAGACAACAGGTGAATCTCAAAAACAGTAACTAATTTATTAAATGCATTAGTAACCAGTATACAGACAAAGCAAAAAACTCTGTCTTACCTTATTTCATTTGGGGCCAGAAGAAAATTTCACTGTCATGGCCAGTGTTTAAATATTAGAAATCTTACTATAAAAAAAAGTAGTAGAAAATTTCAAAGGAAATGTTATCTGATACAGAAACTCTACCATCCATCGCTGAATGAATGTACAGATCCCTCCCCTGTTTCAATTGTCTCATTTCACTTGGCGATACTTAGACTTGCAGATAGATCTTACTGCATTCTGAACTATGATTTGAGACATCACAACCAGGTCAGCTTGGGAGAGTCTTCCCTCATCTTACCTTGTAAACCCAGGAGGAGTGCTCAACTCTTTGGCAGAGCCAGGATTTCTGAGACCAACATGGACATGAACATCTGAAATTTGGGAACATCTGAAAATGTGTTTGTGGTTTTTGTCTCCCTTATTCTCTTTACTTCTCCCTTTCTTTTTTAATCCTCATTCCTTATCTAGTTATCATTTTTCTCTTTTTTTCTCTATTGTCTCATCTACTTTTCTGTTTTTTCTTCATTCACCCACCACTCTTAATCTCCTAGCCAATCTAAGCTTGTATACTACAAGTTCTGTTATTTAGACCTCCTTTTATTTGTATTTGTGTTTTTTTGTTTGTTTGTTTGTTTGAGACAGGGTCTCTCCCTGTCACCCAAGCTGGAGTGCAGTGGGGCAACCTCGGCTCATTCTCATTGCAGATTCAAATTCCCAGGCTCAAGTGATCCTCCCACCTCAACCTCCTGAGTAGCTGGGACTATAGGTGCATGCCACCATGTCCGGCTAATTTTGTTCATTTTTTATTATTTGTTACTCAGACTGGCCTCAAACTCCTGGGTTCAAGGGATCCTCCTGTCTTGACCTCCCAAAATCCTGGGATTACAAACATGAGCCATACCATGCTTGGCCTATTATTCCTATCTAAATATCCCTCCATCCTTGACTCTATTTCTTGTATTCTCCCCATCCTTTGAAGCTCCACTCGGTATTCACTTCCCCAGGAATCTTCCTTTAAGTTCTCTAGTGGACACTTTCTCTAAGTTCTGTGGAAGGATCTCTCCCTCTGCAGAAGTCCTAACCTCTGAGAATCAGTACCTACCTTTTGTCACTCAGTACCCACTGTCTTGAGTTGTTTTACAAATGTCCCTGCACAGTATTGTCCATAAACCATATATACAAGGAATTCTATTAGCTCAATAACAGTTTGCTGAAACATCAAAAATTAATAATGAAAACACATGTTCTTTTCAAGTCCCCGTTAATGTCCCTCTTCCATTTACTTCTTGCATTCCCCCTATTTTTTCTGTCATCACCTGATTTTCATTTACTTTTACATGACCCTTCAGTTTCCCATAGTATAAGACTGTGAGATCTGCTCAGACTGGAGAATAATTTGTTTTATACTAGGAGCTAGACCACGTATAAGGACACAATTGTGATATGGTAAAGCATATTCTGTAATATGTTTGTAATTGCAGAGCATCTGGTCAGAGTGAATTACTGTCATTTAGACATTCATAAACAAATGGCATAATTTGTAAGAACATACATGTACTGACTAGATTTTAGAACTTTCCAAGATGTTTCATTGGAAAGGCTAAAGGAAGATCATTATTTATTGCTGGGAATTCAAGAGATACATATCTCATGAGGAACTAACTCTTGATAAATATCTTTGCCAAAACTTTTGTCCTGTCAGACAAAACCATCTATTGTCTGATAGGAAAGAACTCTGTGGACTTGGGCGATAGAGCCACCTGAGATGCCACCTGGAGATGAATGTTTTACATAACAACAACAAACAAACAAAAATCTACCCAAACAGGAACATCTGCCTCAGACTTTTGAGTTAGAGAGAAATTTATGATCATAACACACTGACTTTTTCTAGTGTTAGAGAGATCAGTCAAACACAAGGCTGCCCACAGGCTGATAGTAGTGGTTTAGGTGGATTTTGCCCACTTTGTATTGCCATACTCCATTCTTCTGATATCAGCACCCTAATATTCCCAGGAAACTATTCCTGCCTTGAGATCCTGTGGTTTCTGTGGGTGGAACCCATCTCTCTTCAGATTCAAAAGTGAGCTTATGACCCAGAACTCACAATTACCATATCAAACCCTCCTCCTCCACAGTGATAAATGGATGCATAACTGAAATTTGGTCAATTAAAATTATTATTAGCACTTGTGTACATGATGCAAAGAAAGAAACATTACATTTACAGAGGGCTTACGTTTATAAGAAAGTCATCGTAGAGGTTCCAGGCTTCTCTGTGGAGAATGCCTGCCAGAGAAAACAGAATTAAGATTCAGAGAGAGCTTTTGGTGATGTCTTGTGCAAATTTGAATCCAGCCATACCTGAATAAGGTACTCATGGTGTTAGTGGTGGAAGTTATCCAAGTTACCTGTGGTGAATCTGTACAGGTCTGCAGCAACCTCAATTGTTGCCTCCTCAGAAAAAATTCTACTGAGGGGTATAAGGTAGAAAAATAGACTGTGCCGGGTGCGGTGGCTCACACCTATCATCCCAGCACTTTGGGAGGCCAAGGCAGGTGGATCACAAGGTCAAGAGATTGAGACCATCCCGGCCAACATGGTGAAATGCTGTCTCTACTAAAAATACAAAAAAAAAAAAAAAAATAGCTGGGTGTGGTGGTGGTGCACCTGTAGTCCCAGCTACTCCAGAGGCTCAAGCAGGAGAATCCCTTGAACCCGGAAGGTGGAGTGACCCGAGATTGCGCCACTGCACTCCAGCCAGGCAACAGAATGAGGCTCCATCTAAAAAAAAAAAAACAAAAACAAAGACTGAGGCATGTGTCAGAGCAGGAGTGGACATTTATTACAAAGCTTTAGAGAAGGAATGAAAGAAAGGAAAGAAGACTTGGAAGAGGCCCATGCGGGCATCTTCTTCCTTTAGTGGGAACTACCTGCATGTGTGGTGGCCTACTAGTGCCTGGGAGGTGAGCATGCACAGTGTGCTTACTGGAGTTGTACACATGCTCACCTGAGACATTCTTCCCTTTTCCAGTGGAATTCTCCTGGAAAGTTACAGTCTGCTATTTTGCTTCTTAATGCACATGCTTGAGGCCACTCACCCAATTCCTGATAGCTACCAATTACCTATTTCATGTGTGTTTATCTATTGGGGAACTGCTTTATGTTGGCACTGACTGCAACCAATTATTATTTTAGAGAGACAGTGTGACAACCACCTGCCCATCACCGGACATTCCTTGTACCCACTACTCCCTAGGGGGAGCTCTGCTCTTGCCTGACTGGTTACCTGATGTAGCAAACAGCTTTCAGTTATGTGAGCATATAAATCTCCCTTTTCCAGTTGCTACATCAGTTTCTGATTACTGCTGTAACAAATTACCAAGAACTTAGTGGCTCAAAACAACACCGATTCACTGTTTATTTTATTTTTATTTTATTTTTTTGAGACAGAATCTTGGTTATTTGCCCAGGTTGGAGTGCAGTGGCATGGTCTTGGCTCATTGCAACCTTTGCCTCCTGGGTTCAAGCGATTCTCCTGCCTCAGCCCTCCTGAGTAGCTGGGACTACAGGTGCCTGCCACTGAGCCTGGCTAATTTTTGTATTTTTAGTAGAGATGGGGTTTCTCTATGTTGGCCAGGCTGGTCTCGAACTCCTGACCTCAAGTGATTCACCCACCTTGGCTTCCCAAAACGCTGAGATTACAGGCATGAGCCACCGCACCCAGTCCCAGTTTACTTTTTATAGTTCTGGTGATCAGAAGTCTGATTTCACCTGGCTCAAGGCAAGCTGTTTGCAGAGTTGGTTCCTTGTCAGGGCTCTATGAAAAAATCTGTTTCTTTGTGAAGGAAATCAAACTATTTTGCCTCAAATGTATTTCTTTCACATATTTTAAAATGGCTATTGCAGTACCCGCAGAATGAGGTGGCCCTGCAAAGCTGCCTTTTGTAGGGGAAAATTTGTGTCTATGGAGAATCTTCATTAATGCATCCATGCTTCATTTTCTAGGCATTTCCTGAATCTAGGAGAGTTTAACTGTGAGTCTGACACCTTTAAAAATCTGAAATAAATATTTAGCATTTATTCTCTCTGAGGGCTACTTCTTGTAAGGTTTCGCCTACATAATAAGACCCTCTCTGCTAGCCAAGCCTCTTCCTTTCTCCTTCCCATAATTTGTCTTGCCACTAAAACCTGATTTACCAGTATAGCCTGTTTTAGGCCATGCTCTGAGCTAACACCCATTTTATACTACTTTAAGATGATATATGATATATAAGATTCTGTGCCTCATTGGGAGGTTGGGTCATCATTCTGAAGGCTCCAGTGTATACATATTAAATAAATGTACATGTCTTTTCTTCTATTAATCAATCTGCCTCAAGTCAGTGATTTTCCAGTGAACCTTTGGTGGGGAAGGGTCTTGGTCCCCTACATTTGCTTTTCTCTGATTCTGGAGATTGCCCACATTTATTTCATCATGGCCCCTTCCCGAAGCCATCAGTGTAGCATTTTCTCTTCTTCTGTCTCTGGCCTTTCTGTCTCCTTCTTATAAACACCTTAAGACTGTTTTGGGCATCTTGGTTAATCCAGAATAATCTCATCTCATGATCCTTCAATTAATCATATTTGCAATGTACCTTTTACCATGTAAGATAACATGTTTGTAGGAATTAAGACATGGTCATCTTTGGTAGGGCTCATAGCATTATTCAGCCTACCACAGTCAGTGTGATTTGGATTTCTATCACTTGAACCCTGAAGAATTGTTCTGAACTATTTATCCTATGTCCTTAAATCTTACAGAATATATGTTTGTAGCCTGTACCCATGGCCCAAACTGCAAGAAGAAACACAAGAATACCAATGTGGTAGGAAGCAAGCAGGCTACTACACAGGGAAACATAAAACACAGAGGTTGACAAAGGATATCTAATAACCATTTGATGTAGGATTTTTCTTGGCCACCTGGCCAGCCAGAGACCTCTTGCTGGTGACACCCCTGTCCTGGCCTCGCTTGACCCCAGGTTTGCTGCAGGAGGTGCCCTCCCAACTCGTGCCACTGGGCTGTGCTTGGCTTGCACTACAGCAGGAACTTTTATGGGCTCAGAATAGGGAGTGCATGCTGCTTGGTTTGGGAATATGCAAAAACAAAAGCACCACTCAAAGAAGGGCACAATAGTGTAAAAAAACAATTAGGGAAGGGTAGGTATATGTAAAATAGGTGAAGGGTGGGGAGCAATCAGAGGAAACCATGCCAAACAGGAAGGGAGGTTCTCAAGCCAGTCTGTGGATTTATCTGAGACTTGTAGCCTAGCTTTTAGGCTTTAAACTGTCTTTGGTTTGAAGGTGGGGTTTCACCAGGGACCCGCCTCTGTCTGCCTAGGATTTGTCTGCCTCCTGCCACTATCACATTTTTGAAAGATAAGCCCTATACTATATTCTTCAGTGGGGATCCACCTGCTTTCTCTTAGAATACTTCTTTCCTTTCAAAATGATGTGAATCTCATTATTTTTCTGGAGTCTGGAAGTTCTGAAGACTTTAGGCAAGTGATGAGACACCTTCAGTTCACTCTATGCAGGGCAGGGGCTTCTAGGCCACTCCATTGAGCAAACTTCTAGTTCAAGCTAAATATCAAAGGAGAAGATAACACAGATTGCAAGAAGGTCTTGATCTTGCTTCAAGAACTCGCTTTATATGAACCCATCACAGCAAGAAGCTTCTGCAGTTGCTCTTCCAAGGGCCAAGAGGCCATGACCGATTAAAACAGATCTAGGGCTCCCTGCCAAGGGAAACCACAGGGGCTGGCCTAGCCCTTGCTCAGTGAGGACTGTGTCACTAATAGAATCTGTTCTTTGAGTCTTGTTAACGCTTGCATCACTACAAGGGGGCTTTACATCTCAGGCTGTGTGTCTTCTCTAGCCCTTGCATCAGCCCTTGTCAAGAATTTAATTTGTTTAAATAGGAGTATTACAATCCTCCCAAAGAATCCTACTCACCTTGAAAGCATTTGACAAGTTAAACCCTAAAAATGTGTTTATGTCTTTTTCAATCATTTCAAAAAATACTGTGTATTAACTGCTAACAGTAATAAATTCTAGAATATATTAAAATGATTTGTAGAGTACAGTTTTAAGCAAATTTTCCATTATCTTTACAGCATCACTGTAAAAAGTGTATTTTATATACCTTTTAATAGAATTAAAAAACTGAGGGTCAGAAACTATAATTTATTTGCATAATATCACATTGTTTGAAGTGGCATCCCTGGGACTTTAATTCAAGTCTAATCTATACTACTGCATTATACCACAGCTGCTGTTAAAAAACAATAATCAGGATTTTAGTGCATTAGAGCTTATAAGTCTATTCCATATACATCATCTAATTTTATAATGCCCCAAATAGTTAAACTATTTGCCTGAAGGAACGTGGCAGGTTAGTGGCTTAGTTAGTGGCTTCAACTAAGCTGCTCTCAGGGACATTCTATCATGTCTATTTCCATGACATCATAATATGCCAGTAATAAGAAAAGGGCTATTTAATATGTGCTTCTGTTTTCTCAATGGCACGGAGACATTCTAGTCTAATTATTCAAATGAACACATTGTTAACTAAGAAGATAAATTCAGGCCCCTTGGAGGCCATGAGAATAACTCAAGGGAAGGTGATAGCAGTGGGAAGTCCTGGTTGCCCTAAAGTCAGGTCCTAAGGAGCAGTATGTGGGTAGCTTGCCCCTGCCCTCAGGCCTCTGTGGGATAACCTTGGTGACTCACTGGAAAAGCGATCTGTGGCACAGACTTTGGCAGCAAATAAATCTGGGTTAGGTTGGACTGGTTTGGCTCATTATAGACTTGGTGGCCTTGGGCATTTGTTTTCTGATCTCTAAAGTAGGATGCAACCAAAGCCTACTTCGTGAAGAAGCTGTGCTAGCTAACTGAAATGATGCACATAAAGTACTTCACACTTCCTAGCACAAATGGAGAGGGAGACTAGAGAGAGGGGATGTCTTCACTTGGAGGTATTGATAGGGTTCAGGCTAGATAGGAAAGAAAGGGCAATGGGATTAAATGTTGGATTTGTGTTCTGCTTTGTTCTCAAAATTGATTCTCAGCTGTTACCAAATTTGTCTTATTTTCCTTACTCTGTCATTGACATAGCCATAGACAGCTTATAAGGTACTTGAAAAGGGAATTAGCTCTTTGAATTCTCACAACCAGTCTATAAGAGAGATGCCGAGGAGGGAGTCAGATCCTGACATGGGGAGAGGAACTTGCTGATAGTTACACCTTGAACATTTGGCAGAGCAGAGGCCAGAAATTCCCTCTTTGTTATTTTCAGTTGGACAGCTTCCCCTTGGCTCACCAAGGCAAATACAGCAGAGTCATGAAGCTGAATGTCAGAACGTCATCAAAAATCATCCATTAGCCTGCCACCCAAAGTAAGACTTCACTGTGGCAACGTCTCTGCTGGAGAGCTCCTTGAGACCCTAGGTTGACCCTTCCTTCACTGGGCAATTCCCCTTTACACTGTGTCAAACCTGCCTCCAGTCCCCAGTTTTACCATTCACTCAGGGTGCAAGCTTTGTGCTTTCCTGTATTTTTCAAAGCACAAGTAGTCTGCTCCATCAAAAAGGACCAACTCATTGTTCCTTGCATATATTGGCCTATTATAAATACATTTGTTTAATTAATCTCCAGGTGGTCTAAAATACCTTTTCCCTCATTCTATTTCTGGTTAAACTATAACTCCTAAAATATGTCTGTGTGTATAAACCTCTAAATTAAACTAATTTGCTTATCCATCACTAACTTTCATAGTCCCTTCTCCTTTGAATGTATTTATTTTCTGAGCATTTGTTTGGCAATTGATCACATACACAGATTTGTGACATCGTTCACATGCATTCATGCCTTATATTGGGTTCTTTTGAGGGCAAAGAGTGCCATCTTGACTTTATGTTGCTTTCATCTTGCAAACAAGTATTTGAGACATAGTAAAAAGTACAAATAATTGTTATATTATTTGATTGTATTAAAATCTAATATTACAGAAATGTTAAGTCTGGAATTAGGATTCCACATTCTTCACATTAATGGTGTCTTTTTGTTGAGTCCCTACTACACAACATATGCTTCGCTGAGTGATCTTCATGTATTATATGATCTAACACTTGGAATGATTCAATACCAGAAATATATTCACCATCATTCCATCATTTGATATATGACTAAACTGAGACATAAATGGCTTAAGTAACTTGCCAAGATGTATACAGTTGGTAGAATGATGGAGTTCAGCTTTTATGCCAGGAAGTTTGATGGCAGAATTCATACTTTTTACCTTATTACTATATTCTGTCTAAAGATTTGGTTGATTCTGTGATTCCCCAGCACATAGGAGGAACACAGTAAGAGTGGTTTGTTGATAATGTCGGCAGCTGCTAATAATGTTGACTGATGAGATGCCAATTAGGAAAGCTGTTCTTACTTCAAGTTTCAGGAAACTGAACTGTCTCTAAATGCAGAATTTCTAATATAGTTTGGATTCTCTTCTGCCTACAGTA
Source organism: Mandrillus leucophaeus (assembly GCF_000951045.1). Taxonomy (NCBI): domain Eukaryota; kingdom Metazoa; phylum Chordata; class Mammalia; order Primates; family Cercopithecidae; genus Mandrillus; species Mandrillus leucophaeus. The sequence continues at coordinate 7,353,623 of NW_012108697.1, forward strand.
AAAGAGGGGAAAATTCCATAAGAAGCCTCTGATAATTAGAAGTCAGATTTTAGCTACCGGGTTGTTGATATGTTTAAAATTCATCTTTTTGGTTTTACTGCCACCTGCAAGATCTGAAAGCCTTTTCCATTACTGCAGACTTTCCCCTTGCAACATGCAAATACCTAAGGGATCTCAGTGAAAATTCATTTTTGTAGAAATTCCTTTCTAATCATGATTGGCCAGCTTCTGTATTTTCCCCAGAATGTGCCTAAAACATGCATATTTTTTTTATCTCTAATAGAAATGTTTTTGTCCTTTTCTCGTAAGCAGTGAGTGAGCACATCCAACCTTGACAAGAGAGAAATAGGAGAGATTATTCTATTTAGGATAAAATATGCTTTTAGAATTCACGGTATTTTTTTGTCCTCTGAATGAATGTTTTAAGCTACCTCTGGGTTCTGCATCTGGGTGTAGATCAGAAGTTTTGTTTTGCGCATGAGTTGTCTCTATTTTCACAATTTGAATTTTTATTGTTAATAACTTGAAAGTCTCCATATCTTCTTGGTATATTTGTAACCATCCAATGGATTTACCTTGCCTGCTGCCTAGATAGAACTGATATCTCAAGACAGGAGAATTGCAGTGGAGAAAGAGTAATTCAGAGATGGCTGTGCAGGAGACAGGAGTTTTATTACCACTCATGTCTCCCCAAAAACTAGGGGATCAGAGTTTTTAAGAATAGTTTGGCAGATAGGGGCTTGGGAAGTGGGGAGTGCTGATTGGTCAGCTTGGAGATGAAATCATAGAGGGTCGAAGTGAGTTCTTCTTGCTGTCTTCTGTTCCTGGGCAGGATCACAGAACTGGTTGAGCCAGATAACTGGTCTGGAAGGTGTCTGCTGGTGCATCAGGTGCAGGTCTGCAAAATATCTCAAGCACTGATGTTAGGTTTTACAGTAGTGATGTTATCCCTAGGAGCAATTTGGAGAGGTTTAGACTCTTGCAGCTGGAGGCTGCATGACTCGTAAACTGTAATTGCTAATCTTATAGTGAATTTGTTAGTCCTGCAAAGGCAGGCTGGTCCCCAGGCAGGAAGGGGGTCTTTTCAGAAAGGGCTAGTATTAATTTTGTTTCAGAGTCAAACTATAAACTATATTCCTTCCCAAGATTACTTCAGCCTACGCCCAGGAATGAACAAGGGCAGTTTAAAGCTAGAAGCAAGATGGAGTCGGTTAGGTCTGATGTCTTTCTTTGTCATAATTTTCGCAAAGGAAATTTCATATTTAGAATTCAAGTGCTGTTAATAAGGAAGAGAGACAGATTTCATTTCTTTGACACCTTTAGATTTAGGTAGTGGTCTTTCCTCCTAGCAATTAATTAGGTTTTGACTGGATCCCAAACAAAAGGTCATTGTAACCTACCTGTCATAATGGATATGACAGCAAAAAAGTTAGCTTAGTATAGGTCACACAGCAATGGCAAGCTAGGAACGGTCAAAGTAGTAGTACTGTGCTTTAACTAGAAATGTCCATCCTTCATACTTCTTTTTACAGAATAAAAGGAAGTCTAGGTCAACTGGCGCCATATCTCATGATGTTCAAACTGCATGATCTTCTCCAGAGTTCCAACTTTTATGACCTTAGACTCATGGGGACAGATTTTTAGATTAGAAATGCGTGGACTCCAGGATTCAGTTATCACAAATGTTGAATAAGACATGGGGATTCATGGTTGTAAGAGAAATATAAGTTGTGAAAGGAAAATAAAACTGAAGATCCGGGAATCACTAAGCCAAAGGAAAAAGTCAAGCAGCGAACTGCATCAGAAAAACCTGCTTCCCATTTTATTCTTCAATAAGATGGCTACAAATATAAAAAGCTACATACCTCCCTCACAGTTTGCCCACCAGGAAATTCCTTGTGGACAAAGGACAGAGAGAACTTAGTCATCCCTCTGTTCACCTGAGACAAATGCCCATCTAATTGCTTCCTCTGCCCTATTGTTTCACTAAACCAGACTAAGGCATAAGTGACTATTCCTCTACCTTACTCTCACATATAAATTCTGTATCTGGTGAAAAGCTAATCAGAAACTAAAAAGAATGCAACCATTTTTCTCTTATCTACCTATTACCTGGAAGCCCCTTTCCCTGCCTTGAGTTGTCTTGCCTTTTCTAGATCAGACCACTGTACATCTTACACATATTCATTGATGTCTCATGTCTGCCTAAAATGGATAAAGCCAAGTTGCGCCCCAACCACCTTGGGTGCAAGTTGTCAGGACCTCCTAAGGCTGTGTCATGGGTGCATCCATAACCCTGACAAAATAAACTATAAATGGACTGAGATCCACCTCAGATACTTTTGGGTTCATAAGGTGAATCTGATGATTTACCAAACTTGGATCCCACTGATTTTAACCACATTCTGGTCAGTTTGACTGAATTCAGCCCACCTGAAGAAGACTTTGAGTGAATAGATAGCATTAACAGGGAGATGGGATAGGAGGCCTCAGCTTTACTTTTGGTTTAACAGTAACTTATTGTGGGCTTTGGACAAGTGATTTAACCATGCAGTTTCTTCATCATAAAAGGGTGAAGGTTGGATTAGATAATCTTGGTGACCTCCAGGATCTAGCATTAATATGCTGTGATGGGTAAAAAGAGTTTGAAATAGAAATATATGGGTAGCTTGGCCAATTTTATATCCCCTCTCTGCTGCCTTCTTCTTTGCAGTCCAGAAAGCAAGGCTACAGCCACCCACAATCTTCTTCTATTTTTGAGGGGTGACTTAGCTAAGGAAAGCCACACAATCAAAAGAAGCAAAGATGGTTTTTAGGAGGCTTTCGGTCTACATTCAAGTCACAAGTGACAAGACATCTTTTCAGAGGAAGGAGGAAATGCACTGGGTTTATAGCAAAAGAGAAAGCTCAACTCTTGAAAAGCTGAGAAAATCTATTGTAGAATCTTGAAGACACATTTACTCTCAATCAACCCCTCTGATAAATCTTAAACTTTAGGGGCTCTTTGCTCTATTTTCCATCTGTAATCTTTTGTGAACTTTGTAAGATAACTATAGTTGTATGCTAAAAGTCAAAAACAATTTAGTTGGGGGGAGAGGAGATAAAACATAATTTTTTTTTAAAGTTGGCCATAAGTATATATATTTTTCCAGACAAATCTTTAATAATAATTAACTAAGGACATTGGTGTCTTATTTTCTTAAATAAGTGTTTCTCCAAATCCAGTCCATGGATCATAAATATAATTCTCTCTAAATGCTCCTAGAAATTTCTTTGTATTTTGGTATACAAATTTAGAGAATATTATCATCCTACATGCAGCTCCATCATGTGCATTAGAATATTGAAGATATTGGTAAGTCCAGCGGTTACAATGTAACAAATGCTTATTAAACTTAATTATAAGAATGTACTGCCCCAAAAAATGCATGTATCAATTACATACATGGCTAGTGTTTTGTGGAGAACAGACTGCCATTTAGAATTGTTTGAGTTATACACAGAGCAACTGCAAAACTCTGAAGTTTGCATTAACCTTGCAGTCATCACAAGTATGTGTAGTAATTAGACCATTTTTTGTTTGTTTGTTGAAAGATGCCAACAAGGAATGCCATCATTTGAGGAAGTGATGCATATTTTTTTCTAAGTCACCGTAATTCACCTTGTATGGTAGTGACAGAGTAAGGAAAATATTTCAAACAGAGCAGTCAATGCTCCTGGCAGAGATGTGGGAAGGATGATATCTCTTGTCTTCATCACAGTTTCTCTTTTTAAGATGCTAAACTGAATTGCCTTCTTCCAGGGTTTTTAATAGACAGACAGCTGATGTTTCAGGAGAAATTAAAGTCAATTGGTTTTGGAGATACCGTAACTTCAGCTGGACATGCTTTTATTTTTTCTTCTTATGAATTTAATAAAAACTATCAGCAAACAAATGGCTATCATCTGCAATTGGAGCAGTGAGAATGTCAAACATCTGATTTTCTATTGCTGTAGGACACTGGGATTCATGGAATGAATTTGCCTTAGGAATCTGGTTACCTACCAGATTTGCATGTTGCAGTCGCTCAAGCAATGGAAGAGTAGACAAAGATTTAATGTTGATTCTGTGATCCATATGACTTTTGCTATGTAAATATCATACCATATACCACAGTTTTCTCATGTGGAAAATGGACTCTATCATGACCACTATGTAGAGATCAAATGTACTAAATGACATAAACATATGAAATAACTTTGTAGACCAAAACACTCTAGTACCTAAATGGCTACTTAGGCAACTGTGCTGATTTTTAAGCTCTTGTCTCCTAGCTTCAAACCCATCCTTACATTTGTTATTCTATGTTGCTAAAAGCTAGATGTCCACTACATTTCTGGTTGCTAGATGCTCTTTGTTAAATTCTGCCAATAGGTCACACTATTAGGCAGCCAGAAAGCTGGAGAAAGGAAGATATTTCCTTTGTTTGCCTCCTGTTAGCATTTTATTTCTTGTTCTTTTGGGCTTCCTATCCTATAAGCAACACCCTGGCAAAGGTCACCTTTGTAGCAGCAGTTTATTCTAGTACTCCTTGTTGATTCCACGTTAAGGTTTTTACAATTGCAGAACCACCCTCCTTGTGTACCCCAGACACTCTAGTGCCAGTCTAACAGCACCCTTTCTTCAGAATTCTTGGTCCCAATCAAATGGGGCTTCTCTTAGATTAGTGATACCAACATTTGCCAAGCAATAACCCCTTCTTTTCACAGGTTTGATTTTTTTTTTCCCTGTGAACTCCAAGTTTTCAAGTTTCTAATCTCTTCTCTTTGTTTCTCACCTCCAATGTTGATATCTGCTTTCCATGGTTATCTCAGATCTTGATAATTTCATGATAGTTGAATGGTTTTCAATACCTAAATAACACTTCTGTATAAATGACATTATTTTTCCTCTCTTGGGTCCTTACAAATTTATGATCCAGGATTTTTTTTCCCTACCACATATTTGCTCTTGGTTTGCATAATTAAACACGTAGACTTAGTCTTTACTTCTATAAAAAAATTATGGTGTAGTCTTTTATGTAAAACAGGCATGGTCTTTATTTCTATAAAAAATTATAAGCTCTTGATTATTCATTCATTTATTTAACACTTCACAGTTAAATATCTTATTCTCTTAGTTTAGCTTAATGGTCCCACTTCTGCTAGAGACATGAACTGAATAAATAGTTTTCTTTGCCTTTAAAACTACTGAGAAGTTAAGTGCAATTGCTATATAGGAAACCCACCTTTTGACTTCATAGTTGAGAAATAATTTGGAGTAGTGGGGATTGTGCAAACTGGAAGCTGCACTCTGAAGGGGTAGCCCTATTTTCAGGTACAGCTGACTGTTAACAGAGACGAATGTAGACTCAGAATTTCTGAGTTTTTCTTTCTTTCTTCTTTTTAAACAAAGGACCAGAAATAGAGATTTTTCTTTGAAGATTCTGATTTTAAAATATTAGTTGCTTTTTAAAAATAAAATAACATGCAGGATACCTTTGTGTGAGACATACAAAGCTCACCTATAAACCAGATTTGATTCCCTGAGCGCCAAATGGCAACCTCTATTTTATAGAGTCCAGCACCTATGACTGACAGCCTGATTTGAATGCATATTCTCATGCTATATAATAATCATGTTGCAAAAGAAGGTGGACAAACATCTTCTGATCAAGAAGAAAGATTCTGTTATTAATAGAAGTAATTGGATACATAATCATGATTTCAAAGAGATCAATTGCTGAACAAGTGTGCTCTATTTCTGGAACCATTTAGGCAAAGTATAACACTGCATGAGTTACTGTTAGGAACTGATATAGAATGAGAAAGATACCCTTACAAAATGATATTTTACAATACTTGAAAATAATTAATATATTCTAAATGTAGACCTTGAAATAGTAACATCACATTTAAGACAAATGAGTTGTGCAGCACTTGCGTGTAATAAATCACCGTTACTGCTTGAAAAAATGTGGTTAACATTGATGGAGGCAAACACAGAACGGCCTTTTTAGTAGCAAGTTTTCAGAACTCCTTTTAGGGGAGTGAACAGAGTTAATATAAACTGAGAGATATTTTTGCTTATGGTGGCAGATGGAGAAGGTAGTATTTATATTGTGAAGATATTGTTTTTGAAGTGTAATTGAGTTTTCAAATCAATCATGTAATCAACAAGTCAATCATTTTAAGTTCCTATTCCTAGTAAATGCTTGAGAAATATCTAATGCACTCTGTTTTTCCTTTCCTCTGCTTGTTTTGAAGTGATTCCATTTGCCTGGATGTATTCCCCCTCCTACTGTTTGTCCAATTGCCAGTTTTAAAATTATTACTTATGGCACAGTTTTTTTATTATGGTACAAAATATAAAATGAAATCTTTCCACTTAAATATTTAAGTGTACAGTACCATATGGTTAACAATATGCACATTGTTGTACAGCATATCTCTAAATCATTTTCATCTTGCATGACTGAAAATGTGTACACATTGAACATCAACCATGCAATTACCCCTCCCTAGTCCCTGGCAACCACCCTTCTATTTTTAGCTTTGATGAGTTTGACTATTCAGGATATCTCATAAAAATGGAGTCTTACAATGTTTGTTTTTCTATCACTGGTTTATTTTACTTAGCATGATATCCTCAAGACTCATTCATGATGTAGCATGTGACAGATATCCTTCTTTTACAAGGCTGCATAATATTCCCTTGTGTGTGTGTTTTATCTGTGTAAATATATACAACATACAACATATAACATATGTAACACAAATAACATATATAACATCTATGAAATCATTAATCGTTTATATATGTATAAATTTTTTTTATTCCATTCATCCATCAGCAGATATTTAGGTTATATTTACTGCCTAAAACAACCTGTTTTTACTGCTTTTATGACAAATTATAAATGATGCTGCAATAAAAACAGAAGTGCAAATATCTCTTGGAGATCCTTATTTGAAATGTTTTCAACAAATATCCAGAAATGCGGTTGCTAAATCATAAGGTGGTTCTATTTTTATTTTTTGAGGAGCCTCCATACTGTTTTACATAGCATCTATGCCATTTTACACTACCACCAACAGTGCACCAGATTCCAATTTTCCATGTCCTCACAAGCATTTGTTATTTTCTTTCTTTTTTTAATTTGCTTTTCTCTTTATATATGCATATATTTACACACACATATACATACATAAATATGTACAAATTCTATATAATTATCTCTCTACGTAATATTCTCCATATAATTCTAAATACACACATTATATTCTATTTATAAATATATATGTGTGTATGTATATATTTATAAATACTATACAGTATTTGCTAGTATTTTCTTGACAATTTTGACATATATTCATGAGAAATATTAAACTAGTCTTCTTTTCATGCAGTATCTTTATCTGACTTTGGTATCAGGGTAATACTGGCTTCGTATAATGAATTTGGCAGTATACTATCTAATTCAATTATTGCAAGAATTTGAAAAGGCTTGGCATTCATTCTTTTAACAATATTTGGTAGAATTCTTCAGTGAAGACATCAAGTCCTGGGCTTTTCTTTGTTGGAAGGTTTTTGACTACTGATTCAATCTCTTTACTAGCTATAAGTATTTTCAGACATTCTCTTTCCTTGTGATTCCATTTTGTCATATTGCATGTTTATATGTATTTATCCATTTATTCAAGGTTATCCAATTTGTTGACATATAATTTTTCATAATAGTCTCTTATGGTCTTTTTAATTTTCTGTAACATCAATTGTAATGTTTGCTCTTACATTTATGGTTTTACTGTACTTATATGAGTCTTCTATCTTTTTTCCTTGGTCTATTTAAAATTGTTTTTTTTTTTTATCTTTTCAAAGAACAGACTGTTAATTTCATTGATTTGTTTCTTTTATTTTTCTTCTCCACTTCATTTATTTCTACCCTAATTTTTATTACCTTCTTCCTTTCGCTGACTTTTTAAATTTGTTTTCTCCCATTTTTCTAGTTTCTTGAGGTATAAATTTAGGTTGTTTGTGTGAGTTTTTTTAATAATTTATGTATTTAAACTTTTAGTATCTGTTTTGCTGCGTTCTAAAGATTTGGGTATGTTGTCTTTTCATTTCAGTTTTTTCCTAAGATATTTCTTAATTTTTTCTTCACTTTTTTTTTCATCTTTGACTCTTTGGTTGTTCAAGGATGTTGTGTTTAGTTTCCAAGTCCTTTTGAATTTCTCAGTTTTTCTTCTGCTACTGATTCCTAGCTTTACTCCGTTGTGAGTAGAAAAGACATATTTTTAAGACTTTTTTGTGACTAAACATGTCATCTGTCTTGGAGAATGTTATATGTATGCTTGAAAAGAGTGTACATTATGATGCTGTTGGGTGGAATGTTCTGGATGTATCTGTTAGATCCATTTTGGTTATAGTGCTGTCCAAATCCTCTGTTTCCTAATTGATCTTCTGTATGGGTACTCTTCATTACTGAAAGCAGGGTACTGAAGTCTTTTGCTATTATTAAAGAGCTATCTATTTCTCTCTTCAGTTCTGTCAATATTTGTTGCATTTATTTAGGTGCTTTGATGTTGGGTGCACATCTATTTATAGTTGTTTTACCTTCCTGGTGAATTGATCTTTTTATCATTGTGCAAAGCATTGTGTCTTTGTCTCTTCTTATGGTTTATCATGTAAAGTCTATTTTTTTCTGATAGAAGTATGGACACCTTGCTCTCTTTTGGTTACCATTTGCATGAAATATATTTTATAATTTTTCACTTTCAATCTATGTGTGTCCTTCAATAAAAACTGAGTATCTTATAAGCAGTATATAATTGAATATTGTTTTTTTGTTGTTGTTTTTAAATTTATTTATCTTGGAAAGTTTAATCCATTTATGTTTAAAGTGATTGCTGATTAGAAATAGCTGAATTTTATCATTTTGTTGTTTTCTGTACATCTTATTGCCTTTTATTTCTTCCTTTCTCCTTGCTGCCTTTCACTGATTTTTTTGTAGTGACATACTTTGATTTATTTTTTATTTATTTCACATGTATATTTTTAGGTATATTCTTTGCAGTTACTACAGGCTTACATGAAACATCTTATAATTAGAACAACCTATTTTAAGCTGAAAACAACTAAATCTTAATTGCTTACAAAAACTACTACTATTTACATCTTTTACTTTATTAATATCACAGATTACATCTTTTCACATTATGTATTCATTAATGTATGTTTATAGTTATACTCACTTTTATACATTTGTCATTTAACTTCTATACCAGAATTAATATTAACTCATGCACCAGTATTAATCGTCTATATTTGTCTATATATTTATTTTTACCAGCAAGCTTTATACTTTCATATCCTTTTGTGTTACTGTATTACATCCTTTCATTTCAACTTGAAGGATTCCTTTGCAATTGCTTGTAAGGCAGCTCTAGTGGTTAGAAAGTTTCTCCGCTTTTAGTTATCTGGAAAAATATTTCTCCTTATTTGTTAACAGATAATTTTGATAGATATGGTATTCTATATGAATACCAACTGTATGGTATAGTTGACAACTATATGATATAGAACTATATTCTATACCAACTATATGTTATACTCGACCGTTTTTATTCTTTTAACACTTGCACTATGTTATCTTGTTCACTTCTTTGCTATGTTTCTGCTGAGAAATCTGCTGAGAGTCTCATACGTATTCCCTTGTATATAAGTTGCTTTTCTCTCTCTCTTTTCTAAATTCTCTTTTTGTCTTTGAATATTTGATTTGGTAATAATGTGTTTTAGTTAGACTTCCTCCTTGTGTTCTTCAAAGTTGGAGTCCACTGGGATCCTGGAATCTGGATGTTTATCTCCTTTCTCATATTTGGAATTTTTCTTTTATTAATTTTTTAAGCAATCTTTCATCTACTTCTTTTCTATTCTCCTTCTTAGAGTCATGTAATAAATACATTGATCCACTTCATTGCATTCATCTTTCTTAGATTTGCTTCATTCTTTTTACATTATTTTCTTCTTTTTGCTCCTCTGGATAATTTCAAATATCCTGTATTTTAGTTCACTGATTCTTTCTTCTGCTTGATCAAGTCTGCTTTCGAACTTCTCCAGTAACTTTTTAATATCATTTATTATATTATTCAACTTCAAAAAATGATAGGTTGCATTTCATATTTTCTATATCTTTGTTGATAATCTCCTTTTGCTCATTTATCATTTTATGAGCTCTTTGAGCATCTCTATGATGCTTATTTAGAATGATTTGTCATGTAATCTGTATACATTCATTTCTTTATGGTTGGATCCTGGAGATTTGTTTTGTTCCTTTCATTTGTCCAGGTTTTACTGTTTTTTGTTTTTTGTTTTTTTTAATGTGCCTTATAATGTTGTGATGGGATCTACATTTTCAAAAATAAAATAGCCACCATTCCCAGGTTTTATGAATTGGTTTCATCAGGGAAAGACCTACACCAGTCAGTCTGGCTATAGATTCTAGAGAGGCTCTTAAAACTTTTCTGAATGTATCTTCCCTGGAATTGTGTTTGTAAATTATAAGCTAGAGGGATTTGCTGGTTTATTTCCTGAAGCACTTGTAATACATTTCTCTCTCTGGTGTGTGGTACTGCAAGTACTCTAGAGCTGTTATAAGATGCCTAGCTTGCTTTTGTTTGCAGCAGCTCTCATCCATGTGGCATATGCCAAGTCTAGTAAGCACTCCAAGGCAGGCAAGACATAAACCAGTTCCTCAGGCAGCCTCCCAGAAAAGCTGGGAATATTGGGCACTTGCTCCAACTTTTACCCTCCCAAGCAAGTTAGTGGTTTTCTCCTGCTCATTATTTATTAGAATCGGAGTTGGAGTGGGACTATGGCAAACTGTCATTTTTGTTCTCTTAGAACTTAGATTCAGGCAAGAAAGAAACAAATTCTACAGACCTCTCCCCCAAAAGTCTGAATATTTGGCGTATATTTTAGTCTTCTTGTTCCCTTCTAATGAGAATCTGGGAGCTAGAAATTTTCTACCACTTTTTCTGCACTCAGCTGGAGGAAGAAACTATGTCGAGGGGGTGCCATCAAATTTCCTACTCACTTTGATGCTTCTGTTTCATACTCATCTGAGGGGCAGGAGACTTAACTTGCTTCTGGATTTCTCTTAGAGGGTATTGGTCTGTGTATTATTTCTGAGTCTGTGTCTCCAAGAGGGAGGA
>NW_012108697.1:7365508-7400001 GCF_000951045.1 Mandrillus leucophaeus
TATATATATTCCCACCTGAGCCTCTTGAGTAGATGATGGTACAGGTGTTCAACAACATGCCTGGCTAGTTTAAATATACATAGATAGATAGATAGATAGATAGGAATAGATATATTTAGAGACAGGATCTCACGAGTCTCACTATATTGCCCAGGCTGATATCAACCCCCTGGGCTCAAGTGATACTCCTGTCTCAGCCTCCCAAATCACTGGAATTACAGACATGAACCACCATGCCTGGCATCGTTGTTTTCCTCATAGTCTATTCTTAATGAATTCCAAAGCTAAAAACTTGATTCATGCCTTCTTCTGAATACACAGGTGGCACTACCTGACTGTCAGAAATATTCAAAAGATCAGAGTAATCTTCACCAGAAATTAATTTCAACAGAATGTATTTTCTATTCCAACATATATTCCATTTATCTAGAGCTTCCTATCTCAACAAATGGCATTATTCTCTCTTCTAATGATAAAAGCCATAAACTCAGATATTCTTCCATCCCCTGATCATCCAAAGTTAATCAGTTACTAACTCACATCCTCTTCTCAGTTTTCTAAACATTACCCATTTCTTCATTTTCTCAGTGATAATATATTTTCACTGAGAAAGGAAGATATATTTCACCTGCTATCTAAACTACTGCAATAAGTTTTGAACTGGTCTTGCTGCTTCGAGTTGCTCCCAGCTATGACATAGTATATTTACAAACAGTTAGATTTTTTTTTCTTTAAAACAAATTTGATTCACTACCTTGCTTAAGATCCAGTGGATTAAATTTGAAATTTTTGTCACTGTTTAAAGGATATTTATTATGTGGGTTTTGTTTCACTCTACAGTTTTATCTCAGTGTTACTCATGTGCATTTACTACTATAAATATATAGAATCATCTTTATTTAATTGAACTTGCCATAATCTTGAACCTCATGGTAAATATTACTAATTTGGGAATCCATTCTTGATCTCTTTAACTTTTTTCCACTATGTACTAAATACTATCTTGTATGCATTTCTAGCTTTCAGTTCACTGTATTGTAATAATTTATTTACTTCCTGATTACACCAATTAGACCAGAGATATCAAAGAGATTATAAGTTACTCATGAGCTCTTATTAGTTGGTAGATACTGCATGAACCTCTGTGTTGAGATGAGTCTAAGATTGTCTTTCCTGGGTCCTTTGGGGGGAAAATATGCCATGAAAACCCTGTAATCTCTGCAAAGGAAAAGAGAGAAAAGGAGGAGTGGTTGAATAACTAACTGTTTTTGTAGTCACTGACTATATTTTGAAGCAGGTGCTAGGATGGATATATCAAGTACTGCGTTTGATTCATTGTATGTTTAATTAAAACTTCAAAACTATATTATGCAGTGTATATTATTCCAATTTTTAAGGAGAATAATTAAATTGCTCATTTGATTCCTTGTCTAGGGATGCAGAATAAATGTAAACAGGATAAACCCATGTCTAGTCGACTTTGGAATCCATATTCCTTTTAGGAGATAAAAGAAAACAAACACGTAATGACCAATGTTCTCTTAATTAAATGGACTGGTGAGAGTATTTTAGAAATATACAGTCTGAACTAGATATTCTCAGAATAGAGAAGATGTAGAAGAAGACATTGTTCCTGTACTTAAGAAGCCATTTTAGAATGTGACATAACATAAAATAACTGGACAAAAAAATAAATGTAGACTATGGTCTATATTCATAATGGTTTTGGGAAAGCCAGTTAGAGAAAGAAGAAAAGGAGCTTTGAAATTGGTATCTTTTTAAAATTTTCACCCACTTTTATAATAGATATCTCTTAGTCCTCCTTCTTTGCCAAAGATGAAGTGATGTTTAATGTCGCTTTCTAGGGTAGGGATTGGAGAAATTATTACTCTTGGGGGTTCAGTTCATTGACGTGCTGTGTGAATTTAGCTCTCTCTTGTGCCCCCAGATGTAAGATTTTATTGACTGTCCAGCTTGCGCTTGTTGTTAGGCTGGGGAGAAGGCTTCCCTGCAGCTTTCTGCAGCTTAAACACAAGCAAAACAACCCTGGCTTCATCATTTCTTCAGTTATAAATAACAGACCTAATATTATGCTAATACAGGTGCAGAGACTGGGAACTCTTAAGCAGAGTTAAGTCCTTGTCACTGTAACAAATGGCATTCTTTTCCTTTTCTTAAAAAAAAGAAAGACCTCAGCTATGGTAATTTTTTCCTATTTCTAGTGACTCTAATAAGAGGGACAATTACCTTGCAAGCAGAATCTCAATTTTGGCAGTGTTAGTTTAGTTTTATCTTTACACTTACTTTCAAAGACTATGTTATCTGCTGTTATTATAATGATTTTCTCATTATTATTAATACTTTATGTCTAACTTTATTTTTATTAAGCATCTGTTTTATGCAAGCATTGTACCATAAGCTAGGCCTCCTTTATTAACTATAAAAAGTCTGTATAATGTCATTAGGTCTTTCAGTTTGTTCTAATGTAGACAACTTCCCATAAGTTTTACTAGCATTTGTGTGTAAAACTATTTTTTCCTTAGAATTATGCATGAGAACTGAGTGTAGTACTCATAATATTATCTAAACAATACACACAATCATGTGGACTTTACTTCCCTGAAACAAACTCATGTCTGCCTCTCATTTAATTCTGCCTGGCTCCCTAACATAACAGCAATCCAATCCTGTACCATGGAACCATCTCCACATAAACTTGTCCCCCAACATTCTGACATGGCTCATGCTCTTGGTTCTGCCTTCCTACTCCGACAGGTTTGTGCTCCACCTTCTAATTATTCAAAACAATTATGAATTGTTAATGTTGTGGTTCATTTTACCTCCTATTCAAAGGAAATCTCATCATTCTTACTGTGGGTCTGATATCAACTCTCCCTGTTGACTGTGTTTTGAATCTCCTCTCAGCTATCCGGCTTCCATCTTCTGTGGGCCAACCTTATTTCAAAAACAGTGGCATCCACTTTTAATAGCCCCCTTTTGTAAATGACAACATTATGTGTGGAACTCTGGCTTTTGAGCAAGACTTAGATACTTACCAATTAGGCACTGTGCTGAGCAGTGTACGTAGATTATTGCTTTTAATCTTCATGATAGCCTATGCTATTGTTAACAGAATCTTAATTTGACAGAGAGGGAGATGGTAGTGAACTAACTGATCTGAGACCATATGGCTAGTGTGTGATAAAGCCAGGATTCAGATGCAGGAATGTTGATGCCGAACACTGTGCTCTCTGTTCCTGGGCTTTATCAAATTATTTACTAATATATGTAATTGTATTCAAGTTGGAATCTAATTATAGAAAGTTGTGTCTTGCTCTTAATTTTTTTAACACAAGTTTCAATATTCCAGTGCTGGTCTAAGCATCCTGAGAAGCGCGGCAGATCATATGTTCCCTACATATTGCCCCCTGAATCTAACACCAAACCGGTACACCACAGGTGCTCATGAAATTCTATTAAATGGGTATGAACAAAAATGGACATTTGGGGAATTAGAGAAGATGCAGACCAACCAGATCACCGTACAGTGACACAAATATCAGGGCCAAGGAGACATGTGAGTACAGATTCTAAGCGCTAATCCTAAGCACTAGATCATCATGGGTCTCTAATGATTTATGTGTTAAGTGTCTGGTTTTAAGGGGAGGACACTCACAGATATTCCGACAGTCATCTGGGATGAATAACACATGCTCTATATTTAAGTTACAGCAATGCAAATCCTAGAAATTTACACGCATGCAAAGGTCAAACTTCACATTTTCAGAATAGTTTCACTGAGCAGGGAAAAAGAAAATAATTATTTTGAATGGGGTACACTTTTCCCCTTTTAACTAGTCAACAAATTACCAATTGTTATATATTTTTAAATAACTAGATATGACCTCAGTTTCAAACAACTGATTTTTCTCTGCCCCTCCCCCATCTATTTATTAAAATAGTTGTATACTTAATTTCCTAATAAGCAATGTTATAAATTTTACATACTTCTGGAAAGTGGTACCAAAAATATTTTTCCATAAAACAGACTGTCATGGTGTGGTTAGAGAAAAAGTAAATTCACCATCTTAAAACAGACGTGAAACCAAAACCAAGGTTTATAAATGACTCCAAGAGAAAGGAACCATGTAGTCTTTGATAGCATAATTATTATGTTGTCAAAAAATTTGGATTTTTCACAAAAATCACTTAATACATTAAACAGATGTTCCTTTACCACCAAATATCATTTGGTGACATTAGTTAATAATTTAGAAATTGTTTTTTTAAAGGACATTTGAATTCATGAAATGACATAACTAGACAGGTTACCCATAGTGAATGAAAATGTAAATATTTTAGACACGAAGTGGGGCATCAGAGTGAACAGGGAGATAGCATAACTAAGGTGACTTTTAGTAGGTTTTATTATTTAAATATGGTTTATGTAGATATTTTGGTAATGACCATAGGTCAGGAGCTGGCTGCCACTGAGAAGATAATTTGTTACTCACATTTCCCAAGAGGAGGAGGCATGCCATGTTGCCTTGTCACTGCGGAAGAGGACAGTGAGGGGACACAGGAAAGCACTGGGTTCTGCCAGGTGGCAGAGTAAATGAGAGAGAGGGGCATAGTGTATTCGAGTCTTTATTATGGTTTGTACAGGAAGAAACAATGAGGTAGGGTATGCATGTTTAAGACTGGCTAGTTTGAGTAATTTTAGAGCTTGGAGGTATAGGAACTGTCCCTAGCCCAGTAGTCAAGTATCCAGCCCTGGGGCAATTACAGAAGGTGGATAGTGGCTCAGAGGATGAGACCCTGAGAATGGAGGAGGTTGAGGGTGTGTGCTCTGGATTGGTAGGGTTGCATCTGAAAATTTTGCTTACCCAGAGAGTTGCTTACTATACCTAGGAATTGGATAAACCTGAGAAGGCCACTTCCTCCAGATGGCAACAGAGCCTCAGATGTGAAAGCATTAGAATATAGAAAATAAAAGATATGGTTAATACAGTGGCACTTATTAAGTCTTGGAATCCAGAGAGTCAAAAACACATTGGAAAGGTTTAGGAGTACTGCTATGGGATCTTTGGGGTGTCGTTTTTATGGCAGGAAATCTGTGGCCGGTGGCACCTTTGCCTGAGTTTTGCTCCTGCGCCTGCTGGACTCGTTCCACCCATTCGGCCTGACAGACTGTGCTCAGCTCACGCTACTGGCCTGGATCCCACGCCTCCAAGGGAGACTGCAAGTCAGGAGTGGAGGGGTAAAGGGTGTGTGAGCGAGCATGGGGTCCAGTCACTGCTCAGTAAGACACACCAGCTGCTGCCTTGGGGCGGGCAGCTTCACGGGTCGGCATAGGCACTGGCTCTCTGCAAGGCTGCAGATGGGCAAGGCGCACTTCAAGCAGCTTCCCTCGCTTCACCAGGGAATGCGGCGGTGTCTGGAAGCTTGGAGATGCCAGGAACTGCAGGGCCCCAAAGAGGGAGTCACAGCCCTGGCTCTCTGGGAGCTCCCAGGTCTGGGCTCCCCAAAGGGCCTCAGCTCTTCTCTCTTTCTCTTTGCTGGCAATGTGGGGAGCAAGGAGCGTGTTTCAGCTCTGTTTGTGTTAAGCATTTTTAGCCTCATCATTCGGTGGGTCCAGAGTTCTGTTTGCCTCTTGCTGCCATCCATGGCGTCCAGGTTGCTGCCTGCTCCCCGCCCCCAAGAGCACAGGGAGGCCCGGGTCCCCAACCAAGGTGGCTGCAGCTGTACCTGGGAGGACAGAGCTGCTGCTTCCTCCAGGCTCCCGCCGGCTCCCTGGACTATATGGCCCGGCTGCACCTTCTCGCAGCCTGGGCAAAGGCTCCAGGTCCTAGCTGGACTCGCCCGATGTCCAGGGCAGGGGTAACGTGCCTGCGAGCTTCCTCCATGGCCCCGGAGCTCAGGGGCTGCCCAGGCTCCCACTCACCCAGCTCGTGACCCTGCCTAGGGGGCACCTCCAGGAGCAGATCACAGGCCTCTGAGACTGTCAGGCCCCACAGCTGGACCCTGCGGACTGAGCCCCAGGTAACCCCGTGCAGAGGCGCAGTAACTGGGAGCCTGCGGCAAAGTGGGCGCGGTGGCTACGCCGCTGGCTAGGTCCCCAAAGTGGGCGCCTCTCCTACTTCCTGCCCAGGGCCCCTGAATCACGGCTTCTGCTCCACACCCCAGGTATGGTTCTCGGGCTCTGCGTACAAACTGCACCGCCCCAGCCTAGCTCCTCCTGGGGCCCCTCTGCCTGACTGCACTGCTCCCCTGTAGGTGGACAACCCGCCAGCCTCATCGTGGCAGCCCCAAAGGGAGACGGGCTACAGGGAGACTGTCTTTCTCCTCCCCACACCCTCCGGGCAGCAGGGGCATGGCGGCAGCGGCCGCTCCAGATGGTCCGCGGCTGCCATCAGTACATTGCAATTTTTTAAGGAAGAGAGAATTTTCCTTCCAGCAGCAGTCACATACACTTTATGATACATTATTAACAACTTTGTTTATGTATGATTGACACATAAAACACGGCATATATTTAAATGCACAAGTTAATAATTTTGGCATCGATTTACACTTGTGAAACCATCATTACGATTATACACACGTTTATCACTCCCAAAAGTTTCCTCATGCCCATTTGACATGACTCAGTCTTGCTCTCACCACCCCCCTCCCTATTTTCTAGGAAACCACTAATATGCTTTCTGTCACAATGGATTAATTTACATTTTATGGAGGTTTATATAAATAACATCACACAACAGTGTCCTTGTCCTTTTTGGTGAGGCTTCTTTTATTCAGCATAATTATTTTGAGATTCATCCATGTTATTGGATGTATCTGTGTTTGATTCTATTTCAGTGCTTAGTAGAATTTGATATTTAGGGCATTCAGGCATTATCGTTTTGGGACAACTACAAATACTACTGCTATGAAGTTTTATATACAGGCAATTGTATGCTTTCATTTTTCTTGTGTAAATAAACTGGGCTTAGAATAACTGGGTAATATGGCAGGTGTCTGTGCAGTGTTTTAAGAAATACGAAACTGGTTTTCTAATAGTTTGCACCATTTTACATTCCTGACAGTAGCCTATGAGGATTCTGGTTTCACCATGTCTTAATCGATACTTGGTTCTTCCCTCCCTCCCTCCCTTCCTTTCTTCCTTCCCTCCCTCCCTCCCAAATTCTTTCTTTCTTTCTCTCTCCCCTTGCCTTCGACATTTTAATAGGTGTGTAGTAGTATTACATTGTGATTTTTAAACTATATTTCCCTAATGACTAAAGGAGTTGAACATGTATTTATGCATCTCTTTGCCATCAGTATATCTTTGGTATAGTATTAGCTCAATTGTTTGCCCATTTTTATTTAATTATTTATTATTATTGAGTTTTGATAATTCTTTCTTCATCTATTCTGGATACAAGTTATTTATCACAGATGTGATTTGAAAATTATTTCATATAGTGTGTAGATACTTTTTCAGGCTTTTATCACTATATTTCATGTTTTTTATCACTATATTCCATATTGTATGTGGATACTTTTTTCATGCTTTTAACAATATCACTTACAGAGCAGAAACTATATTTTGATGAAACACAATGTTTAATTTTTTTCCTTTATGGATTATATTTTAGTGTAATATCTAAGAAATTTTTTTTCTGGAACACGACCTCAGAAATTTTCTCCTATATTTTCCTGCAAAAGTGTTTGAGTCTTAGGGTTTGTATTTATGGCTGTTATCTATTTTGAATTATTTTTTTGCAAATGTTATTAGGCATGAACTTAATTAATTTTTTGCATATAGATATCTATTTTGTCCAGCATCATGTGGAAGAAACTATCATTTCTCCATTTAATTTCCTTTTCACCTTTTTGAAAATAAATGTATGAATCTATTTTGAAATTTTCTCTTCTTTTGCTTTGCTTTACTTATTCATGTTTATTTCAGTTATACGTTTTCTAGAATATTTTTTAAACAAATTTTGAAGTCAAGTAAAGTAAGTCCTCTAACTTTGCATTTCATTTTCCAAAGTCGTTTGGGCTCTTCTATAATTTTAGACTCATCTCATCAATTTGTAGAAGAAAAACTGTATAAACTTTTATTGGAGTAGTGTTGAGTTCATCAGTCAACTTGAGGCTAATAGACATTGCAACAATATCAAGCTTTCTGATCCATTGATATGATATACATTTTCATTTATTTAGATTTTCTTTAATTCTTCTCAACAATGTTTTATAGGCTTCAGTGTACAATTCCTGCATAATTTTGTCATATTTTCCGCTAAATATTTTATATTATGATGCTGTTGAAAGGGTATTTATTCTGATTTTTATTGTTGTCAGTATATTGAAATAAAATTTATTTTTGTATGTGTATATTGCTTCTGCAACCTCCACCTCCCAGGTTCAAGAGATCCCCCTGCCTCAGCCTCCCTAGTAGCTGGGACTATAAGTGTGGGCCACCACGTCCAGCTAATGTTTTGTATTTTAGTAAAGACAGGGTTTCACCATGTTGGCCAAGATGGTCTCAATCTCCTGACTTTGTGATCCACCTACCTCAGCCTCCCAAAGTGCTGGGATTATAGGCGTGAGCCACCTTGCCCAGCCATGTATTAGTTTTAATAGTTATTCTTATAGTTTTCAGATGATTTTTCTATGTAGACTAACAACTCATATACAATGAGTTATTATTTTAACCATTTTTCCAATGTAGATATCTTACAATAATTCTTTTTCTTGCTTTTATTTATTTACTTATTTTCTTCTAGCTAGAACTTAGAGATCAGAGGTGTGGTATTATTAAATGGTAGTCTAAGCACCATAAGGACTGGGATAGATCATATATTCCCTGCATCTTGTATCCAGGATCTAGTCCAAAGCAATTACCATAGCTGTTCTCTGGGAGGTCATTAAAGGATTTAGAGTACAGCCTTCTCTACCATGATCAGATTTATGATGGGAAAGATAATTCTTGCTGCCCTGTGAAGAATGATTAGAGATGTGCAAGAGCGTAAGTGAGAGGCCAGCTAGAAGAATAGCCCAGGCAAGGGTCGAGAATGACTTTGAGTGGTGATTGAAAAAGGTAGAGGTAAATTCAAGCTGGGCAGGATGCAGAACCTGTCAGTGTCTAGCATGTAGATGAACCTCAAGAAAACTTGATTTGAGTGATGGGAAAACGGGGGGAGAGGAGGAGTACAAGCTAAATCTCCAGTTTTAAAGCATTACTAATAAGAGTCCAGATAATTTGGACACTCTCCGAAACTTTGTATGTTTCTATTTAAAATGTCTTACAGGCACATGAAAACAAATCTTGTTTGTCTCTATTCTATAAAACTTGGAGCCTTCCTTTGACCAAGGAAAAATCTTGGTCACCTCTTTCTATTTTACTTTCTGGAATTTTATTTTACATGTTCTGAGTATAATAATCACTAGCAAGTGATGAATGTATTCTTATTTTTACAACTTTTGTGTAAATAGCATCAACTTCAAAATTATCAAATTCTGAGACACTTGAGAAATGCATTGTTTTATTCATTATATAATTTATTCTTAAATAACTATGGATGGGGAAGATAATTGAGTTGGGCTAATGAGCTTTAGTTTACTTTAGACTTGATCTCCTTAGTATGGTTAAGACATAATTGATCAGCCAGTATGGAACAGAGAATATTGATTAGGCTCTCTGGTTGGGGTTTTGGTTTCCTATAGAGTGCTAATGTGCCTGTATCTCGTGTGCGTGTGTGTGTGTGTGTGTGTGTAGCATTCAATTTACCATGAATGAATCAGCCGGTGGCCTTGTGTCTAGTTTTATTGGCCAAAAGTTAAATGAAGCATCAGAGGCATTATTAAAATTGGTATTCTACTTCTGGAGTCTTGCTAGCAGAGCTTGGATTGTGTTGAAAATTCTTGTGAGGATTTTCCTCTTTGATATTTCTAAAAGCAGCAAATATGTATGCTATTTCCTTAACATAAAATACCCCTATCATTCTATCATCTGAGCCTTCTTCTAGGGATGAGAAACTTTCCTTAGCATTGGAGGATTATAAAAATATCATCTAGGTTTAGATTGATAATAATCTTGTCACGAAGAACATTAAGTGCTAAAATAGAGAATAGTGATTGTAACTATATTTGAAATGTTTCCTAATCAGAATGATCACAAAATAAATGGAAGTGACTCTCTTCATCTAATTGGTTTTCAATAAAATTATAATTTATTAGGATCTTTCGGTTTTGGGCACTGGGCTAAATGATTTGTGCCCTCTCATGTATCCTAATGATCACACTTTGACATACATAATACATATTATTCTTCTAATTTAATAGATAACATCATTATTGGAGAGCAAAGGGAACTAGCCTACAGCAGCAGGTACATAGTGAAACTGGAAAGAGAACACAAATATATCAGAATCTGAAATTTCAAGCTCTTTGTACTGAATCACACTACCCTGAAACCTCAGTTAACCAGAATGTTTAGGAACTGGCATCACAAAAAAAGGCTTTGGACTTAACATTAGACAGTGACAATGTATTAGATGTTTTTGCAAGTTAGGATCTCCAAGTGGCATATTTTGAGCAGAATTAAGAGGCTGACATTTTTATTAAGGAGTATTAGCTATGTAGAAAAAATGTGGGAAGGGACGGATTTGGCAAGGGAAGCTTCAGACCATCATGCAGCCTAACCAAGAGTCAGCCAGCCTAACAGGATACTGTAGAGCAAAGGTTATTTGTTAGAGGAATTCTATATTGGGTGAAATCAGCTACAACATTGTTTGGTCATTGGCTGGAGCTCAATAATTGCTTAGTCATTGGCTGGGGACCAGCCAAAAACAGTCTACCCTTAGCTATCACTTTCTCAGTATTTGGTGGAGGTTACCTTGTAAATAGCATGACCTCTGCTGAAAAAGTAGTATGAATCCTAAGGAAGTTAATAGCTGAAGGCTGCAGCTACTAGATTCCAGAGAGTGGCCTGGGGCACAGGATACTCAACCAGAGCAGAGAGTGTCAGCCTGTGTCATGGAAAGGTAATGTGACAGCATTCAATTTGTTACTGAATTTCATGCTACATTTAAATGAAATTGAACGTGAGCTAAATAGCTATAAAAAGTAATAGAATGGACAATGGACAGGACATCAAGATGCCTAAGTCTATCTTTAATTCTTGTTTTCCTTTCTTTTGTAACCCTAAGTTAACCCTTTTCTTCTGTTGGTCTCACTGATTTCATAAAGAACTTTTTGGTATAACATTTTTAAAAGTGTTTGGTTTATAATTAACAAACTAAAATGTGACTTAGTAGTTGTCTTGATAGAGGTAATGCTTGGAAGAAGACTGAAGGAGGCTTCCACGGTTTTGTAATGTTTCGCTTTTTGATCCAGATGCTGATTAAATGATTGTATTCATTTTGATGGAAAATTCAAGTTGTTTAGTTATTATTTGTGTACTTTTCTACATTTATAATATATTAACTTTTTAACAAAATATTCATAGTAAGACAAAATATAGTATCCACCTCAAATTCTTTTGAGAAAACAACCAGATAGAAATATATATTTCTATATCTATCTATCTATCTACCCACCCACCCATCCACCCATCCACCTGCCTACCTACCTACCTCTCTGTCTTGCCTCCTAAATCCTGATCCTGACTCACATTTGTAGGGACTACCAGTTTCCACAGGAAATATAAGGTGAAAAGTAAGTTAGGACAAAAAAAAAAAAAAAAATACCAGTAGTAATCTCAGTGTCAAATCAGAATGGGCTCTTTCTGGTAGTAAATCCTTATTTAAATGATCACTTAACATGGGCTTCCCTTTGAAATATGGCCTGAATACTTCACAGTCCAGCTTGTTTTATTAAACTGTGCTCTGAGGCATTAGATATTTAATAAATTTCAGTTATGGGGCATTAGCTGAAGCCTATAGTTATCCAGACCTTAAAATCTCAGCAGCCATATTATTGCCCTGTGGTGCTATTAATTCACAGCACAATGAAACAGTATATTAAGCTTGTCAAGATACAAGGAGACCAGAGCATGTGAATCATCTGGTAATCTGTCCTATTAAAATAGGACATTTAGATAAATGCAGTCCTTTATTTGCCATTAAGCCAAACTTTCAATTATAGTAGAAGCTGTGTTTAAAATGAAAAAGCTCTAAAAAAATTGAGGATTAGGAAAAAGGAAGTCATAGACTTTGGACACAAAACAACTCCAGTGGCTTCACATGATGAAATCACAGCAGAGGCAGAGGAACTGATTCAAATAATGGTATACCTGAGTCGTGACTCTTGAGCAAACACAAGAGTGCATTGGGAGATTTGAGAAACAGCCCCTTTGACAGCAAAAAGTATCCTCACGTAAATGTCACTGTCTAAAAGGCCAAGAGTTAAGTGTTGGGAAACTATAGTTTTAAAAATGAAGATTCATGAAAGTATAAATTGTAGAACCAGTTTGGATAGCTGTCTGGAAAACCTTAATAAAATTGAAGATGTGCGCAGGCTATGACCCAGCTTTTCCCCTGCTAGACATGACATACAGCAACTGGCTCATGTATGCCCTCAGAGACATGTATACAAAGGTTCATTGCAGCATTGCCATAATACAAAATTGGAAATGACCTAAATTCCTATCAACACAAGAAAGAAAAAAATAAATTATTGTATATTTATAAAAATCCATGCTAAAAGTAGTGGAAATGAAGGTATTCGAATGCCGTGGCTCAACATGAATTTATCATGCAAACATACTTACAGTTTAAAAGCAAGTTTCAGAGAATGTGAATAAAATATTATTTTTATGGTTTAAATATATGCAATGGTAAAATTATACATTGTGTAACAAATTGTGCACGAGTAGGAAAGATATAAAGAGGTGCTTGGGGATTGAGACCATCCTGGCTAATACGGTGAAACCCCGTCTCTACTAAAAATACAAAAAAAAATTAGCCAAGAGTCGTGGCGGGTGCCTGCAGTCCCAGCTACTCAGGAGGCTGAGGCAGGAGAATGGTGTGAACCCGGGAGGCGGAGCTTGCAGTGAGTCGAGACCGCGTCACTGCACTCCAGCCTGGGCGACAGAGCGAGACTCTGTCTCAAAAAAAAAAGAAAAAAGAAAAAGAAAAAAAGAGGTGCTTGGAAACTGGGGATGATAAATATCAGAGGCACAGCAGTTACTGCTGAGCAAGAGAGAGGCACATGTAAACAGAGTGAGGTGCACAGCATTCAGTATGTGAGTCTGGTGACAGGTTCAGTGTTTTATTATATTAGTCATTCTGCCTTTTTGTATTGCAGTTATTTTTAAGAAAGTTAAAAAACTTGTGAATATCAATTTTGGCTTTACCTACTTATAGATCTATACACATGTTCATTAATTTAGTGATTATGTGTGCTGCTTCTACTTAGAATGAGGACCTCAGCTAGAGTCTTAAAAAGAAATAAAAAATGTATAAGCCATAATCCTTTTCCTTAAAAAAACTTACATTTCAGTTAGGAGAATTAAACCTGCAGAGAAGTTTGAACATTTAATAATATCCAAAGTATTCAATATTTTGTTGAAAAGGGAGTTTATTTTTTAGGGCAGTTGTAAGTGCACAGCAAAATTGAGCGGATGTCCGGAGACAGCGGCTGATAACCTGTAATCCCAGTACGTTGGGAGGCTGAGGCAGGAGGATTGCCTGAGCCCACGATTTTCAGACTAGCCTGGGCAACATAGTGAGACCCTGTCTCTACACAAAATTAAAAAAAAATATATTATCCTCCTGCGGTGGTGTGCACCTGTAGTCTCAGCTACTCTGGAGGCTAAGGTGGGAGTATCACTTGAGCCCTGGAGGTCGAAGCTGCAGTGAGCCGAGATTATGCCATTGCCCTCCAGCCTGGACAACAGAGTGAGAAACTATTTAAAAAAAAAAAAAAGAAAAAATCAGAAGAGTAGAAAGTGCAGAGTCCCCACATACCTGTAAAGCTCTGTTTAGTTTCTGTGTTTTTTAAAAATTTTTATTTATTTATTTCACAAATAACATATATATTTATCACATACAACATGACATTATTAAATATGTATACATTATGGACTCACTAAATCAAGCTAATTAACATATGCATTACCTCACATATTTATCATTTTATCATGGTAGGAGAAATAAGTTTGAGAGATCTATTATAATACATGGTGGCTGTAGTTTATTAATAATGTATTGTATTCTTCAAAATTGCCAAGACTACATTTAATTCTGTGAGAAACTGCAAAACTGTTTTCCAAAGTGGCTAAACCATTTTGCATTCCTATGAGCAATAAATGAGAGTTCCTTTTGCTCCAAAATATTCATCAGCATTTAGTGGTGGCATTATGTTGGATTTTGGCTGTTTTAATAGGTACTTAGTAGTATCTTATTGTTGTTTTAGTTTGCAAAATCATATGTCATCGATCATTTTTTTCATATGCTTAATTTCCATTTTTACATCTTTGGTGAGGTGTCTGTTTATATCTTTTACCTGTTTTTTTCCATCAGGTGTAAGTAACCATTTGGGACTGATGCCTTCTGTTTTGGAAGTTTATTAATCATTGATTTAATCTCTTTAATAGACTGATTAAGACTGTCTACTTCTTGTATGGAATTTTGGCAGACTGTGTCTTTCAAGGAATTGATCTATTTAACATAGGCTATCAAATTTGTGGGCATTCAGCAGTTCATTACATTTCTTTATTATATTTTAATATCCATGGGATCTATAGTGATGTCTCTCCTTTCTGATATTAGTAATTTATATCATTTTTTTCTCATTTAGCCTGGCTAGAGGCTTATCAATTTTATTGACCTTTTGAAATAATCAGCTTTAGATTTTGCCAATTTGCTCTATTGATTTCCAGTTTTTATTTTCATTTATTTCTGTTCTCTTATTCATTATTTTTTCTCTGCTTACACTGGATTTAATTCTTATTTTCTAATTTCCTAAAGTGAAAACTTAGAGTATTGATTTTAGATCTTTATTCTATTTTTTGCTGGTTCACACAAATTTTAATCAGTTATATTTTTATTTAGCTTAAAATATTTTTAAAACTTATCTTCCTTGGCTTATGTGTTATTTGTAAGTGTGTTGGTTGATCTCCGAGTATTTGGGGATTTTCCAGCTATCTTTGTTATTAATTTTTAGATTAATTTTATGTGGTCTGAAAGCAAACATTGTGTAATTACTATATTTTAAAATTTGTTAATATGCATTTTATAGCCCAGAACGTGATCTACCTTGTAGAATGTTTCATGTAAGCTTGAGAAGAATATGGAATTTGTTGTTTTGGGGTAATCTACAGACGTCAATTACATCCAGTTGATTGAGGGTACTACTAAGGTAAACTGTATTCTTACTAATTTTCTGTCTGCTGGATCCATTTCTAATATAGAGGTTTGATGTATCCAAGTATAATAGTAAATTATCTATCTCTTCCTGCAGTTCCATCAGTTTTTGCCTGAAGTATTTTGATGCTTTTTTTTAGGCACATACTCACTGAGGATTGTTATGTCTTTTTGGAGAATTAACCCATTTATCGTTGGGTAATGCCCCTCTTTATTTCCAATAACTTTCCTTATTCTGAAGTTTGCTCTTTCTAAAATTAATACAACTACTCCAGTTTTCTTTTGATTAGTGTTAGCATGTTATATTTTTCTCCCTGCCTTTCCTTTTAATCTATATGTGTCTTCATATTTTAAGTGGGTTTTGTGTAGACAAGTGTATTAATCTGTTCTCAGACTGCTTTGAAGAAATACCCGAGACTGGGTAATTTATAAAGAAAAGAGGTTCAGTTGACTCACAATTCTTCATGACTGGGGTGGCCTCCGAAAACTTACATTCATGGCAGAAGGTACATTCTTCATAGGGCAGCAGAAGAGAGAATCAGGCAAGCAAGGGAAATGCTAGATGCTTATAAAACCATCAAATCTCATGAGACTCAGCCATTATCACAAGAAGAGGATGGGAGAAACAGACCCAATGATTCAATTACCTCCATATGGTATTGCCATTGACATGTGCCGATTATAATTCAAGGTTAGAATTGGGTAAGGACAAAGTCAAACCATATCATTCTGCCCCTGACTTCTCTCAAATCTCATGTCCTCACAATTGAAAACACAATCATGCCCTTCTAATAGTCCCACAAAGTCGTAACTCATTCCAGCATTAACTCAAAAGTTCAAGTGCAAAGTCTCATCTGAGACAAGGCAAGTCCTTTCTACCTAAAAGTCTGTAAGATAAAAAGTGAGTTATTTTCAAGATACAGTAGGGGCAGAGGCATTGGGTAAATACACCAGTTTCAAATGGGAGAAATTGGCCAAAACAAAGGGGCTACATGCCCCCTGAAAGTCTGAAATACAATAAGGCAGTTGTTAAACCATGAAGTTCCAAAATGATCTCCTTACACTCCATCTTTTGTATCCAGAGCAAGCTGATGTAAGAGGTAGGCTCCCACAGCCTTGGGCAGGTTTGCCCCTGTGGCTTTGCAGTGTACAGCCCCCTCCTACATCTTCCTGTCTTCTTCCAAGCCCTCTAAACTGTTCCAACAGTTTAGCCTTTTATCCAATACCAGCTTTCACAGGCTGGTATTGAGTGCCTGTGACTCTTCCAGGTACATAGTATAAGCTGTTGGTGGATCTACCATTCTGGGGTCTGGAGGACGGTGGCCCTCTTCTCACAGCTCAACTAGGTAGTGCCCCAGTGGAGCCTCTGTAGGGTCTCTGACTCCATGTTTCCCTTCTGCAGTGCCCTAGGAGAGGTTCTCCATGAGGGCTCCACCTCTTCAGCAAATCTCTGCCTGGACATCCAGGAGTTTTCATACATTCTCTGAAATCTATGTAGAGGTTCCCCAACCTTTATTCTTGACTTCTGTTCACCCACATGCCCAACACCACGTGTAAGCTGCCAAGGCTTGGGGCTTGTACCCTCTGAAGCAACGGCCTCAGCTGTACCTTGGTTCCTTTTAGCCACAGCTGGAGCTGAAGCAGCTAGGAAGGAGTACACCATGTCCTGAGGCTCCATTTGGTAGGGGGGCCCTGGGTCCATCCCAAGGGGGGCCCTGGGCCCATCCCACAAAACCATTTTTCCCTAGTAGACCTCCAGGCCTGTGATGGAGGGGCTGCTGTAAAAGCCTATGGCATGCTGTGGAAACATTTCCCCCATTTTCTTGGTGACTAACATTTGACACCTTGTTACTTACACAAATTTCTACAGCTGGCTTGAATTTCTCCCCAGAAAATGGGTTTTTCTTTTCTATTGCATCATCAGGCTGCACATTTTCTTAACTTTTATGCTCTGCTTCCCCTTGAATGTTTTGCAGCTTAGAAATTTCCTCTGTCAGATACTCTAAGTCATCTCAATCAAGTTAAAAGTTCCACAGATCTCTAGGGCCGGGGCAAAATGCTGCCACCATCTTTGCTAAAGCATAGCAAGAGTCACCTTTGCTCCAGTTCCCAAGAAGTTCCTCATCTCCATCTGAGACCACCTCAGCCTGGACTTCATTGTTCATATCACTATTAGCATTTTAGTCAAAACATTCTACAAGTTTCTATGAATTTCCAAGCTTTCCCGCATCTTCCTGTCTTCTTCTGAGCCCTCTAAATGGTTTCAACCTCTGCCTTTTACCCAGTTCCAAAGTTGGTCCCACATTTTCCGGTATCTCTACAACAGTGCCCCACTACCTTGATACCAATTTACTGTATTAGTCCATACTCATGCTGCTATGAAGAAATACTCAGGACTGGGTAATTTATAAAGAAAAGAGGTTTAAATGAATTACAGTTCTGCATGGCTGGGGAGGTCTCAGGAAACTTATAGTCATGGTGGAAGGCACCTCTTCCCAGGGCAGCAGGAGAGGGAATGAGTGCAAGCAGGGGAGATGCTAGACGTTTATAAAACCATCAGACCTCCTAAGTTTCACTCATTACCACAAGAAGAGCATGGAGGAAACCATCCCATAATTTAATTACCTCCCACCAGGCTGCTTCTTTGACACATGAGGCTAGTGGGAATTTACAATTCAAGGTGAGAATTGGGTGGGAACACAGAGCCAAACCATATCAACAAAGGTGTAATTGATGTTTGTTTTCTAGATCCAATCTGACAATCTGTGTCTTTTAGTTGATAAACCATTTAAATGGTTACTTATATAGTTACGTTAACATCTACTACATATGTTACTGATTTCTATTCATTGACCTTGATTTTTGTTTCTACTTTTATATTTCACTCTTTTCCTGCCATTTGTAATTTTAGTTGAGAATTTTATGATTACATTTTCTCTCCTTTCTTAACATATCAATGATATTATTATTTTTTTTTACTTTTTAGTTTTTGTCCTAGAATTTGCAGTATACTTTTACAACTAAGTCAGGTCTGCTTTCGAATGGCACTATACTACTTCGCAGGTAATGTCAAGTACCTTGCAATAACAAAATATTTCTAATTATTCCTTCCTGTTTTTGGTTTAATTGATGTTGTTTATTTCACTTATATATAAGTGTGTGTGTATGAACACACTTTTTTTTTTTTTTACTTATGACACTGAATTTTATTTTGTTGAAAATGCAGAAATGAAACATAATTATAAGCTTAAGCTTCATTTGTTAGTGTGTCTGTGACTGTTTTCTTTTAAAAAAAATTTTTAAAACGTTTTGTGGCTACATTGTAGTTGTATGTATTTATAGGGCACATGAGATATTTTGAGACAGGCATGCAATGTGAAGTAATAACATCATCAGAAATGGGGTATCCATCCCCTCAAGCATTTATGCTTTGAGTTACAAACAATGCAATTATATTATTTAAAAATATGTATTTTTAAATTAAAAATTAAAAAATAATTATGTATTAGAAAAATAACAATTAGTTATTATTGACTATATTCACACTATTGTGCTATAAAATAGTAGGTTTTATTCATTGTTTCTTTTTTTTTTATGAAATAACTTTGCCCACCTTCCCTTTCCAACCCCCCACTACCCTTCCCTGCCTCTGGTAATAACAAGCAGTTATTATCTGTTATGCCAGTTAAGAATAAGAAATAAAAGTTTTCATTTTATCTTCATTTATTACTTCTCTGAATTTACAACTAAATCATTTTCCTTCACTCTGAAATCTTATTTTAACATTTCTTACAAGACAAATCTACCGACAAGTAAGTTCTCAATTTTTGTTTGTCCAAAAAAAGGCTTTATTTGTCCTTCATTTTCAAAGGATAATTTTCAGGAATACATAATTCTAGGTAAGTGAGTTTTTTTTTTTTAAAAACACTTCAAATATTTTACTTTATTCTCTTTTTTGCTTGCATTGTTTCTGAGAACAAATCTGATGTAATTATTGTCTTTGCTTCTCTCTATGTAAGACATTTTCCGATTTCTTTCAAGTTTATCTTTTAGTTTCTCCATTTTTAATATGATATGCATAGATGTAGATTTTTTGACATTTTTTTCTGCTTGCTATTCCCTGACTCTCCTGCATCTGTGGTTAACATTAATTTAATGACATTAATGTGTCTGACATTAATTTAGTAAAATTCTCAGTCATTATTACTTCAAATATGTCTTCTATCCTTTTCTCTCTCCTACGTTTTATATTCCCATAATGCGTATCTTATACATTTTGTGGTGGTTTCACATTTCTTGAATTTTTTTTTTCCATTTTTTTATTCTTTTTTTCTCTTTGCCTTTTAGTTTTGGAGGTTTATTTTGACATACACTCAAACTCAGAGATAATTTACTCAGTCATGCCCAGTCTATTAATGACCCATTAAGACAATCTTAATTTATTTTTTATTCTTTTTGATCTCCTGCATTTTTTATCTGTTCTTTCTCAGAATTTCCACTTCTTCATTTGCATTATCCCTGTGTTCTGACAGGTTTTCTACTTTGTTTATTAGATCTCAGAGCATAGTGATTATACTTTTTAAATTCTTTATTTCTTGTCTGATAATGCTAACATTCTTCTCATATCTTACTCAGATCCTGGATGCTTGCTTAGTTTATTGAAACTGTGCTTTCTGTCTTTTAGTATTGCTTGCAATATTTTTTCTTGTTAGCTGGGCATGATACAGTGTGCAAGACGAACTGTATTAAATAGGCCTTTATTAATATGGCAGTAAGATATGGGGGAAGGGGGAGTGTTCTATAATCCTATGATTGGGTCTCAGTCTTTTAGTGAGTGAGCCTGTGATTCTTGGACTGCGAAATTGACAAGCACATCTGAGTAACCCCCCAACTTCCACTTCCTTTAGGTGAGATAGCTAGCTGGGGCTGGAGTTGGGTATTTCTCTTCTTCCAGCTCAGTCGTGCCCTGATAAACCCCTATAGGCTAGGTTCTAGTAAAATAATTTCTTTCGAGGACATACTTTATTAAGAAAAATGAAATGCTCTGGAGTATTCCAAAATAGCTATTTTTATTCTCCTTCTCCTAGAAACATGAGAGGATTTTTCTCTAATCTTCCCTGTGGGAACATGGTAGAGATGTCAGTGGTAAAACTCACAAACATGTGAGGGTTCTTCTGGAGTTTTAAGCTCTCAGACATGTTCAAACGGAGCCTCCAGAAAATTTTCAGTTACAGTTTGGATTTTCCTACCCCATCACTGGTGTCTGTGGTGGTTTCTGCTCCTGGGTTTCTGCCTGTTAAGTCGTAAGTCTCCGTAACCAGCCTGTCTCCAATTTTTGAGGCAACAGTTTGCCCTGTTGTCTCACTACGGTGACAATTCTAAGAAGAGTTGTTACTTCTTCAGTATTTTTAGCTTTTACTTATTGTTAGAATAAGTGATGACTTCACGCTTCTTATACAGCAAATTGGAAACTAGTAATACCAGTAATTATTTGATAATGAAATTGACTATGTCTACAGTAAATCTCTGTTAGGCAACAGCATACACATCACCTATCTCCTGAAAACTTGAGTAAAAATAGAAAAGATGTAGGCAATAAAGCAAAACCAACACCACAGGCACTCATCTGTTTATTAGATACTTTGCTTTTTTTTTCCAGGACATGGCAGAATGTGTTAAGTTGGCAAGTGCTCCCACTTGCCTAGATTATTTCAAACATTTTATACAATGGTTCAAGTTGTGTAGCAAGAAAGCGATTTTTGTTCAGTGTGTGTCTACCTATTCATTTTTTATTGTTCTATTGATGCTACATTTTCAGAAAAATAAATCAAAATGTAGAGATATTTCAATTACAATAAAAATATATTATTTTAATATAAATTAAAACATAGAGACATTTCAAGTCCCCAGTGGCCAATTTCAAGCCCACTTGTGAATCGTGGGACCAGTTACTTGATTTTTAGCTTGATGTTCCTATGTTATTTTTTGCTACTTGAATCTAACTTATAAAAGGCTATACATCTATCTCTACTTCTATCTATCTATCATATTAGTTTATCTGCTAAGGCCTTAAAATATATTTTCTAAAAGCTTTTCTGTAACTGATCAACTTAAGTGTCAGTTGGGTGTCTGACATCCATAAGGCTTTGAGAGTATTGCCCCAAATTCCATAGGAAATGATTCTCTTTCTTCTCAATACTGTTTTTACTAAGATTCAAACATAGGGGGCTTATATCCATGTGTTTTTTTCCTAAAAAAAATGCAAATAGATAAATATATGTAAAGAAAGTATTCAGAGTAGAAGCTTTTGAGGAATAGTGTGTCTAATAGCATGTACTCCGTGTTTTCCTCATGAGCAAATGAAAAATGTTCAAAATATGTGAAAAGAATGAAGTGAAAAGTGAGATCTTGAAACAGGATTATTCACAGCTGAAAGAGAAGTAAAAAGCATCAAGGAAGAGGCCAGGCTCTCTGGCTCATACCTGTAATCTCAACAATTTGGGAGGCCAAGGTGAGAGGATCACTTGAGCCTAGAAGTTTCAGACCAGCCTGGGCAATATGGCAAGACCTTCCTTCAAGACCTTGGTTCTACATTAAAAAAAAAAAAAAAAAGGAAAGAAAAAGCAAGCACAGTGGACATGCTCCTGTGATCCTAGGGAGGCTGAGGTGGGAGGATTGCTTGAGCCCAGGAGGTAGAGGTGCAGCTGTGATTGCATCACTGCACTTCAGCCTGGGAGACAGTGCAAGGCCTTATCTAAAAAACAAAAATTCAAGGAAGAGGACTCTTTGGCTTCAAATGAAAGGGAAAGAATAAAGTGAGTTTGTTTTACTATATGGTAATTGTGAATTTTTCTATTCCATAAGGTAATAGGGCCATAAATGCTGCAAGTTGATGTAGCTGGGCCATTGCAACACTTAGGTGATATATCCATTAGTTCAGGTACTGCTGCAACCAATATTACTAGTACTGCCACCATCTGCCAGTAAATGAGAACCAACACTCTTCCCAGTACTGCACTAAGAGTAACCTAGTACATATCTCATAAACTTTCTAGGTAAATAGATGTCCATGTTCCGTGGAGTGGTCCACCATTTGCTAGCTCTATGTCCTTGTGAAATTCCTTTATTTTCTCTAATTCTCACTTTTTCATGTGTAAAATGAGTCTCCTGGTGCTATTCATCTTATAGGTTGTTTTCAGTGCAGTTGGTCTCTGACTTACCATGTTTAGACTTACAATTTTTCAACCTTGCAATGGGTTTATCAGGACGTAAGCCCATCATAAGTCAAGGAGCATCTGTATTATGTAAAGTGTATATCACAATGCCTAGAACACAATAAGCTCTTGGTGAAGAGTTTTCTACTATTATTCTTATTAGTGTTTTCGTTAATATTGTTAGTTTCTCCTTCTTACCTATGAAAACTACACGAGAGATACAGGACTATGGTGACTTGAAAAGGTAAATCACTAAATAAGTGTCATCATAAAGAATGAAATCCAGAAAAAGGATTATGAGAAGATGGTAGAGTGGGAAGCACCAGAAATCCATCTACTCACCTACATACAAATTACAGTGGAAGAATCTGTTTGATGTAAATGTTTAGAACTATTAAAGGCTTTCAACTTCCAGAAGATTTTAGTTGTACATTGTAATTAATTTTGGCCAATTGCAGCTCTTAGTGCAATTGACTTCCTATCTGTCTCTAGCCACCACCTCCCACTCCCTACTCCTCACTGTCATAGAGGAGGGCAGCCGTTGTTTATTGCAACTGCCCCCATTTGTAGATTGCTGCAAGCCCCTCCCTTCTGGTTGAAGTAACTTCCTGGAGGTTTAAAGGGCCAGAGATTTTCATTTCCACTTTATATTCTCTTTTTTCCTCCATGAGAGTCAGACATTATTAAAGATTAGGACATTAAAAAGCAACCACATATGGGCAGAAATTAGAAAGCTACCACAATTGCTCAAGGAAAGGTGAAGGCTCAGCAAAGACCTAAACAACTTTAAATTTATACCTCAGATTCATTATTAGCACAGAGACAACCAGCAGCACAATTAAAAAAAGCAAACATCAAAAAAAAAAAAAATCCAAGTGAAAAAGAATAAAATTGGACCCTTAATTAACACCATATATAAAAATTAACTCAATTAATGTAAGACCTAAATATAAGATCTGAAGTGATAAAAGTCTTAGAAGAAAGTGAAGCACAGGGCAAATCTTTATGTTGAGAATTCCTAAAACCCAATAACAAAAACAAAATCAAATTTATAAATGAGGAAGATACTTGAGTAGACATTTCTCCAAAGAAGATATACAAAGGATCAAGTATTAGGGACATTAGGCACATGATTAGGAAACATCCCTAATCATTAGGGAAATAGAAATCAAAACTACAATGAGATACCCTCTCGCACTCATTAGAATGGCTACTATCCGAAACAAAAACAGATAAAAAGTATTGGTGAGGAGGTGAACAAATTAGAATCCTTGTGCATTGTTGGTAGGAATGTAAAATGGTACAACCGCTGTGGAAAGCAGTATGATAGTTCCTCAAAAAATTAAAAATAGAATTAACATATCATCCAGGAGTCCCACTTGAAGGTATATATTCAAAAGAATTTGAAGAGATATTTTGAAGAGGTGTCTGTAGAATTATATTCACAGTAACATTAGCTGATACATAGAATCAAACCATTTTTCCACTGATGGATGAATAAGTAAAATATGGTACATCCAGTGGAATATTATTTAGCTTTAAAGGAAGGAAATTCTGGCGTGTTTACAAGATGAATGAACCTTAAGGACATTATTCTATGTGAAATGAGCTGGTCACTAAAGGACAAATACTGTATGATTCCACTTGTGTGAAGTATTTAGCGTAATCAAATTCATAGAAACTGTGGGCAGCAAGCCACCCAGGTGCTGAGGCAAGAGACTGAAGACACAAGCCGTTCCAGTATAATAAAGAAAATATATAGAATAAGAATAGTTATACTAGAAATAGATTATAGATATGATTATGAATATTATGAATCATTAGTTTATAGCAGTATTCTTTATTCCAATATTATAATAATCTTTGTTCTACAATTATAACCTAGGAAAAACCAGGCCATACAGAGATAGGAGGTGAAGGGACACGGTGAGGAGTGACCAAAAGGTAAGTGTGAGCCCTCTGTTACGTCCGGGCAGGGCCACTAGAGGGCTCCTTGAACTAGCGGTAACGCCAGTGCCTGGAAGGGCCCCTGTTACTTAGCGGACCTTGGTCTAGCTATAGCACCAGTGCCTGGGAAGACACCTGTTACTTAGCAGACTGGGAAAGGGAGTCTTCCTTTCCCCAGGGGAGTTAGAGAAGACTCTGCCTCACCACCTCTTGTGGAAGACCTGACGTCAGTCAGGCCCACCCACAGCCATCCAGAGGCCTAAACCTCTCCCTGTGATGCTGTGCTTCAGTGGTCACGCTCCTGGTCCACTTTCATGTTCCGCCCTGTACACCTGGCTCCGCCTTCTAGATAGTAGTAGCAGAATTAGTGAAAGTATTAAAGTCTTTGATCTCTCCGAGAAATACATAGAAGAAATAACGACGTAAGCTGTCCCCTCTCTCTCTTCACCTCCGCTACCAAATAGGGAAGGGACCCCTGTCTGGTGGACACGTGACTCGCGTGAGCTTACCTATCACTGAAGATGACTCACACTCCTTACCCTGCCCTCTTGCCTTGTATACAATAAATAACAGTGTGGCCAGGCATTCGGGGCCACTACTGGTCTCCGCACCTTGGTGGTAGTGGTCCCCCGGGCCCAGCTGTCGTTTTTTCTGTCTCTTTGTCTTGTGTCTTTATTTCTATGATCTCTCGTCTCCACACAAGAAGAGAAAAACCCACAGGCCCTGTAGGGCTGGACCCTACAGAGACAGAAAGTAGAATGGTGGCTTTCCAGGGCTATGGGAATGGGGAAATCGGGTGTTATTGTTCAATGAATATAGAATTTCAGTTTTGCCAGTTGAAAAGAGCTCTGGAGAGGAATTGTGATATTTGCACAACAATATGAAGGGACTTAGTATGACTAAACTGTACACTAAAGGATGGTTAAGATAGAAAGTTGTAGTTTATGTGTATTTTGCCACAATTTTTAAAAAATGAAAAGAAAAAAGAATCAGATCCAATTTTGACTTTTGGACTGTACTATTTCTACTTCTATGGTAAAGTGAATAGTACTCCTGCCTTAGCAGATTTCAGACATGTTTACAGAAGATTTTTACTCGTCTTTGTATCATGTGCAGTTAATAATAAATAATATTTATTCATTCAATCGAAAGTTATTAAATACTTTCTAATGTACCTGATACTATGCTGAGATGAATAAGACACATCTTCTGAGATATTTGCAACATTTTCTGTTCTTTAGATTTATTTTATAATTTTTATTAAATTGGTTATAATGATGCTCATTTATTTTGTTATGGTTTTAACTCAAGAAAGTGCCATTTTTCTTTATTTTAGTTTACACTTTTGGTTGTTGCTTTTGATTCATTTAGTTTTTTGTTTTTGTTTTTGTTCCAGGACAGCATGTGTGTTGTCTCTGCAATGCACTTTCCATGTTTGTATTCATTGTTCTGATCAGTTTTTAATCTTCCTATATTGAGGAAGCTGAAATTGCATCATTTGTTCCTAATCTTCTGCAGTATCAATGCTGCTCTTCAGTGCCTCCAATGCTAATTTATCCATTTCCTAGTAGTCTTTTGTAACTTGTGTACTTCAACCTGACACACATTTTTCCTTTTATCTTGTTACACTTTTTCTTCTTTTGGATTTCAATTTTTTAAGCCATGTGTACTCATAATTTCTAAAATTCACATTAGATTATATTTTTTTTTTTTTTTTTTTTTTTTTTTTTTTAGACGGAGTCTCGCTCTGTCGCCCAGGCTGGAGTGCAGTGGCCGGATCTCAGCTCACTGCAAGCTCCGCCTCCCAGGTTCAGGCCATTCTCCTGCCTCAGCCTCCTGAATAGCTGGGACTACAGGCGCCCGCCGCCTCACCCGGCTAGTTTTTTGTATTTTAGTAACCTTTCCAGTAATGTTCTTTTTCCTGATCTACATGATTCCCCATTAGCCTTAATTTCTTCGTGTTTTCTCCTTCCTCTGTTTCATACAAGTGAGAGCTATCTGGGCTTGATTTCTGTAAAGAGGCTCATGACTTTTTTGGCCTCTTTTTATGTCTATTTCTGTGAAAATCAAATTCCTTAAAAGCTGTACAACTTAAGGGAAGATTCATGAGTTCAGTCACCTCTTTCGATTCCCACTTTATAGTTGATAAAACTAAGGCACTAAGAAACTTTCCCAAGGTTACACAACTGGTAAGCAGTAGCAGTGAAGTTAGCAGTGAAACCCAGGCAATCTGTCTTCAGAGTCCATGGCATAAACCACTGTGTCAAATACTTCCTGGTGCTTTTTCTTTTATCTTGTATCAATGTATACTATAATCAGAGAAGAACACATACATCAAAACTTTACTGCTTGATAAATATTCACAAACACAGCACACCTATACAGTCAGCTTCCAGAATATTACCAATTCCCAGTCTCTACCATGCCCTTGAGATTTACCATTGTTCAACTTTTTTAATAGGAAAAAATAGTTTCACCTGTTTTTGTACTTTTATACAAATAGAAATGTCAGTATTTATTGTGCCTGGTTTCTTTCTTAAAAATTACGTTAATTATATCCATTTAATAATTCTGTTGCTATAAAGTAATGGCATTGTAGGAATATCCTCAGTATATATTACTATATTCATTGTAATGCTGATGGGCATATGGGTAGTTTCTATTTGTTTTTGTTTTTTTGGCTGGAGGAGGCTGTAAAAGTATTGCATTTTAGTTAACATTTCAGATGTGTATATGTCTAAGGGTGGACTTTCTGAGTCTTAGGATATTTCGTTGCTCAGCTCTATTAGATCATCCTGAATAACGTTCCAATGTGGCACTGCCAGTTTAACTCAGCTACAGTGTGTATAAACGTTTTATTTATGTATTTATTATACAGTGTGTATAAAGGTTTATTCACACTCTCAGCTGGTATTTTAAAATCAATAGTTGTGTTTATCTTTTCAAGTAAACCATGTTTAATATGTATTTCCATTATATCTAAATAACTTAAAATCTTTTCACGTACTCGTTAACTATCTTTGGATCCTCTTTTTTTTTCTTCTTTTCTTGAGACAGCGTCTTGCTCTGTCACCCAGGCTGGAGAGTAGTGGTGTGATCATAGATCACCACAACCTTGACCTCCAGGGCTCAAATGATCCTCCCACCTCAGCCTCCTAAGTAGCTGGAGGTACAGGCATGCACTACCACACCTGGCTAATTTTTTTACTTTTTTATAGTGACAGAGTCTCACTATGTTGCCCAGGCTTGTCTTGAACTCCTGAACTCTAGCGATCCTTTCATCTCAGCCTCCCAAAATGCTGGGGTTACAGGCATGAGCCACCACCCCTGGCCACATTTTGGTATCTGTTGTTTGTGAAGAACCAAGATTTTTGTCCATTCTTCAATTTGGTTGTGTGACTTTTTCTCACCGCGTTGTAGATGTTCTCAATGTTTTCTGAATATAATGCCTTTGTTATTTAAGAATGGTGCAAAAGTAATTGTGGTTTTTGCCATTGAAAGTAATGCAAAAATGCAATTACTTTTGCACCAACTTAATATTTTTTCACTGTGTTCTGCTAGGCTATAGTTTCCCTTTTCACTCCTATTAGTGTCTTGTGAGGACAATATCATTTTTTTCATTTTAGTAAATTTTAATTCTTCAGTTTTTCTTGCCACAGATTGTATGTACTGTTAACTATCTTTCCTAATCTACATCAAAATGATATCCTCCATTATTTTTCTATAAATTTTTTTACTGCCTTTCCGTTCATTTTTAAAGTTGGCAAACTTTTTGAAACTAATTTTGAGTATGAAGTGAAATAAGGATCTTGATATATTTTGTATCAAATATATACCTAATGGAGATCTTTTCCTCATTATACTGCAGTTCATCTTCTCGGTGACTCCTGGTGGAGTTACAGGTGTAGCTGCTTTCTAGATTCTGTGTCCTTGGTTGTTACCTATCCTTATGCCAACATTATGACATATTTACCATAGATTTGAAGTACTATTGCTGTTTGATCCTGGACATTCTTCAGCTTTCTTCTTCTGCTCCTTCAGCCTTGCCTTTGGTTATCTTGGATTATTAAATTTATGTTTGAATTTTAGAATTAGCTTGTTAATTCCTACAGTGACTAATGCATGCACACATACACAAAAGCAAACTAGTGGCATGTACTGAACTTATAGATTAATTCAGGGAGAATTTGTGTCTGTACAAATGGAATCATTTAAGCCATAAACACTTTGTAGCCCTCCATTTTGTTTTCTTTTGTTGGTTTTTTAAGGTTCTTTCAATAATATTTTTAGTGATTTTTTTGGTTTTAGCACAGAATTATATACCTTATGGGATAGATATATATGTTACACGTTTCTAGATGTTTTATGATTTTTAATGCTTTTGCAAATCATAGCATTTACAATTTCTTGGATGCTATTGTAAAGAGTGCCATTTATAACTTCATTTTTCTAGTTGTGTATAGTCAGATGTGAAATATTTAGTTAACCATGTATTCAGTGACTTTGACAAATGGAGCAATTAATATTAATACTTTGCCTGCAGACTACTTTGGGTTTCCTAGATAAGCAACCATCTATAACAGTGTGGTAATTATAATTTCAAATTGTAATTTCATTTCTTTTTTTTTTTCTACTTAGTAGAGCATTATTATTTTCTTGTTTAATTTCACTTGTTGGCACCTCTCGTACAATATTTTTTAAAAAGAAAGTTGAGATAGTAGAGATTTTTTTCTGTTTCCTACTCTCAAGGGAATTCAATATTCCAACATTGTGAGTGAACACAGATCACATGTAAAGTGGTGGAACCTGGACCTGGTTGTATGTGTCTAAGGATGGGAGTCTATTGCTTTATTCTGTCTTCTTTCCTACCACTTAGCTTCTGCGTAGTCTCCATCTCATTTTTGGCTAATCACTCTCTGGTTGTGCCATGAACACTTTCACCATTGGTAGTCAGGCGATTCTTTTTCTCTGCAATGAAGTCACCAAGCCGGTTCTATGGAAGGACTCTGAGGGTATTCCTTTCAAGAGGATGGATACCCAGTATGAAGGCCTCCAGGTCAAATTGAAAATTTGTTCCTAGAAAAAGTGATGTCCAAGACACAACATATACTCTTTCTAAGGCCTTGTGACCCTCCCAGGGTCCACCAGAGTAATACCCTTACCCCCAAACACACTTTATCACACAGGACCACCCAGCCCTATGTCCTCCACTGCTTCGAGTTTCCTGGGGCCTTCTCTCCAGATGGTGTGAAATTTCTGGTGTGAGAGTTTCCCTGCTTCCTGGCTTTCAGGATATCTTCTGATTTTTTTTTTTTTGATTATTTGAGCAAGAATGACATCTTCAGCCTTAATTATTTTCCTAGACTACAGCTTCTGAAGGAATTTCTATCTTCAACTCCCATATCTTTTTTCTTTCCTGAGTCCTTGAAATATTCTGTCCTAGAATCATCTGATCTACTGTACAATGTCTTCAGGTCTGGTTTTTGCCTTATTCAAGCCAACAGTTCTTCTCCTTAATAGAATTAATGTAAACTGTGAAAATGAACAGGAAAATGCTTTGTAGCATGTATATGACTTACGTTCTGAGAAGAGGAAAAATAGCTAGCAATTTTTAAAATTCCACTTCTTCATAGTTTCTCATGGTTTAGCTCAGAATGCAAAGCAGCAAGATCCTTTAATAGTGTGGTAATTAATACTCAATGTGTGATGTCTCATTTTATTCAATTTATGCTTAGTATGCCCTGCCAAAATGCAATAAAAAGAAAATTAAAATAGCCAAGAAGGCATACATTATTAACACTTTTTTCCCCCTGAAGAGTAATTTTAAATAATATTCAGCGAATACAATGTCATCCAGGGCATTTGGAAATTATACATTTTATTATTAACACATATTTTGGCTAAGGCTCATTACATGAGCAGAGGTAAAGCAAGTTACATGTATCTTTTTTTGAGTGTAAGTAGATAACTGCATAAGGATGGGTGTTGGGTGCCCTTCGTCTGTCAACCTCATCATGCAAGAAAGCTTAGTTGATGAGAGTTTCTGGGAGAATATCTGAGAATCAGTGTGGTGCTGGTAGAGACAAGGCACCACACCTGCCCTCACACTCAAGCAGCTTTTGTTCAGAGTGGACCTATAGGTAGCATTCAAGAAAGAGAACCAATGATCTCAGGCCTCCTCTTCATTCAGTATCCTAGGAGGAAATAATGACTAAAAAGTGAATTAATCTTCTATTCCAGAAAACATGCTCCTCTGAGTATCCTTGTCAATACCACGGCCTCAACATTGATGGTTTTTAGATATATTTTGTGTGTGCAACCTCACTTTCCTATGGAGAGGGAAGCAACACAGTGTAGAATTCACTAGCATGAAAATAGGAATAGTAGGGAGCATAGGCAGAGAACAATGGGAATCCATATGCTTTTCAAGATTTTTAAAGATATGGAGGATATCTCTCCTTATCTGAAGTGCTGAAGAAAAAGAGGTGCTGGCCTCTGCAGAGATCAGATGGTAGGAAAGGAAAAAAGGACAGCTGATGTTTTCATATAGTGGAAATTTGCAGAACACATAAAGGACAGGGAGGAAATTTGATCTCATCCTATCCAAGTCGGGGATATTCTAAAACTGAAACTGGATTTTGGCTTTTGTACATCCATCTTCTGCCTGCAATTTGGACTGGCACAGAAGGGAGGAGTTGACATGAAATGAATAGGAATAGCCCAGTGATTTTTATTTCTTTAGTTTCAGAAAATAAACCGACTTCTTTATTGTGTAAGAAAGAGTTCCTTGACCATTATTAGCTTTGTATTCCACAACTCCCTGCACTTTCATACTTAAAGACCATCACAGCCAAGATTTTCTGACATGTTATTTTCATCTAAATAAGTCATTGGGGACTTTTTTTTTTTTCGTTGTTTTTCTCTCATCCCTCCCCCTACCATATATATGTGTGTGTGTGTGTGTGTGTGTGTGTGTGTGTGTGTGTGTGTGTGTGTGTGTGTAGAGAGAGAGAGAGAGAGAAACTTGAAATGAAAAAAAAAACCTAAATATATGGTCCTTTTCTCATGAAACCTATAAGATAGGTTTATATGCATAAAATAGACAGTTTAGGACCCCAAACTAAAGTCCTGATAAATCATCCTTGTTCAGATTAATTAGAGAAGAGTTTGGTTGAGAGTTGGGTCTTGAGAGAGGTAAAGAACTTGGATAGGCAAGGAGAAATGGACAGAAGTTATAGTATGAGTAAAATTCCAGTGTCTAGGGAGAAATATTGTATGTGCAGAGCCCAGCCTGGCTCAATCAGGATATTCACATAGATATGTACTCTGGAGACCTAGGACCTAAGCCACCACCCACTTCTGCACACCCCAATCATTCTCAAATTTTTATTTTCTTGATTATGTTCTATTAGCCAAATTACAAATGAACTAGGGTCATGGATCATGATTTTTTTACTAATTTTTATCCCTAGAAGTAGACATAATGCTCTGGTATTAGTTACACAGCTAGGGGCTTTCAGTGAGTTTTCCAAGTAACTTCTAAGCTACTTGGTATTTTTGCTACTTTCCTGACTATGTATAATATATATTATATAAATACATATATTTTTCTAGTTGTGTATAGTCAGGTGTGAAATATTTAGTTAACCATGTATTCAGTGACTTTGACAAATAGAGCAATTAATATTAATACTTTGCCTGCAGATTACTTTGGGTTTCCTAGATAAGCAACCATCTATAACAGTGTGGTAATTGTGATTTCAAATTGTAATTTCATTTCTTTTTTTTCTACTTGGTAGAGCATTATTATTTTCTTGTTTTATTTCACTTGTTGGCACCTCTGGTGCAATATTTTTTAAAAAGAAAGTTGAGATAGCAGAGATTTTTTTCTGTTTCCTACTCTCAAGGGAATTCAACATTCCAATATTGTGAGTGAACACAGATCACATGTGTTTATATAATATATATTATATATATTTATATAATATACATTTATGTAATACATATTATATATAAACATATATATTATATATATAAATTGTTCCAATGACATTGGGCACAACAGAAACAGAAAATATCGTATTACTATATATTACTATATACATGTATATCACATTACTATATTTACATACAACATATGACATATAAATAAATATATCCTATGTTATTGATGTGGTCATGCAGGTCTAAACTGGGAACACTGTACAACCAATAAGAGAAACAAGAACTAAGGTGGTATGAAATTGTTGAGTCAGAGTGGTAGAGCACTTCTATAACAAAAAGTCCAGCAAATGACTATTTAAAAAGGGTATGAAATTGTCCTACGACTGTCTTGTAGAGACAATTCCAAGATGAGGGTTGCTGTCTGTCTGGAGGAGCATTGTGGAAATTTATCAGTCTTGCTCACTGTAGCTTCCCATTTAGAAGAGGAAGCAGTAGAGAAAACTCAGTATAATAACACAGTTTTCAACCTCCCCCACCCAAGAAATAGCTTCTAAATCTCCAACTTATTCTCTCTTTAAAAGTGAACAAGTTGAGTGTGGTAGCATACACCTATAATCCCTAACTATTCAGGAGGCTGAGATGGGAGGATAGCTTGAGACCAGGAGTTTGAGACCAGCCTGGACAGCATAATGAAACCCTGTATCTGAATGAATGAATGAATGAATGAATGAATGAATGAATGAATGAATGAATGAATGAACTGGTCAGATTTAGTACATTGTTTGCCTTTAATTATTTAATTATGAGTCTTATCCTATAAATGACTAAAATTTCTCTCCATTTCCCTTTATATTGATTCTCCTGTGAAGGCCTCTACCAAAAATCATTTTGATATTCATAATAAAAAATGTATTATGCTTATATATTATGGTGATTGTTACAAATGGAGATCATGAAAAGACACCTTGAATTCATTCTTACTAATAATAACACTGAGAATCTCCATTGCATCTTTTTT
This sequence comes from Mandrillus leucophaeus, assembly GCF_000951045.1. Classification (NCBI taxonomy): domain Eukaryota; kingdom Metazoa; phylum Chordata; class Mammalia; order Primates; family Cercopithecidae; genus Mandrillus; species Mandrillus leucophaeus. Next base: position 7,398,988 of record NW_012108697.1, read on the forward strand.
TTTCTCTCTCTTTTTTTTATTATACTTTAAGTTCTAGGGTACATGTGCACAACGTGCAGGTTTGTTACATATGTACACATGTGCCATGTTGGTGTGCTACACCCATTAACTCATCATTTACATAGGGTATTTATCTTAGTGCAACCCCTCCCCCATCCCCTCAACCCATGACAGGCCCTGGTGGGTGATGTTCTCCACCCTGTGTCCAAGCGTTCTCATTGTTCTATTCCCATCTATGAGTGAGAACATGCGGTGTTTGGTTTTCTGTTCTTGCGATCGTTTTCTCAGAATGATGGTTTCCAACTTCATGTAGCTACAAAGGACATGAACTCATTCTTTTTATGGCTGCATAGTATTCCATGGTGTATATGTGCCACATTTTCTTAATTCAGTCTATTTTTGATGGACATTTGGGTTGTTCCAAGTCTTTGCTATTGTGAATAGTGCCGCAATAAACATACGTGTGCATGTCTCTTTCTAATAGCATGATTTATAATTCTTTGGGTATATAACCAGTAATGGGATGGCTGGGTCAAATGGTATTTCTAGTTCTAGATCCTTGAGGAACTGCCACACTGTCTTCCACAAGGGTGGAACTAGTTTACACTCCCACCAACAGTGTAAAAGTGTTCCTGTTTCTCCACATCCTCTCCAGCACCTATTGTTTCCTGACGTTTTAATGATTGCCATTCTGACTCATTCTGACTGGTGTGAGATGGTATCTCATTATAGTTTTGATTTGCATTTCTCTGATGACCAGTGATGATGAGCATTTATTTCATGTGTCTGTTGGCTGCATAAATGTCTTCTTTTGAGAAGTGTCTGTTCATATCATTTGTCCACTTTTTGATGGGGTTGTTTGATTTTTTCTTGTAAATTTATTTAAGTTCTTTGTACATTCTGGATATTAACCCTTTATCAGATGGGTAGATTGCAAAAATATTCTCCCATTCTGTAGGTTGCCTGTTCACTCTGATGGTAGTTTCTTTTGCTGTGCAGAAGCTCTTTAGTTTA
>NW_012108697.1:7400141-7402266 GCF_000951045.1 Mandrillus leucophaeus
TTTTATGGTTTTAGGTCTAATATTTAAGTCTCTAATCCATCTTGAATTAATTTTTTTATAAAGTGTAAGGAAGTGATCCAGTTTCAGCTTTCTACATATGGCTAGCCAGTTTTCCTAGCACCATTTATTAAATAGGGAATCCTTTCCCCATCGCTTGTTTTTGTCAGATTTGTCAAAGATCAGATGGTTGTAGGTGTGTGGTGATATTTCTGAGGCCTCTGTTCTGTTCCATTGGTCTGCAACTCTGTTTTGGTACCAGTACCATGCTGTTTTGGTTACTGTAGCCTTGTAGTATAGTTTGAAGTCAGGTAGCATGATGCCTTCAGCTTTGTTCTTTTTGCTTAGGATTGTCTCAGCAATGTGGGCTCACTTTTGGTTCCATATGAACTTTAAAGTAGTTTTTTTCCAAATCTGTGAAGAAAGTCTTTGATAGCTTGATGGGGATGGCATTGAATATCTAAATTACCTTGGGCACTACGGCCGTTTTCACAATATTGATTCTTCCTATCCATGAGCATGGAATGTTCTTCCATTTGTTTGCATTCTCTTTTATTTCATTGAGCAGTGGTTTGTAGTTCACCTTGAAGAGGTCCTTCACATCCCTTGTAAGTTGGATTCCTCGGTATTTCTTTTTGGTCTTTGTAGCAGTTGTGAATGGGAGTTCACTTATGATTTCACTCTCTGTTTGTCTGTTGTTGGTGTATAAGAATGCTTGTGATTTTTACACATTGATTTTGTAGCCTGTGACTTTGCTGAAGTTGTTTATCAGCTTAAGGAGATTTTGGGCTGAGATGATGCGGTTTTCTAAATATACAATCATGTCATCTGAAAACAGGGACAATTTGACTTCCTCTTTTCCTAATTGAATACCCTTTATTTATTTCTCTTGCCTGATTGCCCTGGCCAGAACTTCCAACACTATGTTGAATAGGAGTGGTGAGAGAGGGCATACCTGTCGTGTGCTGGTTTTCAAAAGGAATGCTTCCAGTTTTTTGCCCATTCAGTATGATACTGACTGTGGGTTTGTCATAAACAACTCTTATTATTTTGAGATACATTCTATCAATACCTAGTTTATTGAGAGTTTTTAGCATGAAGGAGTGTTGAATTTTGTCAAAAGCCTTTTCTGCATCTATTGAGATAATCATGTGGTTTCTGTCTTTGGTTCTGTTTACGTGATGGATTACGTTTATTGATTTGCATATGTTGAACCAGCCTTGCATCCCAGGGATGAAGTCAGCTTGATCTTGGTGGATAAGCTTTTTGATGTGCTGCTGGATTCGGTTTGTCATTATTTTATTGATGTTGTTTACTATTGTGTGGGAGTCTAAGTCTCTTTGTAGGTTTCTCAGGACTTGCTTTATGAATCTGGGTGCTCCTGTATTGGCTGCATATATATTTACGATAGTTAGCTCTTCTTGTTGAATTGATCCCTTTACCATCATGTAATGGCCTTCTTAGTCTCTTTTGATGTTTGTTGGTTTAAAGTCTGTTTTACGAGAAAATGGGATTGCAGCCCCTGCTTTTTTTGCTTTCGATTTGCTTGGTAGATCTTCCTCCATCCCTTTATTTTGAGCCTATGTGTGTCTCTGCACGTGAGATAGGTCTCCTGAATTCAGCACCCTGATGAGTCTTGACTGTTTATCCAATTTGCCAGTTTGTGTCTTTTAATTGGGGGCATTTAGCCCATTTACATTTAAGGTTAATATTGTTATTTGTGATTTTTTTCCTGTCCTTATGATGTTAACTGGTTATTTTGCCCATTAGTTGATGCAGTTTCTTCCAAGCATTGATGGTCTTTACAATTTAGCATGTTTTTGCAGTGGCTGGTACTGGTTGTTCCTTTCCACGTTTAGTGCTTCCTTCAGGAGTACTTGTAAGGCAGGCCTGGTGGTGACAAAATCTCTCAGCATTTGCTTGTGTGAAAAGGATTTTATTTCTCCTTGACTTATGAAACCTAGTTTGGCTAGATATGAAATTCTGGGTTGAAAATTATTTTCTTTAAGACTGTTGAATATTGGCCCCCACTCTCTTCTGGCTTGCAGAATTTCTGCCGAGAGATCTGCTGTTAGTCTGATGGGCTTCACTTTGTGGATAACTTGACCTTTCTCTCTGGCTGCCCTTA
>NW_012108697.1:7402316-7404667 GCF_000951045.1 Mandrillus leucophaeus
TGTGGTGTTCTCTGTATTTCCTGAATTTGAATGTTGGCCTGCCTTGCTAGGTTGGGGAAGTTCTCCTGGATAATATCCTGAAGAGTATTTTCCAGCTTGGTTCCATTCTCCCTGTCACTTTCAGGTACACCAATCACACATAGAGGTCTTTTCACGTAGTTTCATATTTCTTGGAGTCTTTGTTCTTTTCTTTTTATTCTGTTTTCTCTAAACTTCTCTTCTCACTTCATTTCACTTATTTGATCTTCAATCACTGATACCCTTTCTTCTGCTTGATCAAATCAGCTACTGAAGCTTGTGCATGCATCACGTTGTTCTTGTGCCATGGTTTTCAGCTCCACCAGGTCATTTACGGTCTTCTCTACACTGTTTCTTCTAGTTAGCCATTCGTCTAATCTTTTTTCAAGGTTTTTAGCTTCCTTGTGATGAGTTTGAACATCCTCCTTTATCTCGGAGAAGTTTGTTATTACTGACTTCCTGAAGCCTACTTCTGTTAGCTTGTCAAAGTCATTCTCCACCCTACTTCGTTCCGTTGCTGGCAAGGAGCTGCAGTCCTTTGGAGGAGAAGGGGTACTCTGGTTTTTACAAGTTTCAGCTTTTCTTCTCTGGTTTCTCCCCACCTTTGTGGTTTATCTACCTTTGGTCTTTGATGATGGTGACCTACAGATGGGATTTTGGTGTGGATGACCTTTTTGTTGATGTTGATGCTATTCCTTTCTGTTTGTTAATTTTCCTTCTAACAGTTAGGTCCCTCAGCTACAGGTCTATTGGAATTTGCTGGAGATCCACTCCAGACCCTGTTTTCCTGGGTATCACCAGTGGAGGCTGCAGAACAGCAAATATTACTGCCTGATCTTTCCCCTGGAAGCTTCGTCTCAGAGGGGCAACTGGCTGTATGAGGTGTCATTCGGACCCTACTGGGAGGTGTCTCCAAGTTAGGCTACACGGGGGTCAGGGACCCACTTGAGGAGGCGGTCTGTCCATTCTCTGAGCTCAAACACCATGCTGGGAGAACCACTGTTCTCTTCAGTGCTGTCAGTCAGGGACGTTTAAGTCTGCAGAAGTTTCTGCTGCCTTTTGTTCAGCTATGCCCTGCCCCCAGTGGTGGAGTCTACAGAGGCAGGCAGGCCTCCTTGAGCTGCAGTGGGTTTCACCCAGTTTGAACTTCCTGGCTGCTTTGTTTACCTACTAAAGCCTCAGCAATGGCTAGCACCCCTCCCTCAGCCAGGCATGCATCCTCCCAGTTTGATCTCAGACTAGCAGTGAGCAAAGCTCTGTGGTTGTGGGACCCGCTGAGCCAGGTATGGGATATAATCTCCTGGTGTGCCATTTTCTAAGACTGTTGGAAAAGTGCAGTGTTTAGTTGGCAGTATCCCCATTTTCCTGGTACAGTCTGTCATGGCTTCCCTTGGTTGGGAAAGGGAAAACCCCCAGACCCCTTGCGCTTTCCAGGTGAGGTGATGCCCTGCTCTGCTTCGGCTCACCCTCCATGGGCTGCACCCACTTTCTGACCAGTCCCAATGAGATGAACCAGGTACCTCACTTGTAAATGCAGAAATCACCTGTATTCTGTGTTGATCACACTGGGAGCTGCAGACCGGAGCTGTTCCTATTTAGCCATCTTGGAACAGACCTCCATTGCATCTTCAAGAGAGCAGAGGGAGTCAGAAGTGACAGCTTATCATTCTTCAGAATCTGAAGCTCTACCTAAGGAAATATTTACAATGATGCTCATTGTAGCATTTCTTATAATAGAAAAGAATAGGAAATACTGAAATTAGAAAATATAAGAAAATACCTAAATAAATCATTGTGTGAAATATTTTATAATGTGGATATATCATCATTACATAATGGTGTGAAAATTCTAAAACTTAATATTGAGTGAAAACAGAAAATTGTAGAACAATATGAGCAATTTGAAATAACTAAGTAAACCCTAAAGTAATACTACATATACAAATGCATGCATGCATTTGTATGTATAGAAATGAATCTGGAAAGGGGAACATCAAAATGATAACAATGAGAACCTCTGGAAAGTGTCTAGGATTGCAAGTGGTGTGAGACATACTTAAGGGAGAATTTAGTTATGTGCGATATATTAAAAAATGAATAATATTCCGTACTTTAACTCTAGAATTAACCATTGTAAAATCTCATCTCTTTATTACTGCCTAATTTTCTTTTTTTTTTTTTTTTTTTTTTTGAAGTCCACATAACATAAAAGTAATTATTTTAAAGTGCACAATTCAGTGGTGGTGGGCGCCTGTAGTTCCAGCTACTTGGGAGGCTGAGGCAGGAGAATGGCGTGAACCCAGGAAGCGGAGCTTGCAGTGAATCCAGATCAT
>NW_012108697.1:7404717-7462072 GCF_000951045.1 Mandrillus leucophaeus
CTCCCGAGTAGCTGGGGCTACAGGTGCCTGTCACCTCGCCCGGCTAGTTTTTTGTATTTTTTAGTGGAGACGGGTTTTCACTGTGTTAGCCAGGATGGTCTCGATCTCCTGACCTCGTGATCCGCCCGTCTCAGCCTCCCAAAATGCTGGGATTACAGGCTTGAGCCACCGCGCCCGGCCTTAATTTTCTTTTTGTTAAATGTTGTATGCTCCTTCCAAAACCAAGATTTCAAATAATGATGAAAAATATCAAAATGAAATTTCAACTTAAACTAATCTTTATATTAAGTGAGCATGAATCCACATAACTCTCCAAGTATTTAAGTGTGCAAATAGTTCGATCCACATTTATTAAAAAAATTCTAAGAATGAGATCACATTTTATTAAAAATGTAATAAAATGTTTTAAATATAAATTTACTTAACTTATAAGGAGAACAAACTGTAATGATGACTGAAATTCAAATAAATGTTGCCTTATCATAACATGTACCATTTCCTAAAACACTCTTTTAAGGGCAGCTTTTCACACTACCTGCTAAAATCCCTTTTCTCTATTTCCTGACTTTTCCTAGTTATGTTAATATTTTTACACTGACAAGGTTTCTGACATTTTGTTATATAACCACAACTTTTTTTTAATTATTATTATTATACTTTAAGTTCTGGGATATATGGGCTGAACATGCAAGTTTGTAACATAGGTGTACATGTGCCATGGTGGCTTGTTGTGCCTATCAACCCGACATCTAGGTATTAAGCTCCACATGCATTAGGTATTTGTCCTAATGCTCTCCCTCCCTTTCCCCCCACTCCCTGACAGGTTGTGGTATGTGATGTTCCACTCCCTGTGTCTGCATGTTCTCACTGTTCAGCTGCCACTTATGAGTGAGAACATGTGGTGTCTGGTTTTCTGTTCCTGTGTTAGTTTGCTGAGGATGATGGTTTTCAACTTCATCCATGTCCCCGCGAAGGACATGAATTCATTCTTCTCTATGGCTGCATAGTATTCCATGGTGTATATGTGCCACATTTTCTTTATTCAGTCTATCACTAATGGGCATTTGGGTTGGTTCCAAGTCTTTGCTATTGTGAATAGTGCCACAATAAACATACGTGTGAATGTGTCTTTGTAGTAGAATGAGTTATAATCTTTGGGTATATACCCAGTAATGGGATTGCTGGGTCAAATGGTATCTCTGGTTCTAGATCCTTGAGGAATTGCCACATTGTTTTCCACAATGGTTGAACTAATTTACACTCCCACCAACAGTGAAAAAGTGTTCTTGTTTCTCTGCATCCTTGCTGGCATCTGTTGTTTCCAGACTCTTTAATGATTGCCATTCTAGCTGAAGTGAGATGGTATCTCATTGTGGTTTGGATTTTCATTTCTCTAATGACCAAAGATGATGAGCTGTTTTTCGTATGTTCGTTGGCCATGTAAATGTCTTCTTTTGAGAAGTGTCTGTTCATATCCTTCGCCTATTTTGTGATGAAGTTGTTTGGTTTCTACTTGTAAATTTGTTTTTGTTCCTTGTAGATTCTGGATATTAGCCTTTGTCAGATGGATAGATTGCAAAAATTTTCTCCCATTCTGTAGGTTGCCTGTTCACTCTGATGATAGTTTCTTTTGCTAAGCAGAAGCTCATAAGTTTAACTGGATCCCATTTATCAATGTTGGCTTTTGTTGCAATTGCTTTTGGTGTTTTATTCATTTCAAATAATGATGAAAAAGTCGTTGCCCATGTCTATGTCCCAAATGATATTGCCTAGATTTTCTTCTAGGGTTTTTATGGCTTTAGGTTTTATGTTTAAGTCTTTAATCCATCTTGAATTAATTTTTGTATAAGGTGTCAGGAAAGGGTCCAGTTTCTGTTTTGTCCACATGGCTAGCCAGTTTTCCCAGCACCATTTATTAAATAGGGAATCCTTTCACCATTGCCTGTTTTGTCAGGTTTGTCAAAGATCAGATGGTTGTAGATTTGTGGTGTTATTTCTGAGGCCTCTGTTCTGTTCCCTTGGTCTATATATCTGTTTTGTACCAGTACCATGCTGTTTTGGTTACTGTAACCTTGAGGTATAGTTTGAAGTCAGGTAACACGATGCCTTCAGCTTTGTTTTTTGCTTAGGATTCTTGTGGCTATATGGGCTCCTTTTCTGTTCCATATGAAATTTAAAGCAGGTTTTTTCTAGTTTTGTGAAGAAAGTCAAGGGTGGCTTGATGGAAATAGCATTGAATCTATAAATTACTTTTGGGCAGTATGGCCATTTTCACAATATTGATTCTTCTTGTCCATGAGCATTTGTTTTTCCACTTGTTTGTGTCCTCTTTTATTCTTGATCAGTGGTTTGTAGTTCTCCTTGAAGAGGTGCTTCACATACCTTGTAAGTTGTATTCCTGGATATTTTATTTTCTTTGTAGCAATTGTGAATGGGAGTTCACTCATGATTTGGCTCTCTGTTTGTCTATTATTGGTGTATAAGAATGTTTGTGATTTTTGCACATTGATTTTGTATCCTGAGACTTTGCTGAAGTTGTCAGCTTACGGAGGTTTTGGGCTGAGATGATGGGGTTTTCTAAATATACAATCATGTCATTTGCAAACATAGACAATCTGACTTCCTCTTTTCCTATTTGAATACCCTTTATTTCTTTCTCTTGCCTGTTTGCTCTGGTCAGAACTTCTAATACTGTGTTGAATAAGAGTGGTGAGAGAGGGCATCCTTGTCTTGTGCTGTTTTTTAAATGAAAGGCATCCAGCTTTTGCCCATTCAGTATGATATTGGCTATGGGTTTGTCATATATAGCTCTTATTGAGATAATTTTATAGTAATACTGAATGTAAATTTGAATGGATTAACTTCTTACTACCAGTTTCCAGTTTAAAAAAATCACAGTTTCTTCATTCCTAAATTCTTTCTTTAATTGACAAACTTTAGATACTAATCTTTTATCTTTTGACATTAAATTTTGATGTAGGAAAGTCTGAAACTAGTCTAATTTAAAACATATAATTTGTCTACTTTCCTGGGAGAATTGTTTTCTTATTCCTGTAGTTCAGTAGCTTAACTGGTATATGAGTTAGAAGTTAGTATTTTATGTCTATGTTTCATGGTATACTGTATGTCCCTTTAAATATTCAGGTTTTAAAAATTAATTTTAGAAATATATTTTTATATTTTTAAACAAATTATTTATTGAACCCTTTTTTTCCCCCCAAACAACAAATTTTCTTATGTGAATTTTTTATTTGCTGTCTAATTTTATAATTTCTGTTTATCTCTATATACTAGTATTTGAATTTTTTCAAGGTAATTATTTTGCTTCATGTTTTTCTAATTAATTTGTTACTTCTGCCTTGCCGCTGTATTTTCAACCTTAGGTCTATCTGGACTATTCCCCTTCATTTACTTCTGACATCATTTCCTCTTGTCTTTAAGTTTATCTTGAGGTTTTTTGTTGGCTGTTACGTAGTTGTAAATGTTGAGAAGATATAATTAAAAAGTCTTCCCCCCACCCAGAAAACTTCTTCAAAAAGGTAGAAGAGAAAGAAATCAATTTTATTATTGAATGAGCATTAAATCAGAACTTGATTGCATCACAAGCAATCTGCTAGAAGTTGCAGACTGACAGAAATCTACAGTTTTATATTGCCAAGCAGATACAATCCACTACATGTACGTTCTCAAGGTAAACAAGAACTAGTCCTCAAGTAATAGAACTAAACAGCACCATTTGTCACACGTACTTCACCTGGTGGGCACCTGTATTTGCTGTTGGGCTTCATCCAGAGGAAAAATAAACTTCTAACATTTTTATGACAAGAAGTATTTTTGCAGCTTAGGACAAGGCATCTGTGAAGGTTGCTACCCTCCTACAAACATTGGGAGATGAAAGTGCTATCTTGATAATTACATTTCAAAGAGATAGCTCCCATGAGTTTGGAAAGAAACGCTTAAGTCTTAAACTTGGCAAGAGGCTTATTATTTAGGGTTTCAAAAGACTTACGTGCTTTTCAAAGAGAAAGAAAACAACTTAAGAGTTTTCTAAAGTCAATGCTTTAAGAAATGAAAGAAGGAAAAGTTTCTTCCTTTATATTCAGGAGAGAAATTAAACCTCTTACTTTAATTTATATTTCCCCTTCCATAAACCCTTGTGAGTAATATCCTCCTTCTTGAGCTGTATTTTCTTCTACATCTGAATCTTTGACTTTCTTATTATTGATGAAAAAAAGAAAAACGCTGTAAAATATTTGAAGATGTTTCATCTGAGCCAGATATTAGTGACCATGCCCATCACACAGCCTCAGGAGGTCCTGAGAACATGTGCCCAAGGTGATTGAGTTACGAAGTGGTTTTATACGTTTTAGGGAGACAGAAGTTACAAAGACACATATTAATACATGTAAAGTATACATTGATTTGGCCCCGAAAGGCAAGATATCTCAAAGTAGGCTTCTAGGTGACAGGTAGACTCAAACATTTTATTATTGGCAATTGGTTGAAAAAGGTTAGCTTTGCCTAAAGAGTTGAAGTCAGCAGAAAGAAATGCTTGAGTTAAGATAAAGAGGATTGTAGAAACCAAGATTCTTGTTATGTAGGGTGATGACTCTAAGTAGCAGATTCGAGAAAGAATAGATGTACATGTCTCTTATCAGACCTTAAAAGGTGTCAGACTGTCTGGGAAAGACCTTGCAGGGGCCATAGGGTCTTAGCTCCCTAAAGGTCCACTAAAAATCACTGTCATGAGACGAATTGATTATTAGGAGAATAGGCACACAAATTTATTTAACATGTGTACATGTGAGCCTTCAGAATAAAGACCCAACTTCCCAGTGAGTTACAGAAACTTATATACTATCCTGAGGCCAGTAAATTATGCAGACTCAGAGCATGACCAGAAATAGGTAAATCAGTTTTACTAGCAAGGGAGGTTAAGAGAGAAAGGAAGAAGCTTGGCTACCAAAGATGGCCTAGCTGTGTAGATGAACCTTCCTTCAAAATGTTCCTAAAGAGAGAGTAGATGGTAAATGTTTGTTTTCAGATTTTTAAAGGTATCAGACTCTCAGTCTTTTCTGAATCAGGGAAAGGCATAGAAAGGGGAAGGGGTTGCATTAATGGAGATTCTCTACAGGTGCAAATTTTCTCCACTTAAGACGGCTTTGCAAAGCCACTTCTGCCTGTTGGTGAAATGGTAGTAATGTCAAAATATGTCAAAGAAATATATTTTGGGATAAATTATTTCAATTTCCTTAACCTAGTAAGGGAAAGAGATCATCAACAGAGGGCAAATTTCCCCCACAAAAGATGGCATTGCAGGGCCATTCCAAAATATGTCAAAGAAATATATTTTGGCATAAAAGGTTTTAATTTCCTAAACCCAGTAAGGGAAGGAGATAATCTACAGAATGCGAATTTTCCCTGCAAGAGATGGCTTTGCAGGGCAATTCCAAACATATCGAAGAAGTATATTTTGGGATAAAAGGCCTTGATTTCCTTCAGGGCCTGCTATCTGTCATGTGACTGTATACCACACTCATGTTGGAGTTTAGTATCTGATTGTTATGAAGAGTCTATTTTGTCAGTCTTATGATCTCTATTTTAATGTTAATGTTGGTCAGTTATGTCTAAATTCCAAAGGGAGGAGGGTATAGTGAAGCACATCTTAGTCATGGTCCAAACTAATTTTTCGGTTTCTTTGACATCTTCTTGGTCAAGAGAGGAGGTTCATACAATTGATTGTGGGACTTAGAATTTTATTTTTGGTTTAATTATAGTTTCCGTCCCCATTCGTTTGCTTAGTTGTTGTTGTGGTGGTGGTGTGGTTTTGTTGTTGTTGCTGTTGTTGCTTTTTCCCTAAGATTGGATGCAGGCTATTTTTGGGCTTCTTACCATTTTTCCAGAATATTTTATAGGCCTGGAGTCTTAACTCCCATAGTGAATTGGCCTGGTTATTGGTTTTCACAAGTTTCAACACTTACTTTGCAGTGGCAATTTCTATAAGTTCTCAGTAAAATAGGATAATTATAAATCTACTTTTTACACATCTCTAAAATGAATGGACTTGTGTGATTATTTAGAATTTTGTTTCCTCACCTGCATAGCTACTGTGGGGTTGATCCCATGAGAACACCTTTTCTATTTGATATCCAGGAAGGAATGCCTTTTCTTAATTCACAAGAATCCCCATGTAGGCTGATTTGTCCCTGTCTTAAATTGTGGCCAGTGCAGTAAGTAGTTTCCTTCTTCATTGTTTCATCATCCTTTCTGTTGTTTGTTTGTTTGTTTGTTTTCAGGTGGAGGTGGCATTTCAATGTTCTCTCACTTTCTAAAGGGGCATTTTTTTTTTTTTTTTTTTTTGCGGAAGTGGTCTTTGTGTGTACTTCAAATGACTGGTCTCTGATACCAAGTTTTAGCTTCAGTTTTCTTCAAGATTTGTTAGATCCATCAGTGGCTTCAGAGTGAGATGATTTTACCTTTCTTATGTATACAATAGAGTAATTTTGATAGCTAAGTTTTCCCAATTTTTACCATTATCCCCATTCCAAGCTAATCACTTGGTATTTGAACCAAGCTCTCACAAAAGCTTTATAAGGTGAGTTTTGGAATTTATGTTTTACATAATGAGACAGTAAGGCTCAAAGAAATTAGATGATTAATATATTGTCACAAGATGGATTGAGACAACATTTAAACCCAAATTTCTCCAATTATAAGGATCCTATTCTGAACCACTCTGCCTTATTGCTTCCTTCCAGAATTCTTGAGATGCACCAATGAGACAGTCAGGTGGGAAGGGTTCCTTGGCAGAACCTCCCACCAACTTGTGCACTGGGAGGAATGTGCACTGGCACGGAGCCTTGGGAAGGTTACACCATTTGCAGTGGGGAAGAGCTTGGCCTCTCCTCTTCCTCAATGGAACCTGGGATTCTATCTGTGAGGCAAGAAGCCCACTAGCAGGACTCTGGCTTTGCAGAGTGTCCCTGTTTCCCTTTTTGCCCAATAAATTCCATTTTTTCTCGCCCTTCAAAGTATCTGCAAGCCTAATCTCTCATGGCTGTGTGACAAGAACCTGGCTCCTAGCTGAACTAAGAAAAAAGTCCTATAACACTGGTAATACAATGTATGTAATACTCGGTGTATAAATGTCAAACAGTCTATTATTATTAGTTATTTTATTCTATTTCAGTCCTCACACTATAATTTACTAATTGTATGATATTACATCAGTCACAGACGCCTCTCTGAATCTTGGATACTTCATTTGTAAAATCAAAATTTTAGTTCCTTTCAGAGTCCTTTATTATGTTTCACTGAAACTCAGATTTACTCACTTACTCCATTTATTCAACACATTTTAAAGATTTCAAAGAAAAGAAAGACACCGACTACTGGTATGGTAGAGGTTCAGAAAAACTGTGTTAGGAAAAGACTTTGAATGTTAAATTCTCAGTCTTCAGTTTTCCCTATCTCTGACTACTCTCTTGACCTTAGATTCTAGGCCTCATTACTTTCACTAACTTACTAACTATAAACTGACCCCCATTGGTTTGTATTGTCTCAATTTTCTCTTCTGTTAAAAAGAAAATTGTGTCTTTTCTCCTCTTAAGTCTAACCACTCCATTGTGTAATGCAGTGCACTGCAGCCTCCTGTTAAGAGACTTTGGTTCCTTGTTTATGCTTCACTCTTCCCTAAATGTTCAAATACTCTTTAAAAATTAAAACTAATTTAAAACAAAACCCTCCATGGGTCTCCTATTTCTCTCCAGCCCCTGACATGTTTCTCACATCCCTTCATAGAGAATATATTTAAAAGAGTGGTACACTGTTGTGGTCCCCATTTAATCAGTTGCCATTATTTTTTTTAATCCTATCTCCATCCTATGGCCAGAAATAACTTCCCCATTATTAAGTTCCAATTGGATTTTCTTAATCATATTTTCCCAAAGCTCTGGGTAGCACTAAACATTGTTGAATACTGTGAAATAAAAAGTGTTTGAGACAGGTCTCAATCAATTTAGAAGTTTATTTTACCATGGTTGAGGATGGGTCCAGGAAGAGACATAAGTCACAGTAAGATGTGTAGCTCCCACTTTTTCTAAAAAGGGTTTTTGAAGGCTTCAGTATTTAAAGAGGAAAAAGATGGATAGGAAAGAAAAGAGGGAGGAAAAAAGTAAGAGGGAGGATACATAGTGAGGTAAGTGGTCACATGCTTGTGAGGTTTGATTAGCACACACAGAATCCACATGATGAATGTGAAAGGAGAGGGTAGTGGAAGAGTATTTGTCTTGTGCTCAGTACGTCTCCATTTTACATAAGATAAAGTAAAAATAGAGTCAGGTAGAGGAAGAAGTCAAGTCTCTAAATATCTCCCAAAATTCTCTCCATCCCTACTGTGGTGTATAACTTGACACACCATGCAAGTCTGTCCTTCAGAACTCAGTTAACATTCATTTTGCTTTCAGAAGTTTTACCTGGTGCTAGCTTCCATATGAGCGTCTCCCCAGCAGTTGCTCTCAGCTGACAGGTACTGTCTCATCCAATTTCAAGCGCCTCCCCAGGCACAGCCAATATCGTATGACTGGTCAATGTATGGTACAAAGGCTAAACAGTCTTGTTTTAACTTGAAACATCTATAACAGGCCATTTTCATCCCTGTAGAATGCATTGAAACCTCTGATTTAGCAGCATCGTAGTTCAACATCTCCCTCTACCCAAGTTGGCTTCCCTCACCCAAGCCCTTCAGTAAGCTACATGTGTCTCTTTATCAGAATTTGTTTCCTTGTGGAACCAACCTGTCACTATTAGCATTTATACCACTGTGATCTCTTACTTTTCCCTCTGACTTCACTCTGGCTCTTCAAGTACCTTCTGTACACTGCCCCTTAAGTGACTCTCCTAAAATACCACTGGATCCTATCAAGATTTTGCGAAAGACCATGAGATAGATTCCCAACACAGTTAGTTTATATTTTAGTGCCCCATATTTTATATTATAAATAATGAGAGTTAAAACATTATGCTTATCTAATAAACTTTCTGCGTCCCAAGTGCCTGACACACAGTAGGTTCTTAGCATTTTTTAAAAAGGTAAATGATTGATTATTCTTTACTTAAACTTCTTAATAAGTAACAGTGAGAAAAGCTAGTACACTAAAGAACCGAATTTTAATTTCTACTCTGAGTCAAATGAGTTGTACGACCTCTGAATGAATTTTGCAACTAATATAATAGGAAAGTATATGAACCAGATAAGTTCCAAGGAACTAACATATCTGACATTGCATAATGGTGTATGTCTACCAACTTATGATCAACCTCTGTCAGAGCTTACAGATGAACAAACAAGACAGACAAGGGGCAAATTTGAACTTGATTAATAAATATAACTCATACAAGTAAAATTAATATAAGCAGTACCTTGAAAATAGAAACCTATAGTATTAATGTTTTATAAAATGAGAATATGCTTCTCCATTTCTGTCCCTATAGATCCTTGTGTATTTATATATCTGAAATACACATGCCAATTACTCAGTATTTTAGGAATAAGTTAATGTTTTCCTAATAAAGCAAGGAAAAACTAACCACTCTTTAATGCGGGTTGTCTTGAAAACACTGAGATATACTTTATTGTTTTTCTGTAGAGGATCACAATGTTCAACCCAGATATATTATGTGAAATTATTTTCTTGCCAAGTTAGTCACTCAAAATATAAGTGTGAATGTATCTGAGTAAACACATGTCAGAATGTATCTGAGTAAACACAAGAGTGCCAATTGGCCTTACTTATATGTAATTTTGTAAAACAATAAAGTCCTACCAGAACAATATTTGAGTGCCATCTGTTATGCAATAAATTTTGAATGGTTAACTAAATCTTTTATCATTTGAAAAAAATATCCCAGTAAAAAGAAGTAGAGAATTTCAGTCTATACTTAACAAGGAAAATCAACCTTCTGTAATCCAATTTTACTTTCCTAATTTAGTAGTCTTTAATGCAATAAACAATCTTAGATAATATTTCATTTTTATGCTTAGCAATACATTCTATTGAGACCAGAAATAGCAACGGAATTCCGGGGAGTGACATATTACCTCTTGCCTCAAAGGAATAAACTATATTAACAATACTGTGATGAATGACTTAAGAATTGTTAATGATTAATAAATTAAAATAAATGTTCACTACCATGCTATGACAGATGTGTTAGTCTCCATACACAGTAAATAACTAAATGTTGATTCCTGCTGTGAAAAATAAATACAATAGCAGCAGTTAGAGGTGTTTCTCTTAATCATGTAATGTGATATTCCTTCAGGAGTTGAGTGCCACTGCAAAAATTGTGCTGGAGAAAAAAAAACGACTTTCAGTGTCTCTCATTTTACCTTGGTGGCCTGTAAGAGATGTTTCAAATTAAAACAAGACTGTTTAGCCTTTGTATCATACATTCACCAGTCATAAAATATGGGATATGCCTGGGGAGGAGCTTGAAATTGGATGAGACAGCACTGTCATCTTCAAACAACTTCTGGAGAAAAGTTCATATGGAAGCTAGTACCAGGAAAAACTTCTACAAGCAAAAGGAATAGTGACTAGGTTCTGAAGGAGGGACTTCCATGGTATGCCAAGGTATGCATTACAGTATGGGTGGAGAGAGGTTAGGGAGATGCTTAGAGAGTTAACTTCTTCCTCTATTTGACTCTATGTTTACTTTATCTTATGGGATGCAGAGAGGTTAGAGAGAGCCTCTACCTTGATTCAAAATATAAATAAGATAGGTGAAGAATTTAGTAGCATTGTGTAGATGTTAATCTCTCTTAGCCTTTGTAATTATGCTCTGGTTATATGAGATGGTAACTATTTAGGGAAGCTGGTTGAAGGGTTCTACAGGTGTTGTTCATTTAAAAATAAATGAAAATGCATTCTGCAGGACTCAGCTCTGCTATCACAAAGCGGGAAAAAAAAGACTGGTTTGGAGCTGACAGGTAAAAAATTAATAACTGGCCTAGTTACTCTAAGGAGCTGTTGCTCTGTCCCCAGATCTCAGCCTGTTCATCTAGAACACATTGCTCCATTAGAGGTGAGAGTCACGACTTTGAAACGGGTTGCTGGCTCTTCTCAAGACCTCCCACTGTGACTTTAGCAAGTGTAACTGCTTTTTAGAAAGGTTGTCACCTCTGCAAAGGTCAGCCTCCTATTTCTCTGAGACTTGAACATTGCCATTACTGCCCAGAGAATGGGAAGAGAGAGGATTTACTGCTTGAAAGTCTTCTTAATAAATCGTTAGCTCAGCAGAGATGTGTTTCCCTAATTTATGGAGGAAGTGATAAATGACTAGAAAATACATCCTTCCTATTAAAGTGAGTCCTTGGCCTCTTGCCCAGCCCCTCCTGGTAAACGGAATGGTCTAGGCCAAGGACACCTGCAGCTGTATCGATGCTTGAGGGGCCCTGAAAAACTGGCATTCAAGAAAGTCGGTTTGTGTGTGTGTGTGTGTGTGTGTGTGAGAGAGAGAGAGAGAGAGAAAGAGATGTGAGAGGAGAAGAGGTTCACATTTCGTGGGGTAAGGCTGAGAGAGAAGCTCTAACTGTTCATTTAGATAACGAGGATGCAAATGTGAGTTAATGAGTCCTGCACTTGTGGCCAAGTATTCATCTAGAAGGTCAGGATATTTGAATTTGGTGGATATCCAGGGGTTTGTGGAAAACATAAGGAGCCTTTGGCTATTGTAGGGGAGGAAAGCAGACAGAGGAGGGTGGCCAACACCCCTAAAATAAAGATAAGCTAATAAAATAAAAGCATAGCAAATTTATTTGTATCATAGCTTTACATGCCACAACAGCCTTCAGATTGAAGACCTCAAAGACGGAAGAGAAGCAATCTGATTTGATGGTTGTGTTTGATGAAGCAGGGACAGCCATGCAGAAATGGGTATGAGTTAATGGAAATAGCCTGAGTGGGGAACCCCAGCAAGGTCTGTTCATATTCTTCTTGGCTTCTCTGTGTGGCACTTCTCTCTTCCTGGGTTTGTGGCTAGACCCTTCTGGGATGAGGTTTCTAAATTTGTTAATGGCTAGCTGTTATACAAAATAACTGTGGAAAGTTTGAATAACGTTTTTAGGCTTTGTGGCTGACTTTGGAGAAAAGAGGCTCTGGTTTCCATGATCCACCTTGGGAAAGAGGAATTTCAGTTTCCCTGGGTTTCCTCGGAGGAGAATAAGGAGAGAGAGACACGAGAGCGGAAGAAGGTTAGAGAGAAACTGTTTCGGAGGCCTTCATTTTGTGGTATTGTTTTCTGAGCCCCAACACTATCCAACCTCTATTTCTCTCATAGAATAAGGAAAAAGAGCAGGAAACAGACGGAAGGAAATAAAAGAAACTCAGAAAAATAGAAAAGACAGGATGGATAAAAAGGCAAGTAAAAGAATGGTTGCCTTTTTTAAAAAAGGCTAAGATACAACAAATTGAAATCTGGAATCAGACTGTTTCTGTAATAACCAGTTGTCCGCCACCTTGTCTGAAATCTGATGTCATTTTTATTTTTAAATTGTTCAGGAGCTATCAGAAATGCATTTATTCTGTCTCCTCTAATTTAAAAAAATGAAAAATCCCAGACATCGTGACAGCTTGGCATACATTTCCTGACACATTGACCTGAGCTCCCTCTGATTGGTCTGACCTTATGGCAGCAGATTTGGGGGTTGCAGTTTGCCTGGCCCACAGGTCTTAAAAGTCGACTCCTTGACCACCAAATAAAAGACAGTCTAATAGGAGCAACTGGAAATACTCTCCCTTAATTCTCTCCAAAGACATTGCTTTACAGTCTTTCTCCAAACTGTGTTATAGAATGCCTCCTTTTCTTCCTTGTTTGTAGATTAATTAGGGAGTCTCAAACTCCTAAAACTTGGTGGTCTCTCTTTCAGAGAAAGCTTTGCTTCATACCTACCCATGACACTTATTTCTAATTCCGAGTTTCTGTGATTCTAATGGTGTTCTCATAATCCTGAAGGTCTTCCTTTGCTTTGGGGTCACTATTAACCCATGATGGTTAGCTCTAACTATGACCATTTTACAGGCTGTCATTCCTGTGCATTAACTACACTCACATCAGCACATAAAAAGGCATTTTGAATGCTGCAAATTGGCTTGTTAATAACTCTGCAGATCTCTTCTGTTTGCTTTTGCTTAACCTACACTCCTACCTCATCTTTCTTCCTTATCCATTTGGGATCCTGCCTTCTGCTTTGTCTTCTCCTGGTTGGTTGTTATTTTTCCAGCCCATTTCTTTTCCCAGTCAACCATTACTGCCCAGCTCATTCTAAACGTTTCCTCAAGCACGAGAGGTTTGTGTAAACACCCAGTTTGCTTCTAAATTCCTCCATAAGAAGCTCCCTCTAAATGACCAGGTCTCCTCACATTTTATGATATCTTTCCTTATGAAAGACACTGGTGGATCTGCTCACATTTTTTTTATTTCTTGTCTAAGTTCCTGTAGGTCTCCTGTCTCACTAAACATCTATACTAGTGTGTTCCCACACTGTTATAAAGAAAAGCCCAAGACTGGGTAATTTAGAAAGGAAAGAGGTTGAATTGGCTCACAATTCTCCATGGTTTGGAAGGCCTCAAAAAACTTACAATCATGTTGGAAGGCAAAGGAGAAGCAAGGCACCTTCTTCACAAGGCAGCATGAGGGAGAAGTGCCAGGCAAAGTGGGAAGAACCCCTTATAAAACCATCACATTTCATGAGAACTAGCTCACTATCATGAGAACAGCATGGGGGAAACTGCCACCATGTTTCAATTACCTCCACATTGTCTCTCCCTTGACATGTGGGGATTATGGGGATTACAACTGAAGATGAGACTGGACCGGGAACACAAAGCCTCATCATATTATTCTGCTGCCTCTGGGCCCTCCCAAATCTCATGTCCCTGTTACATTTCCAAACCAGTCATGCTTTCCCAACAGTCCCCAAAAGTCTTAATTCATTCCAGCATTAACCCAAAAGTTCAAGTCCAAAGTGTCATCTTAGACAAAGCAAATCCCTCTGCCTATGAGTCTGTAAAATCAAAAGTAAGTTAGTTACTTCCTAGACACAATGGAAGTACAGCTGTTGGGTAAATACACCTGTTCCAAATGGGAGAAATTGGACAAAACTAAGGGGCCACATGTCCAAAATTCAGCAGGGCCATCACATCTTAAAGCTCTGAAATGATCTCCTTTGACTTCATGTCTCACATCCAGGTCACACTGATATAAAGGTAGGTCCCCACTATCTTGGGCAACTCTGCCCCTGTGGCTTTGCAGGGGACAGCCCCCATTCTGGCTACTTTCATGGCTGGCATTGTCTTCAGCTTTTCCAGGTACATGGTGCAAGCTGTGGTTGGATCTACTATTCTGGGGTCTGGAGGATGGTGGCCCTCTTCTCACAGCTCCGCTAGGCAATGCCCCAGTAGGGACTCTGTGTGGGCGCTCCTAACCCATTTTTCCCTTCCACACTGCCCTAGGAGAGGCTCTCTATGAGGGCTCTGCCCCTGCAGCAAACTTCTGCCTGGATATCCAGATTGCTTCCATCATTCAATTACCTCTACTTGGTCTCTCCCCATGGGAAAGCATGGCAGTCTCCCCAGTGCTGTTCTCGTGATACTGAGTGAGTTCTCATGAGATCTGATGGTTTTTGCTTTGCTTGGCACTTCTCTCTCCTGTCCCCTTGTGAAGAAAGTGCGATGCTTCCCCTTCACCTTCCATTATGTCTGTAAGTTTCCTGAGGCCTCCCCAGCCATGCTGAAATGTGGATTAATTAAACCTTTCTTTCCTTTATAAATTACCCAGTCTCAGGGAGTTCTTTATAGCAGTATGAAAACAGACTAATACATCCTCAAAACCCTCTTTATTCTCTCTTTGCTCTGAGCCTTCCAACTTTCTCCTTCAAGTGCCCATTCTCTATTATCAATGTAAACAAATTATGCATAGTTTACAGTATTAAAATAGTATCTTTTATTTCCTTAAAATGGAACTATATTAAGATATTCAATGTGCTTCTTCAGCTATGTACATTTCCACTGATAGAAAGCCAGAGTTTGTGTCTACTTCTCAACAAGTAGCAATGTCTTTTATGGCACTGGTTGATCACTTTGGTTACCATTAGAATTACTGGGGAGTTTACCAAAAAACACTGATTCCCAGACCACAGCATATATAATTTGGCTATATTGTATACAGACTGACTTCCACATTTAACTCAGGTTTCCTAGGGATATTTCTCAAATGTGTAGGAAAATAGAGGAACAAAAGAGAGCTGAAGTTTCACTTCATGGAAGAAACATAGCAGACTTCAGAGTTGTTAAGGTAACTGTAATTTGCAAGGCAGAATACCTTAGAGGAATATGTAAAATTTGCTTTGGGCTGGCCCATTAATTCTTGGCTAAATCTTAGATTTCATGTGGGCAGGATGAGATTGCACAAGGTCTGGCAGAACATACATGAGGGATTGAGAGCTGAAAAAAGATGTTAGATTTGGAGATACCTGGAGGTAGCTGGAGTTTTTTTATCTAAAGTTGAGATCTCAGCAAGACGTCCTCCTGAGAATAACATTCATAACCTAATAGTGAAGGCTATTCCTTAGTAGAAAGAAGAATACTAAAATGGACTTTCCCTGACAAAGTCAAAACCTAATCTTTAGCAGTATTAAAAGGATATGCTAATAATTTAAGTGCTTTTAAGCAAAATACATGCATATACATAGGTACACCTGTGTGTTGCATAGAATAAGAAATAATATCTTTAATATACAAATTCTAATATAGTTTTCAGAAGCAGGCATTAATAGGAATGGTAAAATGTAATCTACATGGAAAAAGTCAATAGTTACCAATAGACATATGAGCCAGACATGTGAATTAGTATATGTGGATTTTAAAATAACGACTATAAATATGTTGAAGAAATTAAGGAAATTGAATCTGATAAATTTAAAATCAATCAAATGAGAGTTTTAAAATTAAAGTTATAAAATTTAAAATATTGAATCCATTGGATATGTTTGAAAGCAGATTGTACACAGAAAAATTTGAGAACAGTGAAAGCTAACATGGATCAATAAAAATGACAAAAAAGAGAGAGAGAAAAATCAACAGAGCATTATAGAATATTGAGACAATATCAAACATTTTACCATACATGTAACTGGAGTCACAAAAGAAGTAGAGAGAGAAAATGAGGCAAAGTATCATTGATGAGGGGCATTAACCCATAGATATGGGAATCTTAGAAAGCCACAAACAGAATAAATAAAAACACCACATGAGTACGTCATAGAAGAACTGTTGAAAACCAAAGTAATGGAAAAATAGATATTTCGTAATGCCATGAAATGTCTATTTCACCATGAAAACAAAACATAAAAAATGCACACCTATCTGACAATGTAGTTTCAAAATAAATAAAGAAAAATTGGCATACACAACTTAAAAGAGGAAGAAAATACCTAGCAAGTATATTTTGAACTTTCAATATTCCTTTCAAGGAACATAGATCAATGGAACAGAATAGAGTTTAGAAATAGAAAACTTATGAAAAAAAATAAGAAAATGTAGGCGATGCTGGGTTTGACAATGAATTTTAAGATACCACATCAAAAGCACAATACATGAAAAAAATTGATGAATTAGACTTAATTTAAATAAGCTCTGCTGAGTGCATTGTTAAAAAATTAAAATGCAATACACAGTCTGAAATAAATATTTTCAAAATAGACATCTAATAGAGGACTTGTATTTAAAATAAATAAAAATGATTAAAACTTACTAATAAGAAATTAAGCATTCCAATTACATAGGTTGGCATTGGCACTGGATTCTTAGTTGTGACACAAAAAGCATAGCATCAAAAGAACAAGTAAATAAATTCAACTTCATCAAAATTAGCAAGATGTGTGCCTGAAAGGACACTATCAAGACAACCAAAGACATCCTACAGACTAGAAGGAAATATTTCCAAATCATACATATGACAAGGGATTAATATCCAGACTATATATAGAACTCCTACAACCCTGCAACAAAAAACAACCCAGTTCAAAAATAAGTAATTTTCATAGACATTTCTCCAAAGAAAATATACAAATAGCTAACAAGAACATGAACAGATGCTCAATATTACTAGGAAAATATAAATCAGAACCCCATGAGATGGCATTCACTCTCACTAGAATGGCTATCATCAAAAAAACAAAAACAAAACATAACCACAACAAAATGAGAAATAACAAATGTTGTTCAGGATATGGAGTAATCAGACCCTTCATACATGAATAATGAAAATGTCAAATGGTGTAGCTTCTGTGCTGAGGAATTTGGCATTTCCTCAAAAAGTTACATAGACTTACCATTTGGCTCAGCAATTCTACTCCAAAGAATCTACCCAATGAATTAAAACAGGTATTTAAACAAAATCTTGTACATGAATGGTCACAGCAGCATTATTTACATCAGCCAAAAGGTAGAAACAACACAAATATCTACAAACTAACGAATGAATCAACAATATGTGGTATATTCATAAAACAAGTATTATTCAGATATAAAAAGTAATTAAGTGTTGATATACTCTATGATGTTGATGAACCTAAAATATTATGGTAAGTGGAAGAAGCCAGAAACAAAAGAGTACATACTGCCTGACTTCACTAATATGAAATGTACGAAACAGGTAAATCCTTATCACAGAAAGCAGACTAGTGGTTGCTAGGAAGTGGGGAGAGGAGAAAGAGAGGAGATCCCTCTTGGGATAATGAAAGTGTTTTGGAACGAGATAAAGGTGGTGGTTGCACAGAATTGCAAATGTACTAAATGCCACTAAATTATACATTTTAAAGGAGTTGGTTATGTGAAATTTTATCTAAATTTTAAAAATACCAAAAAGTCAGTAAAAGATCTGAAGAATCATTTCACCAAAAAAGACAGAAAATGGCAAATAACTATATGAAGAGATGCTCAACATTGTTTATTATTAGGAAATTTAAAATTAGAACACCTGTGAGATATCAATACACATTTATTAAAATGCCAAATACAAAAAAGATACTACCAATTACTGGCAAGGATGTACAGCAGCAGTTCTCTTTCTTTGCTATAGGAATTCAAAATTATACAACTAATTTAGAGGATAACTCTAAAATTCTCTACAAAGCTAAACAAGGTCTTATTATATGATTCAGCAATCACACTTCTAGGTATTAACCTAACTGATTTGAAAATTTATGTCCTTACCAAAACCTGTATACAACGTTAATAGCACCTTATTTATGACTGCCAAAAAATGGAAGCAAACAAGGTGTTCTGTAATAAGTGAGTGAACAAGCTGTGATACATCTATACAATGGAATTTTATTCACTGATACAAAGAAATTAGCTGTTAAGCCACAGAAGTACCTGGATAAATCTTTAATATATACAATTAAGTAAACAAAGCTAGTCTTAGAAAGCTACATAGTATATAATTCCAATTATATGATATTCTGAAAAAAGCACAAAACAAAAAGAGAAATTAAGAAGAAATCAGTGATTGCCACATGTCTAAGCATAGTGAAGGGAGGAGGTAGGCTAAGAGAAGTTCAAGAGATTTTTTCTAGGTGGTGAAATTATTCTATATGATAGTGTAATTTTAGATAATTAACACTACGTATTTGTCAAAGCCCACAGAACTTTATTGCACGAAGAGTGCTGTATCACATATTAGGTCAGAAAATCCCAAGATGAATGGAAAATTGTGATAAAACATGATATCAAAATATATGAAACAACCTTACTGAAGGGGATGAGGGGAAATGGTAATGACCCAAGTAACCTTAGTTGTGAGTGAAATCCTTAAGACTGACTAAAGCCAAAAGGAGCCATCTATAAACATTGCACTCTAGTTGATAACCCCTTTAGAGGGGATACTGGTTAACTATTCGATAGGGCTATTCATGTTTGCTGAAATCAAACAATTAAGTAAATGAATGGTGGATTGTGGGAGCACCTTTCTTATTCTGATAACAGAGTTTACAGATAATCAAGGAGAGGCAATGAGAATGACCCATGTGGTCATGGATTACAGTTAGAGACCTGCATATGAATTCATGTTTACCTTAATACAGGTACAAGTAATTACACATAGACATATTTATAGATATGTGTATACATTAGAATCATCATCCCATATGTTATTAATCATTTAGCTTCTAGTTGATAAACCCTTTAGAGGGGATACTGGTTAACTATTCTGATACGGCTCTTCCTGTATGCTGAAATTGAACAATTAGGCACATGGATGGTGGATTGTGGGAGCAGATTTCTTATCGTGAAGTCAGAGTTTACAGATAATCAAGGAAAAGCAATAAGAATGACCCATGTGGTCATAGATTAGAGTTAGAGACCTCCATATGAATTTATATTTACCTTAATACAGATACGAATAATTACACATAGACACATTTACAGATACATGTATAAATTAGAACCATCATCCCATATGTCACTAACCCCTGAGTATGTATTTAAATTTTGTATCCTCCTTCAGAGTGTTGTAATTAGAAAATGTCTTTGTTAAGTTCTTCAGGGAGAGGAAGTTGAGACTGTAATAGGTTTGTTGGCGGTCCATGCCTGATTAAGATAAAAGTGTAGAAAGTAGGATGGAGCAAGGGGAACTTCAGACAATTATGCAGCTCTGACGCTTCAACCAAGCTAATGGGGAACTCCAGGACAAACATATGCCAATGGGGAACTCCATGACAAACATACGCCAACAGAGGAGTCCCACATGAGCAGAAATGGCAAAGCCCCAGTAAGTTCTTCCTGTGCAGTCACTGGTGGGAGGCTGCCTGAAAGTCCATGACCTCAACTCAAAAGCTCAGGTAGTTCCCACAGGTTCTAACACCTAGAGGCTCTTAGCTCCAGTAGCGCTCCTTGGAACTGAATGGCAAAACCTTTCTTTAAGAAAGATCTGAGCAGCAAGAGGTGGGCAGAAAGTTAGTCAGCCATCATTTATTTAGACTTGATCTGTGTGTGCACTGGAAAAGTTGAACATCATGAGATACAGATCACATTGATAGAATAATACAAAAGGGGATCATAATGTAATTCATGCTCAACAGATTGAATTAATTTTTGAAGGCAGGAAAGCAATTGAATATCTAGTTTGTTTTTATTACAGATCTTCCAAACATGCAGGGAAAATAGAAAACACAAGCACCCGAAATATCCTAATTTTTTTAAAAGAAATGCGTGAACTTGTGGAAAAAATAAGTGCATGCAGGTTGTGAGAACAACTGTGGATACCGGTTGTTCTTGCAACCAAGTGTTACCATTGTGTAAATTATTATTTGATAATCTGGTATTATGTGATAAATGTGCGCCTCAGATAAAGGGAAATGAGGAGGAATGTGTGAGGATGGGTTGGAATGGGGGTTAAGTGACAGACTCATAATTTCAGGAGTCAGTAACTGGCATGCAATAGGGAGCTCTTTGAATCCATGGTCACACATTTTGTTAAGTTGAAATGTTTTTAAAGTATTCTGCTTCCAGCATTAATAACCACAGCATCTTACCGAGCTCTCAGGAAGTCACTTGCTCTTACCTCATCTCTCCACTTAATACTGATGGTTTTCACCTTCAGTTTAGTATCTTGGTGATCTTAGTGGCTTTACACAATTCGTTAGCTCTTTTATCAACTACTTATTTTAAACAAAAATCAACCAACCAATGAACCAAACAACAACAACAACAACAACAACAACAAAACACAACTCCTGTTTTAGATTGTGCTGACTGCTAAGTTACAACAAGGCCAGTAATGTAGAATATTTTGCTTTACTCTCTGTTTAAAACACCCAGTAACCTTGGCTGTAAAATCACCTGTTCTTCAACTGACTTTCAGAATTTCTACATCTTCTAATTTTTCTACCTAACCCTTTCCCCTGAGAGTAGGGTCCAGCAGTTTTACCATGATTTATGGAATTGTATAGATATTATTTTTACAGCCTCTAAAGAATTTTAACATATGTGCTTCTAATAATCTCTCATATTTGAATAGGCAAAATCATTCTAAGAAGTTGAGGATTCTGCCATCTGATTTTCTCTTTGTGTTCTTTCCAAAGACATTAGAAAGAATTGTGAGCCCAGGAGTAAAGACAGAAAGCAAGGGAACACTTTCATTGGTATAGTTTCATATTCCCTGCTGCTGCTATGAGATAAGATTTTATACGGAAATAGGGAAGGGGCGGCGGGGGGCTCTGGGTTTGGTGAAGCCTAAATATTGTGCTTTTTCATTTGTTTTTGTTTGTTTGCTTGTTTGTTTTTTTGAGACAGGGTCTTGCTCTCTGGCCCAGGCTGGAGTGCAGCAGCATGATCTCAGCTCACTGAAGCCTCTGCCTTCGAGGCTCAAGGGATCCTTTCATCTCATCCTTCCAAGTTGCTGGGACTACAGGTGCATGCCACCATGCTCAGCTAATGTTTTAATTTTTATGTGGTGACAAGATCTCACTATATTGCCCAGGCTGTTCTCAAACTCCTGGGCTCAAGCAATCCTCCCACCGCAGCCTCCCAAGTGCTGGGTTTACAGGTGTAAGCCACCGTGCCCAAACAGACTGTGAAATTTAAGCACAATTTTGTAAATGCAAATGGAAATTCAGAGACGAAAGTTTACATTTCATTAGTTCCCAGTGAACCAATTTCATCCATTGTAGCTACCCACTGCTACCAAACCTCAAGATCTTGTGAGGACAATGGACAGAGTGGTTAAACCCCACGAGAGAAAAGACCACAGGCAATTGGGGATGAAGTGGTGAGAGAAGACATCCTGTGGGAGGTGAGATATGTTTCAAGTCACCCAGACTACCTGGGCCCAGTCTGACTCTTCCTTTTTCAGACTAGTTCCTCTCGAACTCATTGGGTCTTGAACTGGGCTGTTAAATTTAGGTCATTGTGCTGTCATCTACTGTTGAAATTTAAGTTTGACTCAGAATATTTACAAAAGTTGGGAAGCTTCTGTTTCTAATTCTTCTTCCTTGTGTATTCACCTGTCTACTCTAGTTTGCAGTAGAAACTCTTCACCAAATTAATTCCAACACAATGATAATAGTTACCATCATGCTTATATGTTTCCTAAGCCCCTGTGTTTTCCTCTCAGGGCATTATTATAATTCCTTTACTTTCATTCCTCCCGATGTTTATATACCTATAAGTGCCTCAGGAACAGACCTCTTTCACTCAAAAGCAGTCACATTGTCCATTGTAATGAAACAGGGACACTCACAATCATGGTATTCTCTATTCGTCAGATCCATTTATTTATGACTGAATAATACAGCTTCTGAATGTGTGATGATTTCTACCTACCTATGCAATAGCAAGAAATCTCTTCATTCTTGCAATTCAGATTTAAGCTTGAATCTAAATATTGCAGTTAAAAACAAGTTATATAAAGGAAAAATGTTATCTGAGAGTCTCTTAAATTGTTGTGATTGTTACTCCTAAGTATTTACGTAAGCAGTATCTAACAGTATGTTGGCTACAGGGAACAAAATGTTATCAGAGGTGCACATCACTGCTCTGTGAGTTTACACTTTGAATAGCTGTGTATACATTTCCAAATATTTATGTATGTGAGTGTGTATGTGTGAAATGTGGTGTACACACAACACAAACCCACAGAATCCAGGGAAAGCCAAGGAAGAAAATGGGCTGAACACTCTAGAAAGTAGTAATGATTGCAATATTAGTTAGGGATGTGCTATGTGCATGAATTGGGATGTATTTCTCAACAGATGGTATCACAGAATTTGGAATTTATTAGAAGGCACTTGTAAGTTCCCTAGAACATATTTATTGATTAAAGAAATGCAAACATTAATTTTCAATAGAACTTTTCTTTTTAACTTATGTTAGGGGAGGTAAGTGGCAATAGACCAAATGTTTAGTAAAGCTACATAGAGATCTCTGAATTTGAGCAGTTTCCATTTGGTCATTCTCAGTGCTTCACATGTTGTTATGATGTGCTTGCTTTAAACAACATGCAAGTCATTTATTCAACAAAAATGTGTAGCATAAGCACTGCATACCACTCACCGCTCTGAGTTACAGAGATACAACATGCACAAAAGAGACAAGGTTCCTGTCCTTTTAGAGTTTACATTTTAGTTGGGAAGACATATTTACTTGTGTGAATATGTGCTTAATTAAAACTGCCATAAAGAGAAAGTTTGAGGATGAGGAAGGAGAACTAACCTAGTCTAGGGATGAAGGTGGTAAGGAAGTGCTTCTTGGAAAAAAAAAATATATATATACACACACACACACACACACACACACACGGATCTAGCAAGTAAGTATGAGTTAATTAGCAAAATTAGGGAGAGCATGGTAGTAAAATTTAAGGAAATTTAAGCATATAAAGGCCCTTGAACCATGAAGACCACACATTGTACATATGTGGACTCATATGAGAACATGGATTATGGCCCATGTGGACAGAATGCAGGTAGAACAAGCCCTAAGGAGGCTGGAGAGATGAACAAGAGCCAGATCAGGTAGGCTGTGGTTTATCACATTAAGGATTCTGTATTTTATCTCAAGAGCACTGTAAGCCCTTGCAGTGTGTTAAACAGAGCTAGAATTTGTTCGTGGGTCTAGTAACTGTAGATACTTTGAGAATGATGAAATATGACTACTTTAAGGTGGCATGAAGGAAGTAATACGTTAACGTTTCTCCTCTTTTCAATTCGTTTCCCAAAGAACCTTAGAATTGCATCTGCTGCTGTTGTTTAAACTTGCAACATCCATCTGGAATCTTTGCTATTGACTACACTGACATGTAGAACAGGGAAAAATTTGGTTCTCTTTCTTCCTTGGAGATTTGTAGAGTCCTCTTGTGAGCTGCCTGTCTGCCCTCTTGTGAGGTTGAGAAATCATTGCTCTGAGGATTCAGGGTTTGGAACCTAATAGCCTTAAAGCTTTGATCTCACGAGTTAGGGGTAGGGGATGAATAGGGTTCTCTCTGCAGGAAAGTAAAGCTCTGTACCATGTGGAGGAGAGTCAGACCACTTTCTCCAGTCACTTCCCCAATTACCCCACTTCTGGTATCTTGTTCAAACTTTGTTTATACAGTTTAACAGGATAGCAATGGGATTTTTTTTATATGGATCAATTTTAAGTCAGCTGGCTGAGAATTTACCAAAATGATAGCAGTTACCAAAATCAATGTCTAAAGACACACTTCAGCTGAGAGAGAGCCCTGAATAAGGGAGAAAATCTGCTACCATTTCCAGACCATTGCTACCTCCTCAGATTTGTTCTTATTCATATTCACTGTCATATTTTCTTCAATATTCCTTTTGTTTTACTTTTTAAAACATACCCTGGCACTGTCTACTTCTAAACTTCCTTACCAGTGATAAACAGTTCCACCTCCAAATCAGTATTTTTCTCTTTTTTAATTAGTTTTACTTTATTTATGGAAATAAATTGAGTAGAGGACAGTTTATGTCAAGAAATTGAAACCAGCTATAATACAAGAAAGGTTACCTAATAGTTAACTCCCTCATCTGAGTGAATGGTTTCCCACCTGGAATTATAAGAGACCAATCACCTGATTTATTTAAAATCAACTGGAAAAAATCATTCCATGATGGGCTACCAAAAAGTCACCAGCTCCAGCTAAACTAGAATAAGGAAAATAATCACTATAAAAACTTTAAACAAAAAATCCAAGTTTCTCTAGATGGAATCTTTTTAACTCCTGTTGAAATCAGTTGTATTAGTCAGCAAGTTTCACTTATGTTCCTTGACAAAATTAATCGGGAACTAGAACAAAAGAAAGGTAGATGATGTTTAGGAAGCCTTCCTTCAAATACCAACTTTGGTGCCATAGGTAAAATTCTGACTTTGATGTGGTGCGATCTGTGTGTGTGTGTGTGTGTTTTTTTTTTTTTTGAGACAGCGTCTCTTACTCTGTCACCCAGGCTGGAGTGCATTGGCGCAATCATGGCTCCCTGCAGCCTTGACCTCCCAGGCTCAAGCCGTTCTCCCAGTTTAGCCTCCCAAGTAGATGGGACTAAAGGTGTGCACCACCATGCCCAGCGAATTCTGTTATTTTTATTGTTTTAGAGACAGCATCTCACTATGTTACCCAGGCTGGTCTCAAATTCCTGGGCCCAAGCAACCCTCCCACCTTGGCTCCCCAAACTGCTTAGACTACAGACGTGAGCCACCACTTCCAGACAATCTGTGGTCTCATTCTTGGTCTGCTCCTTATACTGTGAACAAAAGGAAAATTCCCTGAAAACAGAACAGTAGGTCTTATTACAATTTCATGGTAAAGTTGGTTGTTTATACATCATATCTTGAAGTATCTAAATATTATCTTTGTTGACCAAAAGCAAAGCTTCCTCCTCCCTACAATTTTTTTTCCCATTTTAAGTTTATAGTAGTTTTACTAGGGTTGGTTTGCATTTGTTTTTCTTTATATATCAGCCTTGAAAAGTATTACAAAAGTTTTGCCCAACTTAAAAAAGTGTGAAATGCTACATTGGGACTTTCTTTGTTGACACCATTAAAACCATAAACCTCTCCAAAAATTCAACTGCAACAACAACAATAGCTGTTATTTTATAAACTAACTCTACTATGTACCTAGTATTTGTAGTTTATGAAGCACTTCTACAAATATTTCATTCTTTGACCTTCAATTTGGGTATTAATACTAACCACATTTTGCTGATGAAGAAACTACGGCTCAGAAACACAACTAAATTGCCTTCTTGTTACACACCTAGGAAGTGGCAGACAGTAATACAAACCTAGATCTATTGATTTCAGAGACTCTTTTCATTCTAGTATTCTTTTCTTTTCAAACATTTGTGGGGGCCTCAGCCTCTAGTAACAGTCAATGATTCATTTTATCTGCTAAATACTTTCTCCCTTGATTACCTGCATTCTGTTCTGCCTCTATATATGCCAGTCTAAATTACCAAAACAGAGAACATACCATGTTGCTTATCTACTTTCATGCAGTTTCTCATTCATGAACAAATTCTCATGCAAATTCTCTAAGACTCTAATGATTTCAAGTTGAAGGAATTATCCTTTTACTTGATCACACTAGAATAATATCTGTCCATTCTGCCTACTCACTTTGCAGGACTCTCTGATCTTAACATTTATCAGCTTCATGTTCCTCTCCTTCCCCAGACCAGGGTACCTAGGACATGCACATGCTCTGAGAAGGCATAACATGAGGGGAACAATGACCCATAGTTTATTAGGTATAAGAAGAGCAAAATGACTTCAAAGCCAAAGAGTTATCAAAGTCCTCAAAATCCTGACAACACAGATAATAAGAAGTAATAGATACAAATGAGTGAGCTAAGAATCAATGCTTTGAATTATGTGAGCACAGTGTGGGAGGAAAAACAGGGGTTTTCAGAAAGATCTTAATTCCTTCTCTCGGTAGCTTTTTAGTGCTCAGATTCTTAGTGTTCACCATGCGTACTGTTCTGACAGACCCAATTCTGTCTTTGTCATCTCCAAAGTCTTCCTTTGTCAGTAGGATCTGGTTCCTCATTTACTCGGTGATATCTCTTCAGGCAGATACTGACTGCAATTCCTGAGTTGCAGGTTTCTGTCAAGCAAGTTTAGCTCAGAATAAAAAAAAAATTCTAAAAACTGCTTCTTCCTTTATTGTTTGTAAGGTGTTCATCCAGATTTTAATAAAAAGGAATGCCTTTTTATTAAAATACAAACAAAAAACATCTGTCTCCAGCCATAACCAACACATGTAAATCCAAATGTGATCAGAAGGCAGGATGGGGCAAGCCAGCAGGTAACACCTTTAGGTATTCCAGAAAGCATTAATATAAAGACTATCTAGGATTTGTTTAGTCACTCTGTTATAAGAGTAATCTAAATACAGGTATAAGAGTAATACTAAATACAGTAACATCTTAGCAATAACAGCACACATTTTTATTATTTGTTGTTTATTATTCCCTATAACTGTTGCTGTAATAAGTACATGAGCACATTTGCTCAGTTGCTCAATCCTGAGCAAGTCAACCCTGTCAAGCAAGTGCTGATACCTTCATCTTTTCAGATGCTAAATCCAATCCTTGAGTTAGGCATCATTCTGAAAATCACTCTTATAAACTTAGGTCTTATTTTCAAGCCCTGTCTCTGGCTGCCAGCAGGTGTGAGTGCCCAAATGGCTTTCATAGTTGGTGGTGTATTGTAGCCATATGTATCTCACTCCCATTTGCACTGCCATGATGAGCCAGGTCGGGGAGTAAAATGAGTGGTTGGAGTTCTCAATCAAGATGAGAAGTGGCAAATAAAAATTTAAGTAAATTACTCAATAGAGACATCAGCCCATAAGGGTGGGGTGGAGATAAAGAGTCTGACTATGAAGTTAGTGGTATGGAATTTGGCCTGACTAGGCAGAATCAAGGTTAGAGCAAGGATGAGGGATAGCACTGGAAGTAATTCAGAAAGTCGATCAACACCATCTTACTGTGTTCTTATTTTGGGAGCATAATGCTAGAGCTTTAAGACACAACACAAATGGAAACACAAGAGTGGTGTTTTCCCAATGAGAAGAGTGGGTCAATGATGAAACCCATAAGGAAATGATGGCTGGTATAGATATATTCAAGTAAGTACATGAATTTAGGAAAAAACAGAAAAAACTTAGAAATCATAAATAGAGCATCAAACTCATGGCATCCTGAAAAACACACCTCTAAGTTATAAATCAGGGATAATTTTAAGCAATTTAACAAATAATATTGAGGTGGTGCTATAGGTTGGAAGTTTGCCCCCTCTAAATCTCAGGTTTAAATTTGATCCCCAATGTTGGATGTGAGGTCTAGTGAGAGGGCCTAATGGCAGGTTTGTGTCATGGAAGTGATTCCTCATGTGTAAGTTAGGACCCTCTCTCATGGAGGTAGGAGAGTTAGCGAGTTCTCATTTTATTAGTTCCTGTGAGAGCTGGTTGTTATAAAGGCCCAGTAACCTCCCTGCTTGCTTTCTCTCTTGCCATGTGATCTCTGCACACACTGGCTCTCCTTCACTTTCCTCTGTGAGTAGAAACAGCCTGAGGCCCTTATCAGAAGCTGAGCAGATGCTAGCACCATGCTTCTTGCACAGCCTGCAGAACTGTGAGCCAAATAAACCTCTTTTCTTTATAAATTACCCAGCCTTAGGTATTCTTTTATAGCAATACTAAATAGACTGAAACAGGTGGTAAATGAATGTGCCAACAGTTATGAAAGCAGTCCTAGAACACTGTGTTAAGTTTGGAAAACACTTGATTGTACAATATGATTGAGCATTCCTTATTATGGTGCACTCATCTGGGTGCTAGATAGAAACACTATCTAGCAAACAAAAATGTCCACTAATTTTTGTCAAGAAATTTAAATTTTTAAAATTCACATAATTCCCATTTTTTCTTCATTGAAAAAATATTTCAATGTATTCCATATTGTTATTTCATATTATGATCATATAAGTTACATTTGGACACATAATAATTTAACTTTCTAATCTAATATTAAAACACCCATTTGCATAGGCTTGACACTTGTGCATTTCCCAGTGCCCTGGCTGCTAATTTTTACAGGCATTTATTTGTTAATTTTTCTTTTAAGTGGCAAGTCTCTGAGTCTGTGCTCACCAGGCCTGAGACCACAGCCACTTGGACCTTTTATCTCATAAAAAGTAACACTAGTTCTTGAGAAGAGTCATCCCATAATCCTCTCTGTTACAGCATCTTTATTCTCTAATTTTAAGCCTAGAACAAGGAATAGATAGTCACCATTGCAGTCAGAATATCAAGGCTGACAGTACCAAGACTGAGAGAGTTCTATTCCTTTTTATCTTTCATTTTTATTTGGAAGGTAGATTTTTCCTTTTTTTTTTTTTTCCTCTGTTCCTCTCCTCTCCCCTCCCCTCCTCTCCTCTTCTCTCTTCTGTTTTCCTTTCCTTCTCTCTCTCTCTCTCTCTCTCTCTCTTTTTTCTTTTTTTGTCAAATAGTTGTGTGCAACATTCCTCAGGGTCAGTCTTTGATTTTTGCTAACTTGGAGTTGGGAGGAGAGCCCACTGTCTTCCACAAACAAATTGGCAAAGTGATAAATACTTGTAACTTTGAGTAATTGCCTTCATTTTTTTTTCCTGTTTTACAATTCTTCATTAGTCAACTCAGTGAATCTAAATCACCTCTGCCATGACTCTACCTTCAGATATTCTGATTCTCACAGTTTAAATAAGCATCTACTGCATATTTTGTTCCATGCATTTTTTGTGGGATGGAAAAGCTCTGCATTGAGGTTCCCTCTGGTACAGTTTTATTTTCCCTTTAGACATTCTTTGACAAAGAGGTCAAAGCACAGTCAGGAGAAACGATTAAAGGATCACATGGTTGTGCGAATCTGTAAAGTTCCTCATCAGCCTCTTACTCTGCGAGTAAGTACAGAGAGTTCTTCAAATCTGCTGAGCTACCTGTCAGCTGGTAAAGATGTTGGTGAAGTGAAATGTGTGTTAAAATAAAGCTGAAGGCTCTTTCTAAAGCCAAAAATCTTCATTACCCGTGGTGTAGACCTTTGCTAATGTTCCTTCTTCCTGAAAAATGCAAGCAGG
Organism: Mandrillus leucophaeus; assembly: GCF_000951045.1. Classification (NCBI taxonomy): domain Eukaryota; kingdom Metazoa; phylum Chordata; class Mammalia; order Primates; family Cercopithecidae; genus Mandrillus; species Mandrillus leucophaeus. The sequence goes on from NW_012108697.1 coordinate 7,434,390, forward strand.
TCTCTCTTATCTTAAGGCTAAACAATTTTTTTTTCATTCAGCTTCATTTTGCTGTGACATGCTATTATGCTTGGGCATGGGGTTGATGTCTTAATGTATTTGATCATGAAGCTGAGAATGACATTTGCTTCATAAAAACACATTGGTTGATATTACGAATGTATCCTTACTAAAGAGAAAATGAGGATGATGTGAATTCAAAGACAACTCTGTGAGAGAAGACAAGTCATCAGGCATAACTTTTAGCAAAGCATTTTTCATCATCTAATGTCAAGTATAAAGACTAACTTTTGAGAGCAAGTCAAATGTGACACCAATTTGTTTTCCAGGCTCAAGCTCAACTCTGGCTATTTGATTCCTTGAACCATTTATCCATAAGAGTTCATGGGAGATCTTACCATTCCCATGCCCCCAAAATGGTGGAATATGCAAGTATATCAAGAAGAAGGGGTCAAAATTTGTTCACCCTAAAACAGTAGATAAGCAATGTTTTTATATTCAACATTCATTGACGTTTAATGTGGTAAAATAGTAGCATAACTTTTTTTTTCTCAATGAGTATCCTTTCTCTGAGCAGGCCCTTGGCCCATGGGCTTTGAATAGTTAGGGTTGACCTTATTCACAGGACAGGTCTTGTATAGCAAATGGTTCTTCATGCTGTGTACACACTGGAATCCCCTGGAAAGTTTAAGGTGCTATAAAAGGAAGAGGCAGAGCTTGTATTTCTTTCAGCTTTAGTTATCCTTTCTTTTCTTCCAATTTCTGTGAGTTTTGTTTCTCTTAAATTTTTAAGGTGGAAAATTATGTTATCTAAATCTTTTTTTAATATAGGCATTTACTGCTATCACTTTCCCCCTAAGCACTGATGTTGGAGCATTTCACAAAGTTTGTTATATAGTGTCTTAATTTTCAGTTATCTTGAATTATTTTTCTAATTTATCTTGGATTTCTTCTTTGAGCTATTAGTTATTTAGGAATGTGTTGTCTAATTTTCACATATTTGTGACTATTCCAAATTTTCATATTATTGATTTTTAACCTCATTGTAACATGGTCAGAGAATAAATATATATAATTTCTATTTTTTAAAAATTTATCGAGGTTCTTTTATGGCCTATCATATTATGTATTCTAGATAATGTTTCATGTGACATTGAGATGAATATTTATTCTACTGCTATTGGGTGAATTTTTCTATGACTATCTGTTAAGTCTCATTGGTCTTGTTGTTCAACTCATCTAGGTCCTTGTTTATCTTTTGCCTAGTAATTCTGATTATTATTGAAGCAGATATTGAAGTCTCCAGCTATTATTGCTAAATTTTGTATTTCTCACTTTAATTCAGGCAGTTTCTGCATAATGCATTTAAAGGCTCTTTTGTTAGGTGTTTATTTGCTTATAATTTCTATATCTTATTGATGTAGTGACTTTTTAACCACAAAATGTCTACTGTATCTCTGGAATCATTTTCTTTTTTTATAGAGTAGTTTGTTATTAACATAGCTACTTCATTCAGTCCTTTTCTAAACTGAAATAACTATCCTAATAGGTTGCCATTTTTATTTTTTAAATGTTATTTTCTACCCATTGACTTCAAATGCTTTTTTGTTTGTTTGTTTGTTTGAAACACAAACAACTTCAAATGTTTGTTTTTTGAGACAGGATCTCTCTCTGTCACCCAGGCTGGAGTGCAGTGACACGATCTCAGCTCACTGTAGCCTCCATGTCCCTGACTCAAGCAATCCTCCCACCTCAGCCTCCCAAGTAGCTGGGACTACAGGCACGCACCACCACTCCTGGCTAATTTTTGTATTTTTTGTAGAAATGGGGTTTTGCCACATTTCTCAGGCTGGTCTCAAACTCCTGAGCTCAAGCGATCCTCCTGCCTCAGCCTCCTAAAGTGCTGGGATTACAGGTGTGAGGCATAGTGGCTGTCCTGCCTTTTTGTTTTTTAACCTACGGTGTGTTTCTTTTATATAGCATATTGGTGGAACTTGAAAAAAATCAAATCTGTCAATCTCTAACTTTTGATTGACTTTTAATACATTAAAATGTAATATTATTTATGTGGTTAGATTTATTTTTGCCTTATTCTTTTGACTTTCTCATACAGTTTTCTTCTTCAGTCCTCTTTTTTTTCTTACTTATAACAAATATGTACTTTCTAATGTACCATTATAATTCCCTTGCCTTTTTCTTTACTATATCTTTCTATTTATTTATGTTTACACTAGAAATTTCAATTAAATTCATACCTAAGACAAGTTAAATTGAAATACTAAAATTAATTTCAATTGAATGCAAATAATTTTCTTCAATGTAACCTTATTCTCTCCTTTTTTGATACTATTGCTGTCATACAAATTACATCTTCATAAATTAGAAAACCATCAGCACATAATTATATCTTTTCTGTATTCAACTGTCTTTTAAATAAGAAGAAACAAATAAAAATACATCATAACATGTATTATATTTACCAATACACTTACCTTTACTGATAGTGTTTATTTTTTGGTGTGGATTTGAGTTGCTGTCTACTGTTCCTTCAATGCAGCCTAAAAGATGTTTTTAGAATTTCTTACAAACCATGTCTGTTGATGACATATGACTCAGTTTTTGTTTATCTGGTGTATTCATCTGTTTTCACACTGCTATAAAGAAATGCATGAGACTGGGTAATTTATAAAGAAAAGAGGTTTAATTGACTCCCAGTTCTACATGGCTGAGGAGGCCTCAGGAAACTTATAATCATGGTGGAAGGGGAAGCAGGCACATCTTAACATGGCAGCAGGTGAGAGAGAGAATGAGAGAGAAAGAGGAATAAAGTAGGAACTTCCAAACACTTATAAAACCATCAGATCTCATGAGAACTCATTCACTATCATGAGAACAGCATGGGGAAAACTGCCCTCATGATCCAATCACCTGCCTCCTCAAGACATGGGGATTACAGGTCCCTCCCTCCACATGTGGAAATTACAATTCAAGATGAGTTTTGGGCAAGGACACAGGTCTAAACCATTCTCATCTGGGAATTTATTAATTTTACCATTTTTTAAAAATGGTAAAATAAAAAAATAAAGGTGACAGAAAAACTGAAAAATAAATTTTATATTTATGAATAGAAGAAGAAATATTGTTAAAATGTTCATATTGGCCAGGTGCGGTGGCTCATGGCTGTAATCCCAGCACTTTGGGAGACTGAGGCGGATGGATAACGAGGTCAGGAGATTGAGACCGTTTTGGCCAACATGGTAAAACCCAGTCTCTACTAAAATACAAAAAATTAGCTGGCATGGTGGCACATACCTGTAATCCCAGCTACTTGGGAGGCTGGGGCAGGGGAATTGGTTGAACCTGGGAGGTGGAAGTTGCAGTGAGCTGAGATCGTGCCACTGCACTCCAGCCTGGGGACAGAGCAAGACTCTATCTCAAAAAAAAAAAAGTTCATATTACTCAAAACACTCTACAGATTTGTTCAGTCTTTATCAAAATATCAATTAATTATTCACAGAAGTAGAAAAAATAATTCTGTCAGACATGATAGCTCACACCTGTAATTCCAGTATTTTCAGAGGCTGAGATAAGATCATTGAGGTCAAGAGTTCAAGAACAAACTGGGCAACATAGTGAGACCCCATCTCTACAAAAAAATTAAATACTAACTGGGTATAGTGACACACACCTGTAGTCCTAGGTACTCAGGGGACTGAGGCAGGAGAATTATTTTAGCCCAGGAGATTGAGGCTAAAGTGAGCTATGATTGTGTTATTTAATGTACTCTAGCCTAAGTAATAGAGCAAAACCCATTTTTTGAAAAAAAAAAAGAAGGAAAAGAAAAAATGATCCTAAAATTTATATAAAAGCACAAATGATGCAGAATAGCCAGAGCAATTGTGAGCAAAGAGAATAAAGGTGGAGGCCACACATTACCTGACTTCAAATCATACTGTAAAGTTATACTAAACAAAACAGCATGATATTGGCCTAAATACAGACACATAGGCCAATGGAACAGAATAGAGAACTCAAATAAGTCCACACATTTACAGTCAACTTATTTTGACAAAGGTGCCAAGAACATACACTGGTGAAAGGACAGTCTCTTCAATATATGATGCTGGGAAAACCTGACATCCATATTTAGAAAAATGAAAGATACGGTGAGAGATAGACACCTATCTCTCACCATATACAAGAATCAAATCAAAATTTATTAAGACTGAAATCTAAGGCCTCAAACTGTGAAACCATTCCAAGAAAACTTTGGGGGACACACTCCAGGACATTGGTTTGAGCACAGACTTTTGAGTAATACCTCAAAAACACAGGCAGCAAAAGCAAAAATGGAAAAATAGGATCACATAAAGCTAAACAGATTCTGCACAGCAAAGGAAAGAATCAACAAAGTCAAGAGACAACCCACAGAATAAGAGAAAATGTTTGCCAACTATCCATCTGACAAAAAGACTTAATAATCAGAATAGATAAAGAGCTCAAACAACTCAATAGAAAAATACCAATTTAAAAATAGACAGTCTAAATAGACATTACTCAAAAGAAGAAACACGAATATCCAACAGACATGTAAAAAGATGCTCAACATTGCTAATCATCATAGAAATGCAAATAAAAACTACAATAATATATCAGCTCACCCCAGTTAAAATGGCTTTTATCCAAAACAGGCAATAACTGATATGGTTTGACTGTGTCCCCAACCAAATCTCATCTTGAATTGTAGCTTCCATAATTCCCACATGTTGTGAGAGAAATCCAGTGGGAGATAACTGAATCATGGGGACAGTTTCACCTATACTGTTCTCGTGGTAGTGAATAAGTAAGTCTCATGGGATCTGATGGTTTTGCACAGGGAAACCCCTTTCAACTGGCTCTCATTTTCTCTCTTGCCTGCTGCCATGTAAGACGTGCCTTTCACCTTCCACCATGATTTTGAGGCCTCCCCAGTCATGTGGAACTGTGCGTACATTAAGCCTCTTTTTCTTTATAAATTACCCAGTCTCAGGGATGTCTTTATCAGCAGTGTGAAAACTGACTAATACAGTAACAAATGATGGCAAGGATGTGGAGAATGGGGAACCCATATACATGGTTGGTAGGAATATAAACTAGTGTAACCTTTATGGAGAATAGTTTGAATGTCCGTCAAACACCTTAAAGTAAAACTATCATAAGATCCAGTCATTCCAATGCTGGCTGTATCTACAAAAGAGAGGAAATCAGTATTCCAGGGAGATGTCTGTACTCCCATGTTTATTACAAAAGGATTCAAAGGAGCTGAGACACGGAATCAACATAAGTGTCCATCAGTGACTGAATCGATGTTTTAAATGTGGTAAGTATACACAATAGAATACTATTCAGCCATAAAGAGAATAAAATCCTGTCATTTGCAACAGCATGAGTGGAACTCGAGGTTATTACATTAAGTGAAGAAAGCCAGGCACAGAAAGACAAATATTACATGTTCTTACTCATATGTAGGAGCTAAAAGAAAGCTGAACTGACGAAAATTAGAGTAGAATGATGGCTATTAGAGTCTGGGAAGAGTCTGGCAAGGCATTAGGGATGGAAGGATGAAGATAGAATGGTTAATGGGTACAAAAATTCCCATAGAAATAATAGGAAATAAGATCTAGTGTTTGTTCATATAATAGAGTGACTATAGTTAACAATAATTTATTGTATATTTCAAAATAGCTGAGTAGAATTGGAATTTTCTTAACACAAAGAAATACTAAATGTTTGAGGTGATGGATACCCCAATTACCTTGAATTGATCATTACACATTGTATACTTATATCAACATGTCACAGGTACCCCATAAATATGTGCAACTCTGATGTATCTATAATAATTAAAAGTAATTTTTTATAAAAATTGAAAGAAAAAATAGTGAACAAATTCAATAATCATACTTTCATCAGTCAAGGCCAATCTCACAATTTTAGGGAGATTTTCTGCTTTAACTAATGACACTAGTGTCAGTAGTAAAGTAAAATGTGTTTGTATTTCTAAACTTTTGTATAATTTCATACATTTTATTTCTTTATTCATCATGAATCAACTAGGGTTTTTTCCATATTTAATTTGGAATAGAATTTAAATGAGTTATGGTTCATAATAGAAGTAAAGGCAGTTTCATAATTCAACCTGTTAATATCCTTTTGATCCTTAATTTATCAAGTTACTAAATGTTCTTCTCTGCTATAGACGCTATCCAAGGTATCATCTTAACATTTTTTTCAAATCTACGTTTAATAATGAAGAGAACAATCTCTCCTTAAATCAAAATTGTTGAAGGAAATTTAAATTGCCCATTCATAAAATGGAAAGGTAAAGTACATCAGTGGAGAGCAGCTTATACTCCTTTTAAATTGTTATTAAGCAAATGCAGTTAGTATTTTTAGCATTCCAGGCAATTTACACATCTGAGCACAATTTATTACCTTTCTTTATGCATTTTTGGGAACAAAGTTGCCTACAGCCATCACTGTTTGACCTAATGAATGGATTCATATGTTCCTGCATTGTCCTCTGTCGTTTTAGCTTTGTTTCTATAAATGAGTTTCTTTTCATGGGAAGGAGAAAAGAAAATCACTTCAGTTTAATCCTAGCAGAGGCACAGTGCTGAGGGTCACAGAGGTCTTGACAAACAGAAAGCCTCATTCCTGAAGATCCTGTAGACTGGACCCCACCAGGCTTCCCATATTGGTATTATTGGCACATCTTTTTGGGGGGAAGTGTCTCATCTGCTCTCACTCCAATCAGGGCACGGTTGTTGAAGTGTAGTGCTAACTGAATTCTAGCTTTCAAGCATGTAAGAGGAGAGTCAAAATCACCAGGCTGTGACACTTTGCTGAGACTTCAACGATCAGCTCCTCAGCCTCTCTCTCTCACTCTCCCCCTCTCACTCCACTCACCACTAACAGGACCCCCAGTAATGTGCAGATAAATATCTACAGCAACATTCCTGGGAGACAGAAATCCCAGGAAGATATGTTCAAGCCTGTACTTGGTCTCAAAAGTTCCATGCTGAACTACATTAAAAAAATTGTTTGTTAGTGTCATGATAGAAATGAAATTTTATAAACACAGAAAACAAACTTGAACATGCAAAATTGTCCTTCTGTGTATCCTTTTTCACTTCTCCCTTTATCCTGTCAGCATAGTGTCCACACAAGTCAGAGACCTAGATTGTAACTCAGCTTCCCTGCTTTCATCCCACTTCATGAATGTTTCGGTATTTACATTTCTGCTTAATATACTAAGATGGATAGCACTGCCTCTTGACAGATACTAATATAGGCTCCCCGGTTCCTGAGATGTTTGCTCTCTCCTCTAATTTCTCTGTAATACCTAAAGTTCATTTTCACTGCCCACATCCTTCTAGTGTGCTCATTTTTCAAATAGCTATCTTTCAATATAATATTGTCAAGGTAACAGCATTTACCCAAAGGAATGATTTGATTAGCGCACAGAAGGATGTCTTAATGGCCACATGTGCTCAGTTAAATTTCCTCCAGCTTTGCATCTTGTCACCCTGGTCCCACTGTCTATTCACCACATGAGAAAATGCAGAGAAAAGGAAAAGAACTTAGAAATGCTTTTTATAAACTATCAGTTGGCATTACGAGAGACCTCAGGGACTTCTTGAAGACACTTATTTCTCTGATCACTACTTCAGTTTACCACAGCAGGTCAGTTCAGATAGAAGGTGACCTACCTGGAACATGAACATAAGTCCTAACCCAGATCACAGACAGTTTTCCTGAAATCTAACTCTGCGAACATGAGCAGGTATCAACAAAATCTACTAGTAATGAATCTCAAGCTCAATGTAAGCACCTCACTTTGTTAGACAGCTTATGAAGTCCTGGGCCTTGACAGAGATTCATTGAAACACGTAGTTGAAGGAGATATGAGTGGGAGACACTCTTGGAGTCAAGATTTCAATTGGCACCAAGTCCTTTATACATGGACGACCACCAGAGGCTAGCTGTAACAGCAGCAGGTGTTCACTGAGTGCTTACAAGTTGTGCACACTGTGCTAAGTGCTACGTGGTTGCTATCTTAATCTCTCGACAACCAGTGGAAAAGGAAACTAAGGCTTAGAGAAACTAAGGATCTTGCCCAAGGTGACATCACGGGGAAATCAAGGAGCCTGATTTCAAATGCAGTTAACATAACTTTCAGCCCTTGTGTATAAGTGGAGCATATGCTATGGGTATAGACATTTCCCCACAAAATATATCCAGGGAAAATGTGTAGACAGAGGAAGAGGGAAACTATTCAAACATTCAAACAGGGCAAAGCACTGTCTCTTATTACTGCTTTCTCTGTTTCTAGAAGGTACTAAGACCTGACAATGTTGCCCCCTTACTTAGAGCACTTATATTGTAAACACATTGCTGTTTTGGGTACCATCTTAGTGCTTAAAAATATGAATTATCTATTCATCATGGCCCGTAAACACTGGTCAAATAATTTAGTAGCCCTAAAAGCAATGAAAGAAACCCTCATTGCTTCTAAACCTCCCAAAAACTGGGCTGTGGTGGCATGGCTGAGATGGCATCTTGATCTTCGTTGTGACACATTTAAGAGTGGTTATCAGGAGAAATTTTAAATTGATCCTTATGCTGTGGTTTTGTAAGTTGAAATCTCAATGGGATGCAGATATTCTCTGTTTCAAGGACCCTTCCCTTCTCTTTGTCACCCCAACCCACAGCTCAGAAGCCACAGGTCATTTCAGGGTTCTTATTTTTTTTTTTTTTTTTTACCTTTCATAATAAGGAATCTATAAGGATGGAAAGTGTAAGAAATCCAGACATTGACAACTTTTAAATTAAAGTAAAGCAAAATCAATGAAAGATGCCTCTCAATTATAGACTATTTTATTTCATTTCAGGTGTTTATAATTTTCCTAAACATTCTACTGACTCAACGTTATTTTGTATCTTGCCCATGTGAATATGCATATTGGCATAAGTATAAAAAATGAGTGATTTGTAACACAAGAATTCAATAACAAAGATAAAGAGAGAGAAAGCATGAAAAGTGTGAGGTCAGGCACAGACATGGATGGAGACAAATGTAGACAGATGAATATCACATGCTTGCTTGATTTTGTTCCCTCTTGTCCCACTTTCCTACCTCCTAGGGGAGTTTTGTTTTTGCTGATTTGGTTTATTCTCTTCCTGCACAACTTTACAGTTAATCACTTTCCCAAGCATCCTCATCTTGGTGTCTGCTTCTTGACCCCATTCCAAAACAATAATCCTTTTCCAAATATCTTTTACTCCCTATCTCATTCACTAATTTTCCTGACAGTGATTCTTTAATATTCCAAATAAACTGCTTGCACTGCAGTTCTTGTCTAGGCACACTTATATGTAACACAACTAAGAAATATGTGACAAACAAACTCAGATAACTGTCTGGAAGCTGGTGTGCCATTTTCTGTAATTCATCAATATCCATGCATACTTTCTCTGGCAACAATTCCTTTTAATGATTTAGATGGTGGTTCCTGACTCACTGACACCAAATCTCACAAGTGTGGTGGCAGAGCCCCACATTTACTTGGAGGGAATTGGTAAAATCAAGAATATCCTTTTAAACTTGATGTTTGGGCTACTTCTTTATGGAAGATTTGATTTCTTATTTGGATTTCATTCTAACTTACGTGACATCAATTCTTCCTTGCAAACATCTCATGTAACTAAAATGATTGAAGTTTGATGAGAAACGTATTGACTGGCTGGGGAAACTATCTGGCAATTATATGTTGCTATAAGGAAATGAGATAAGTCTAATAGCCATATCTTGAGAACCCACTATGTGCTGATAGCTGAACCCTTCCTGTGGACACATCTGAGACTCGTTGGCACATACTGGGATTTTGATCCTTACACAAGGGCTAATGTATCTTGAGGCAGGAGCAGCTAGCTCTCTCTTCCCTTTGACAGAGTTGTGTATTTATGGCTGGGTGCACTGGCTCACACCTGTAATCCCACCACTAAGAGTTGTTATTCTTTTTATTATTACTATTATCTTACCAATCTGTTTCAAGCACTTATTTTAAAATGGTAAACTGTTTTAATTTATTAACAACCATTATAACAAACTTAGAAATTTTATTTGCTAAGTGCTTAAAAATATGAATCATCTCTCCATCCTATGTTCAGGTTCCCCAGAGATAGCCATTGTTCACTCAATAAGCTATTTTATCACATAACTATTTAAAATGGAATTTCTCTTGATATCATTTGTCCTTCCAAGTTTCAAGACAAGAAACGTTGTGTTTGGAGACATTGTCTCATTCTCCTCAGCTTGACTAAATTTTAGACATGTTTCTTTTTGACTATAGACTCCGTCCTCTCTTTTTAAGATTGCTTTTAGAGCACTTACTTTATAAAACTTGCAATTGTAAATTGTTTGTCTTTGCTCAAATCGCTTTGAGATTTTAAATCTTCTCCCAGACCCTATCCAGTTTTATAACCCAGAAATATCCTTCTTAAGGACTTGGTAGCCATTCTTCTGAAATGTGATGATTAAGGAAGACAGGGTCCTATCTCTCACTCTCTGTAGGAAGGTAGACTACCTTTGACAACGAATTAACAAACACATTGACCAACCTTCCCTCTAAAGTCCTCCAGACCTTTTCTACTAGCTCATCCCAGTGCTTAAGAACCCTCCTCCCTTTTGTTTCATCAAAGTTTTGCTTAATCTCTCTTCTCCACTGAAATAGTCATGATCACTCCACGACCTACGCATGTACTAACATGCACCACAGATACCATTACCCCGTGCGCCACAGGTACCATTACAATGTATCCCATAAATATATATGATTATGATTTGTTAAGTAAAAAATAAAATAAATCTTTAAAAAGGAAAAGTAAACCCTTTCTTGACTGTTTAACTATGGCTGGTGCTTATTTCCCTTCGACTAAATCCACCTTTATTTTGTTGTAATACCTTAAGCCAGTGAATGTAGAGGGAGAGAGAGGACATGACAATGGTACACATGACAGTGTCTGGAATAAACACACGCACTGTCCAAGTCACGATTTCTTCCCTGGGGCATTGATGGAAAAGTTTTAGGCAAATATGACAAGCAGACACCAGGCAGCCCTCCCACCCCTCTTACAGTGTTGGCCCCTCTCCAGCCTGCTCACAATCACCATCTGGTCATGTGCCATCTTATTTCTTTATTGGTTCCATATTCTCCCTCCCTCTCAGACTATTTTTCTTTATCCTAATCTGAATTTAGACTTTTCACATGAAGGGGAAAATCACCAATCATAACTAAGCCAAAAGACCATAGGGGCTTCGGAGTCTCAGTTTTGCTTTGAATCCTGACTCTACCGTTTTAATAAGGATGACCTTAAAGAACTTATTCGATCTTTCTGAGCTTGAGTTATATATTTTCCAAAATGAGAATAATATTACCTAGCTTGCATGACCACTGTGAGAAAAATATAAGGTATTTAAAGCAGCCAAAGCATCCTGAACAAACAAAACAACTGAAATACAAGTGTGAAATATATAAGTTATCTTCCCCTATAATGAAAACCAGTTGTTGAAAAGAAACAAAGAAGCAGCATTGAAAGACAGCAACAACTTCAGTTATTATAGCACCAATCTCGGCTATTCAAATACTGTCTCTCCTTCCCAACAGTGACACTGATTTGCTGTGAAAATCTCCCTATTTTTTTATAGTTGGTTTACTTCAGAAAATCCTCTTCTGTCTAGTAATGGACATTAGTAGTCATTAATCGCTCTACTCTCAACAGGGTACAAGTAGAAGTTAATTTATGCCTGTGGCGGGTTCTGGGATTGTCCTACTAAAGAGATCCAAGATGCTTTCAAATGAAAAGCAACAAAGAACAGAAGTTAAAGTCCCAGATTTCTTCCAGAAAAGCAGTCAACTCCTACCCTCAAGCTAGGCTTGCAAAAATTCTTCTTTGTCAGGATCTTAGAAGTTTAATATTTTATGAAGGAGCTACTGATATTGACATTGAGGACATGGTAGGACTTCACTTCTCCCTCAAAGGATAATTAGCTGTATCCATCACAGTTTCACAGGTAGGGATAATTCACTGCACCACTACTGCACCACTGTGATAGCTTCATGCCGGGCCGTAAATGATCACTTCAGCATGCATTTGGTCATTTGGAAATTTAAATATATACTGTAGACTCTTAGACTCCTCTAAAATCAAATTCCAGAAAAGAGCAGTAAACAGAATATAAAAAGATGAATTTTTGCTATAGTTCCTTTAGAAAGGGTTCATCTTAGGGGAGCATATAAGAATATTTTCCAAAGCAGGCTGGCTGTTGGATAGTAGATAAATAATAACTTCCAGTCACATGCTAGAGGTTTTTTTTTTCTTTTTCTTTTTCCTCTCTCTTCATCTTCAGGCTCCCGTACTTTCTCTGAACAATGTTGTGTGCCTCATAGAGTGTGACACAGAATCACTTGCTCTTAGAGCCCAGATGCTCTGAAGGTAAACTATGGGCACCCAGTGCCTGGGCTCATAGGCAAATAACAGTGTAGGGACAGTCCTGCAGCTATTCCATTTCCAGGGTGTCCAGATGACATTTGTACTTGACAAAAAATTCTAGAAAAAAACCTTTTACTATCTCCAAGTATCTTGAAGTAGAGCCAAGACTTCTCAGTAGTTGAGTAGTTGAAGAAAAATTGGCCTAATTCTACTTTCCATGAATGCCAGTATATAGAAATTAGTTAACTAATCATCTAGGCAGGCTTACAAAATTGTGATATGCTTTACATGTTCACAGTTTACAAATAATACTTTTACACATATACACACATCAAAAATTGAAATACAATTGTCCTATTCAAAAGATAATTTCAGAACCAATACAAAATATTATCTTATCATTCAGCATTGACAGTGTGCTTTAGTAATGACATTTAAGCTTAAAATTGAATAATGAACATTTTAAAATCAAATTCAATTAAGCTGTCACTGCAATTAAGTGTATATTTTTGTTTGGATTTGTAATAGTCCTAAAATAATTTGAGATTCTTTAGATGCCACTCTGCCCCATACGGAGCTTTGGAAATATTATCTGACTCCTTAAAATAACAGTTACCATTTTAAAGAACAATTATTTGATTTAGCTCTGGGCCCCCAACAATAAAACCTTAACTCTTTATGCATATGAAGCATTAGCTTTCTCTTATTTCTCTTGGTACTGCTATCATCTGCCAATTATACATCACAAATATGTCATTGCTAAAAGAGGCCTAACAATCACACAAAAATAAACGTCATTTTCAGAAGGCATAATTCTCACTACTCTTCTAAGAGATCTATACATATGAATCTTGACCCTCAATTTAGTGCAGGTCTGATGGGCAAAATGCAGTTCTGTGTCCATGGTGACCCAAGAAGGCTCACAATTATAATATATTTTGTGTTTTAAATACTTGACTGGGATGTGAAAAGAATGAGTTATGTTCTACAATAAATAGCATAAGCTCTGAAGCTAGAATAACAAAAATTCAAATCCCTAGAACAAATTGTAAACATATCTAGGCCACTGGATCATTCGTTTGGTTTGTTTATTACTTATTTTTTTTTTTTTTTTTTAAGATTTATATATAAAGTGCTAGTAAAATGCCAAGTATACAATCCTATTAATACATAATGGGATTACAGTCAAATTGTGATTTTTCAGAGGTTGCTTAATAACGGCTAAAATGCAACAATTGTTACTAAAAATAATGGCTAAAATGTAACAATTGTTACTAATAGTTACTTCATTTACAGAAACACAAAATATTAGAAATTAATTGAACTATTTCTAGATTGGATGACAGCTCTTCTTTGAAATATGACCGTCTAAGGTCAGCAGATACCTATATTAGCTCATGCAGCAAGTGTTACTTTGAGGAAAATATGCCTGTAAAATCAGCATAATGATTAGACTGTGATGTATAACATGTAGTGTTCCAGACATTGGATACGGATGACAACTTGGTACAGTCATTTGGGGGAGACAATGACTGTTAGAAAGAGGGAGAAGGAATTATTGACTAAAACAAGATGACCTGAGTAGCAGAGACTGCTAGCTATTTGGGAGAAATCCATAAAAAATATTCTAGGTACAAAGCTAGACAGCATTTCCCATATCTGTTTGCAGTAGGTGTGACCATATGACTGAGTTCTAGCCAAAGAATAAGAGCAGAAAGCCCCACTTTTAGATCTGATCAATAGACATACTCCCATGATTTCTCCATGTTCTTTCTGCCATGCCCTGGACCAAACATACATGAAGACTACACTGCAAGGAATAGAGAGATCACATGATAAAACTTCTGAATTCCTGAATCACCACAAGGACGAAAGTTATCAGCTGACCAGAAACACATGCCTTGGACTATTATGTAAGCAAAATACAGAAATAATAACTCTTCTACTGTGGTTGTGCCACTTTCCAAGTTGAGGTCTCTTTGTTGCTATTGTTGGCCTGCATTAAAAATACAGCTGAGTGTTGTGCGTGGCCATTTAGACCACCCACTAGACTGCAGACAGCGGAGAGAAACTTGAGTGGTGCTTTGTTATAGCAGCCCTAAGAAACAACATATTTTATAACAAAAGATATTTAAAACATCAGTTCTGGTGGCTAGCAGTTCAAAATCAAGATGTTGATTAGGCCATGCGCCTGTGTAAACCCCAGGAGAACCCTCACTTCTACCCAGCAAGCTTTGGCATCCCTTGGCTTGAGCCTTCCTAAAGTCCAATCTCTGTCCATTGTCAGTGGTGTTCTTCCTGTGTTTCTGTCTTTACATAGTCATCTTCATGTAAGAATACAATTCATACTGGATTAAGGGCTCACTTTGTTCCATGATGACATTATCTTAACTCATTACATTTGCAATGACCCTTTTTCCAAATCAGGTCAAATTCTAAGACACTAGGAGTTAGGGCTTCAACTTAATATATTTTGTGTGTGTGTGTTACAATTTAGTCTATAATAGTTAGTATTAAGATTAGTAAAACATACTTTCGTATCATTATCCCATAAGGTTCCAAAAATGGCTCTTCTCTACACTTACTTAACTCTTTCCTAAAGTTAAGACCCAATGCCAGGTCTCTCTCATTCAGAAACTTTAATGCTCTAAAACACAAAATTTGCTCCCTTCCATGAAATTCTGTGTTATTGAAAGTCTAAACCTTTAGCCTTTGTTGCCATTGATGGCTAGTGATATCATGTCAGGATTAGCAAAGAAAAGCACAACCACTGCAATCACTGGGATACGTGGATCTCTCTCTCTCTCTCTCTCTCACACACACACACACACACACACACACACACACACACACACGGTTTAAAATTAGCTATTGATCTTAAGTACTCATGGGAGCTGATTAAACAGTCTTCGTGAGGTGGCCATTTCTGGGCCAGGTGTTAGAAACTAAAATCTAAAGGGGCAGGTAGGCAAAAGTTGAATGGTGCAAACAATGGCAAAGAGGAATCTGCAAGGTTGTTCTGGTACCTGTGGTAAACTGGAACTGGGGTCAGTCTCTTATTGCCTCTAAGCTTCCACCTTCTATGATACAGGTGTACTGGAGGAGAAGGTGGTGCATTTCATCATGAAACTAAATATCAACTTGACACAGAAACTGAAAAGTTGAAGGCAGGCATCCAATAGCAGTTGTTGGTCTGTAGCCCTATATCAACCAGGTGGGATAACAGGTGACTGACGCCATACTTGAGCTGCAAAAGTATCTGTGTACTACTCTCAGCCCTCTGAGTCTAAATGCAAAAGGTGACTCTGGGTTGTCTTTGTCTTCCCAATCTAATACGAGATTTCTCTTGTACTCTGCCACATGTACAACAAATATCCAGAAGACAGAATTCTGGAAACCGCAGTTCAAGCGTAACTGAGTTGATGTAATACAAATCTACCATGCTAATGATCTTTTAATGATTTAAAGTGCAGCTACTTTCTTCCTTGTTGATTTATTATTTAATTGAATGAATATACATTACGCACATTATTTCTTTAATAATCTGTAATATGTATGAATTCAGCAGGAATTAATAAGACATGGTCCCTTGAGTCATACAACTTCTACTCTATCAAAGAAACAGATGTACAATCATATAACTAGCACACAATTTAATTATGTTGTTAAGAAATACTTTTAAAATGGTATATACAAAGTGGTACAGAAGCTTAGAGAAAACGGTGACCAACGTTGTCCTGAGGTAATAAGAAAAGTTTCACAAGGAAAATATTTTTCTGTGCCTTTGCTGATACGAAAGAGTGGTCATCAAGCTCTGAGATTCTTTCCTCAGCTTGGTGTATTCTGTTGTCAATATTTCTAATTGTATTATGAAATTCCTATAGTGAACTTTTCGTTTCCAGATGTTCAGTTGGTTCTTTTTTTAAGAATGGCTGTGTCATCTTTCAACGTTTAGATCATTAAGTCCTCTTCATTGGATTCAGTTTCAACCTTCTTCTGTATCTTGTTGAGATTGCTTGTCATCCAGATTCCGAATTTTATGTCTCACATTTCAGCCATTTCAACGTGGTAAGAACTATTGCTAAAGAGCTTGTATGATTATTTGGAGATAAGAAGACACTCTGACTTTTAGAGTTGCCAAAGTTCTTGTATGGGTTCTTTCTTATCTGTGAGGACAGATGTTCCTTTATCCTTGGATGTTACTGTCCTTTAGATAGGGCTTTTTGTTTCTATGTTCTTTTTTTGCCCTTGAGGTTTTGCACTGTGGTGCAAGATAAGTATAGTCAAATGGCTTTGTTTCTGGATGCTTTCAGAGACCCAAGGCTCATCTTGGCGCTCCTGGGTTATGTGCTCTAACACAGGGGTGCTGGGACCAGGCCCACAGCTTTGTACCCTTGAGGTTGAAAACTGGCTATTCTGGGGGAGCACCAATGTGTTCCTAGACCACTGGCAACAGCACTCTGTTGAGGGTTGTGGATGAAAGTGCTCTGGTAGGGTGGCAGTGAAGTCATAGGTGAACGTGCTCCAGTGGGTCATCAGCAAAATTGCTTCAGTGAGGCAGCGGGGGTCACCAGTGAAAGTTCTATAATGGTAGTCACTGGCAAAAGCACTCTGGCAGGGCAGCTGAGGCTGCACTGTGAGTCAGTGTGGCCAGACAGGGACTCAGAGAAGCTGGCGGACAGGGGGATGTGCAGATTAGACTCGCTCTGGTCCTGCAAGAAAGACAGCTCTGCTTTATCCGTGTCCACCAGTGAACAAAGGCCAGAACCACCTGGAGAAGCATGGAGAGCTTTGATGGGAACTTATAGCTGTGTTCCACTGGAGCTGTCCCCACGCCAAACCACCTGGGCTCCATGTGGATTTGTGCTCTGTCTGTCTACTCTCTGGGCCATTTCCCTGCCAACTGAAATGTCTGTGGGGGTCATGGGGGCTCCTGCAGCTAGGATTCTGGAAGTCCTTGGTGGGAGGGGACCACTCTGCATTATTTCACTCAGCCCTTCTTTAGGAGCCATTCAAGCCCTGAGATTTTGTTTTGTTTTGTTTTGTTTTAGCTCTGAAAGTCTTTTGTGCTGGGAAACCCCTCAGTCCTGGGCAAACCTGAATGTTTAAGAACATTCTTCCTTCTCTGAGTGAAAAACCTAAATTGCATTCTTTAAGGAAATTTTTACAAAAAGGATTATATATTCCAAAGATCCTTGCTGTGTGGGGAAAAGAGCACCTTTTTAAGATGCAAATAAAATCGGCTTTTTGTTTTGGAGACTTTCTTGACTACTTTCACTGAGAATTGAAGCTGCCTTATTTGGTTGTCGCCAGAATCCCAGACCTGGCCAAGGGAAGAGCGCCCTCTATGAGTAGAGCTATGCCTATGCAGGCCATAAAGCTAAACTAGACCTGTCCAAATACAGCTTTTCCACTGTGAGCAAATTTTTTTTTTTTGGTATTATGACTTCATTTACTTTGTAACATAATTTTTAGATACCAATTGGCATTTTTCCTGGGAACATAATTTGGTGACTCAGCCAAGTGTAAATGTAAAAAAGTGTTAATGAGCTAGGAATCAACTTTTTTTTTTTTTTCCTGCAGAAGATTCGAATAACACGACTCCTTAGCATACTCATTTAGCACTATCCATTGTCTTCATCCAAAGTTCTCTTATTTGTGGATTATTATGGAGGTCGTTGTCCACAGACTTTCTCTGTGAATATCCAAAGATGCTTTATGCAAGCTGCAAAATCACAGTAAAGGATAAGCTGTTTGGGAAATAGAGGCAGCCTTTAAACCACAGTGGTGCTTGCAACCCAGGCTGAGGGTTCCCACATATGGTTGTGCTTCTGGCTTTGAGGCTGGCAGGGTTGGAATCCAGTCTGTGGTCTCCTCATCAACACAGCCCTGATGGAGTTGCACCTGGCCAGAGGGGGCATCTTTCTCTAATTCAAACAAAGGTACTACGTGGCACTATATAGACTAGACCAGGCCCCGGACCTTTTGTAAAGTTTGCTATACAATTACTAACTTGCAATGTCTAGTTTAGGATGATTTTTGGTTACAGATAGGGTAGCAAAGAAATTAACAAAAACTTGAACTTTTTTACTCAAAAAGGGAATTTGCTGGAATAACAACAGAACCTGCCAACAGTTTTGTAACTGGACTTCAGAAATATTAGAAACATCAAGATATTATCCTCTTTTTATTGTGTTAGCCTTGTTCTTCTATCCTACCTCAGAACAGCTTTCTCCTCATGGTCAAAACACAACTGCCAAGAGTTGCCTAGTTCTATGTCTCACAGATTTAGCCCCAGCGAGAGACTGATCATGTTGTTTTCCCTATGGAAGACACTCATTGCTCCAGCTTGGGTCAAGTTCCCAACCAAACTTAGCTGGAATGAAGTCCCATGAAAATGTTATACCTCTAGACATGAAAATGTTATACCTCTAGAAACAATATAGATGGAGTAGAGCCTGGAGGAGCTGTCTCCTTGGACAAAGAGAAATACCTGTCCTAGAAGGTGATCTGAATGTCAATCTGAACAATTAATTGTCATCTCAACTATATAAAAAATAGGTAAGGCCATGAATTAATCACAGATTTGAATTTCATTCCCTGCAAAGCAAAGCACCAAAAAATAAGTCAAAGATATATACCCACCCTAAGCCCTCAAAAGTTTCACCCCTCAATCCTAACTTGGATACTTCTCTTGCAGTTTATCCTGTTTAAATTCTGCTCGTGTCAAGGCTCAATTTATATCTGCTCCTTTAATAAGACTTCCCCAGTGTCATATTCTTCATTGAATTTTTCTTCTGTCCATTTCTGGGGTACTGATAGCTTGATTCACACATTACCTCCCATGATCATTCATTGAGTCCATTATTAATACATGACGATTAATTAGCAACAATCACCTACCTTCTATTTCTTCCATGGTGAACCAGTGCTAGGTGTACTCTCTGTAAACATGTTTAAGAATGGATTCTGGGAGACTATGACTTGGCATTGCTTTTGCAAAGAAGATTGGCTAGCCTCACAGTAAGTCTAACAGATGAGTGCCAGGGAAACTTACTGTATTACTCAGAGTCCTCTGGAAAAACAGAACTATTAGAAGATAAATAAAGAGATAGATAGATAGTAGATAAATAGATAAGATTCATCCTGAGAATTAGTTCACTCAATTATGGAGGCTTAGAAGTCCCATGATATGCCGTCTACAAGTTAGAGAGCTAGACAGCCAGGGAAGTTCATGGTGTAACTCAGTCTGAATCCAAAGGTCTGAGAACCTGGGGAGCTACTGTAATAAGTCCCAGAGCATAGGCTGGAGAACCTGGAGTTCTGGCCAAGGGCAGGACAAAATGGATGTCTCAGCTCCAGAAGAGAGGATGAACTCTCTTTTCCTCATCCTTTTTGTTCTATGTGGGTCCTCAATGGATTGGATAATGCCCACCCTCCAGCCCCCCAACAATGGTTAAGGCAGATCTTCTTTACTCAGTCTACTGACTTAAATGCTAATATTTCCCGGAAATACTGTTACAGACCTACCCAGAATTAGTTTCACCAACTATCTGGATATTCCTTAACCCAGTCAAGTTGATACCTAAAATTAACCGGCACACTTACTCTTTCCTTAGACTCACTGAAATATATGCTATGGAATGATCTCACTCTGGAAGCTGAGACACAGGCGTGGGTAACATTAGTGATTCCTCTCTGCCCCTCCCTCACCATAAATTGCTATAAATGAGTGGAGTGAAAAGATCATTATTCTATCTCTTCAATTTTCACTTACGGTAACTTTTTAGATAAAGAGGAAGTTCAGAAAACTTTTAGAAGGGGTACTTTTTGTAGTTTCTAGAAGGCAGAGGTGTTTGTGTTTCAACATACATTTCCAGATGTGATGCAAGTCAGACAGTGAATGTGATTAGAATACCAGTTCACTAATTTGAAGTAATTAAAATGGAAATCAATTTAAATTGGTGGAAAAACACATTTTAAGCCATATTTAAAAGGCACAATAACTAGAATTTGATAAACAAAATGTTATAGGAAAATGCTCCACAGGGACAAGCTTGTTTAGGGAACTCTTCATGAAGGCTTGCATTAGCATATTTATTGTTAGGGTGTGAACAATGTTCCCAGAGTAATGGAAAATACCTGTCCTAGAAGGTGATCTGAATGTCAATCTGAACAATTAATTGTCATCTCAACTATATAAAAAATAGGTAAGGCCATGAATTAATCACAGATTTGAATTTCATTCCCTGCAAAGCAAAGCACCAAAAAATAAGTCAAAGATATATACCCACCCTAAGCCCTCAAAAGTTTCACCCCTCAATCCTAACTTGGATACTTCTCTTGCAGTTTATCCTGTTTAAATTCTGCTCGTGTCAAGGCTCAATTTATATCTGCTCCTTTAATAAGACTTCCCCAGTGTCATATTCTTCATTGAATTTTTCTTCTGTCCATTTCTGGGGTACTGATAGCTTGATCACACATTACCTCCCTTGATCATGCATTGAGTCCATTATTAATACATGTCGATTAATTAGCAACAATCACCTACCTTCTGTTTCTTCCATGGTGAACCAGTGCTAGGTGTACTCTCTGTAAACATGTTTAAGAATGGATTCTGGGAGACTATGACTTGGCATTGCTTTTGCAAAGAAGATTGGCTAGCCTCACAGTAAGTCTAACAGATGAGTGCCAGGGAAACTTACTGTATTACTCAGAGTCCTCTGGAAAAACAGAACTATTAGAAGATAAATAAAGAGATAGATAGATAGTAGATAAATAGATAAGATTCATCCTGAGAATTAGTTCACTCAATTATGGAGGCTTAGAAGTCCCATGATATGCCGTCTACAAGTTAGAGAGCTAGACAGCCAGGGAAGTTCATGGTGTAACTCAGTCTGAATCCAAAGGTCTGAGAACCTGGGGAGCTACTGTAATAAGTCCCAGAGCATAGGCTGGAGAACCTGGAGTTCTGGCCAAGGGCAGGACAAAATGGATGTCTCAGCTCCAGAAGAGAGGATGAACTCTCTTTTCCTCATCCTTTTTGTTCTATGTGGGTCCTCAATGGATTGGATAATGCCCGGGGCATCTTTCTCTAATTCAAACAAAGGTACTACGTGGCACTATATAGACTAGACCAGGCCCCGGACCTTTTGTAAAGTTTGCTATACAATTACTAACTTGCAATGTCTAGTTTAGGATGATTTTTGGTTACAGATAGGGTAGCAAAGAAATTAACAAAAACTTGAACTTTTTTACTCAAAAAGGGAATTTGCTGGAATAACAACAGAACCTGCCAACAGTTTTGTAACTGGACTTCAGAAATATTAGAAACATCAAGATATTATCCTCTTTTTATTGTGTTAGCCTTGTTCTTCTATCCTACCTCAGAACAGCTTTCTCCTCATGGTCAAAACACAACTGCCAAGAGTTGCCTAGTTCTATGTCTCACAGATTTAGCCCCAGCGAGAGACTGATCATGTTGTTTTCCCTATGGAAGACACTCATTGCTCCAGCTTGGGTCAAGTTCCCAACCAAACTTAGCTGGAATGAAGTCCCATGAAAATGTTATACCTCTAGACATGAAAATGTTATACCTCTAGAAACAATATAGATGGAGTAGAGCCTGGAGGAGCTGTCTCCTTGGACAAAGAGAAATACCTGTCCTAGAAGGTGATCTGAATGTCAATCTGAACAATTAATTGTCATCTCAACTATATAAAAAATAGGTAAGGCCATGAATTAATCACAGATTTGAATTTCATTCCCTGCAAAGCAAAGCACCAAAAAATAAGTCAAAGATATATACCCACCCTAAGCCCTCAAAAGTTTCACCCCTCAATCCTAACTTGGATACTTCTCTTGCAGTTTATCCTGTTTAAATTCTGCTCGTGTCAAGGCTCAATTTATATCTGCTCCTTTAATAAGACTTCCCCAGTGTCATATTCTTCATTGAATTTTTCTTCTGTCCATTTCTGGGGTACTGATAGCTTGATTCACACATTACCTCCCATGATCATTCATTGAGTCCATTATTAATACATGACGATTAATTAGCAACAATCACCTACCTTCTATTTCTTCCATGGTGAACCAGTGCTAGGTGTACTCTCTGTAAACATGTTTAAGAATGGATTCTGGGAGACTATGACTTGGCATTGCTTTTGCAAAGAAGATTGGCTAGCCTCACAGTAAGTCTAACAGATGAGTGCCAGGGAAACTTACTGTATTACTCAGAGTCCTCTGGAAAAACAGAACTATTAGAAGATAAATAAAGAGATAGATAGATAGTAGATAAATAGATAAGATTCATCCTGAGAATTAGTTCACTCAATTATGGAGGCTTAGAAGTCCCATGATATGCCGTCTACAAGTTAGAGAGCTAGACAGCCAGGGAAGTTCATGGTGTAACTCAGTCTGAATCCAAAGGTCTGAGAACCTGGGGAGCTACTGTAATAAGTCCCAGAGCATAGGCTGGAGAACCTGGAGTTCTGGCCAAGGGCAGGACAAAATGGATGTCTCAGCTCCAGAAGAGAGGATGAACTCTCTTTTCCTCATCCTTTTTGTTCTATGTGGGTCCTCAATGGATTGGATAATGCCCACCCTCCAGCCCCCCAACAATGGTTAAGGCAGATCTTCTTTACTCAGTCTACTGACTTAAATGCTAATATTTCCCGGAAATACTGTTACAGACCTACCCAGAATTAGTTTCACCAACTATCTGGATATTCCTTAACCCAGTCAAGTTGATACCTAAAATTAACCGGCACACTTACTCTTTCCTTAGACTCACTGAAATATATGCTATGGAATGATCTCACTCTGGAAGCTGAGACACAGGCGTGGGTAACATTAGTGATTCCTCTCTGCCCCTCCCTCACCATAAATTGCTATAAATGAGTGGAGTGAAAAGATCATTATTCTATCTCTTCAATTTTCACTTACGGTAACTTTTTAGATAAAGAGGAAGTTCAGAAAACTTTTAGAAGGGGTACTTTTTGTAGTTTCTAGAAGGCAGAGGTGTTTGTGTTTCAACATACATTTCCAGATGTGATGCAAGTCAGACAGTGAATGTGATTAGAATACCAGTTCACTAATTTGAAGTAATTAAAATGGAAATCAATTTAAATTGGTGGAAAAACACATTTTAAGCCATATTTAAAAGGCACAATAACTAGAATTTGATAAACAAAATGTTATAGGAAAATGCTCCACAGAGACAAGCTTGTTTAGGGAACTCTTCATGAAGGCTTGCATTAGCATATTTATTGTTAGGGTGTGAACAATGTTCCCAGAGTAATGGAAAACAACATTTTCTCTGAAGTAAAATAATGTATTCTTTTATACTTGTTACATTATTTGCATTTAATTTAGCCTCTAAATGGCTTATTCTTTTTGTGTAGTATTATACTTGCAGTTCAAAAGCATCTTCTCATTTATGCCTTGCATGATCTATCAGGTAAGTAAAGCAGAATTGCTAGACTTCCACGAGCAAGAATGTGAGGCTTAAAGACAATTTATGAATTTCCTGAGACTGAAGACGAGTGAGTCATGTGATGGGATCAGAAAGTAATCGACTCAAATTCATTCTGATACATCAAGTAACCACGGATCTGAATTACACCAATATTAAGACACTGAAGTCTAAATACATTGCATTTTTCTTTAGAGGCAAATGTTGACATACCCATAGGAAAACTGCAGTTTTAAAAATAATCCATCAGCCAGGCGCGGTGGCTTGCGCATGTAATCCCAGCACTTTGGGAGGACAAGGCGGGTGGATCACGAGGTCAGGAGTTCAAGACCAGCCTGGCCAACATAGTGAAACCCCGTCTCTACTAAAAATACAAAAATTAGCCAGGCATGGTAGTGGGTGCCTGTTGTTTCAGCTACTCTGGAGGCTGAGGCAGGAGAATCACTTGAACCCGGGAGGCAGAGATTGTGGTGAGCCAAGATCACGCCACTGCACTCCAGCCTGGGCAACAGAGCGAGACTCCATCTTAAAAAAATAATAATAATCCATCAAATACAAAACTCTCATCACTCCTAGAACATTTCCCCAAGTCCTTGGGGGACAATGTGTAGGAGGCATGATAGGCTGGGAGGAAAAAAAGTCCTTCCCTGATGATTTTGGCTGAACTAAATTGTGCTCTAAATTTTATCACATCATTTTTTGTTGACTGATAACATTTGACTGATAACGGGGTCCCCACCCAAATTTCATCTCAAACTATAATGCCTAGATGTTGAGGGAGGGACCCCATGGCAGGTGATTGCATCATGGGGGAGGTTTCCTACATGCTGTTCTCATGATAGTGAGTGAGTTTTCACAAGAGCTGATGGTTTTATAAGGGGTTCTTTTCCCTTCGCACTCTCTCTTTTTCTCACTTACATGGGTAAGACATGCCTGCTGCCCCTTCCTCCATGATTGGAAGTTTCTGAGGCCTCTCCAGCCATGCAGAACTGTGACTAAATTAAACCTTTTTTCTTTACAAATTACACAGTTTGGGGCTGTTCTTTATAGCAGTGAGTAAACAAACTAATACACTGACATATTACAATTGGAAAACAATAATGTATCTGGGTCAAGATAAATATATGTGATCAAACACATATGTGTGTGTCTTTGTGTGTATATATGTACGTATAAATTTGTATACATAATCACATTATGTATCGTGTCATATATGTAAAATATACTATTTGTTTTACATATACACAGTCACTTATATTTACTTAAATACATTAATGACATGTTTTCCTTCTCCATCTAATGAAAGCAGATAATTGGACTTAATGATATTTTGAGGTTGCATTCAGTATCCTCTATCACTTCTCTCTGTCTGTACTCCTCCTGCAGAGATGTGTTTATAGCGGAAATTGGATTTACTGTTTGCATAAACCAATATGTTTAGCTGGTGGCTGTGCAGGTCCAATTAACTCCTCTAACAATACAAGTGAAATGAGGTTATTGGATTATGTTGGTAGGCAATTAAAGTTGATTGGATCAAATTCTCCTTCTTGTAAACTTATTTAAAGTTAAGAAAATGTGTCTAAAAATACTACATAGAATGCTGAGATGTCTTGGATAAAACTGGAAGGTTGATTCATTTATTTTATGTGAGGAAATGCAGCATATGGCCCCTAATTTACATTGGAATTTTTTTCAATTTTTTTGAGATTTAATTGACAAATTAAATCTATTTGTCAAATATTAAAGGTGTACAATATAATGATTTGATATACATATACATTGTATAATACTTTCCACAATCAAATTAACACATCCATCACCACTTGTGTTGTACCTTAAATACCCACAACTTATTTATCATATACATGAAAGTTTGTACCTTTTGACCAACTTCCCCCATACCTCCTAGCCCTAGTGACTGCTTTTCAACTTTCTGCTTCTGTAGGTTTGATTTTTTTAGAGTTCACATATAAGTGAGATCATACAGTATTTATCTTTTGGTCTCTGGCTTACTTCATTTAGCAAAATGTCTTCCAGGTTCATCCACGTTGTTGCAAATGGCAAGATTTTCTTACGTTTTATGGCTGAATAATATTTTTGGGGTGTGTGTGTGTGCATATCACATATTCTTTATCCATTCATCCATCAATTGTGGCTGAATAATATTCCCTGGGTGTGTGTGTGCATCTTTGTATGTGTATATCTCACATTTTCTTTATCCATTCATCCATCTGTTATGGTTGAATAATATTCTGTGTGTGTGTCTCTCTCTCTCTGTGTGTGTGTGTGTGTGTGTGTGTGAATTGCTGTGTATATATATCACATTTTCTTTATCCATTCATCCAACACTTAAGTTGTTTCAACATCTGTATCTTACCTCTTGTGACTGATGTTTCAATGAACATGAGAGTGGAGATATCTTTTTGAGATACTAATTTATTTCCTTGGGATACATACCCAGAAGTAGAATGGCTGAATCATACGATGATTTTATTTTTAATATTTAGGAACCTCTATATGCTTTTCATAATGACTACACCAATTTACATTCCTACCAATAGTGTACAAAGATTCCCTTCTCTCCACAACCTCACCAATACTTGTTATAGCCTGTCTTTTTGATAATAGCCATCCTGATAAGTGTGAGGTGATGATTGATTATTGTTTTGCTCTGTATTTCTCTAACGATTAGTGATTTTGAACACCTCTTCATATACTCATTGTGGATTTGTATGTCTTCTTTGGAAAAATGTCTATTTCGGTTTTTTGTTGCTTTTTTTTCTTTTATTATTATTATTATTATTTGCTATTGAGGTCTGTTAATCACTTATATATATATTTTTGGATTTTAACTCCTTATCAGATATATGATTAGGTAAATATTCTTTCCCATTCCACAGATTGATTTTAATTTGTTGCTTGTTTCCTTTGCTGTGCAGAAGCTTTTTAGTTTGATAAAGTTCAACTTATTTTTTTAAATTTTGTTGCCTGTACTTTTGGTGTCATATCCATAAAACTATTGCCGAAATTAGTGTCACAAAATAAAGGCCCTATAGCATAAGCTGACAGCATGCTAAATGGGAAAAAGCTAAACGCTTTTCCTTTAAGATCAGGAACAAGACAAGGATGTTTACTTTTACCATTTTTATATAACACAGTTCTGGAAGTCCTAGTCAGAGCGACTAGGCAAGAAAAATAAAAACATTCAAATTGGAAAGGAAGAAGTTAAATGTCTCCATTTGCAGACAGCATAATCTTATATATAGAAAATACTAAAGACTCCATTAAAAGTCTGTTAGAAATAATAATAACAAATTCAGTAAAGTTGTAGAATACAAACTCAATATACATTTGTACATTTACAAATCAGGGTTTTCTTTACACTAACAATGAGCTATCCAAAATGAAATTTTTGGCCAGAGACATGGCATATGTCTGTAATCCCAGCACTTTGAATTTTAGATTTTTTTTTCTAACCAGTGGAGAATAATGGTGGTATTTTGATGGAAATTGTGTTGAAATTGTAGATTGTTTTTGGCAGTATGGTCATTTTCTCAATATTGATTCTACCCATCCATGAGCATGGGATGTGTTTCTAGTTTCTTGTGTCACGTATGACTTCTTTCAGCAGTGTTTTGTAGTTTTCCTGGTAGAGGTCTTTCCTCTCCTTGGTTAG
>NW_012108697.1:7462802-7470695 GCF_000951045.1 Mandrillus leucophaeus
TCTGGTTCTGGACTTTTTTGTTGTTATTGGTAATTTTGTAATTACCATTTCAATCTCACTGATTGTTATTGGTCTGTTCAGGGTATCTAATTCTTCCTGATTTAAGCTAGAAGGGTTGTATAGTTGCAGGAACTGATCCATCTCTTCTAGGGTTTCAAGTTTGGGCACATAAATGTGTTCATAGCCACCTTGAATTATCTTTTGTATTTCTGTGGTGTCAGTTGTAATATCTCTCATTTCATTTCTTATTGAGCTTATTTGGATTTTCTTTCTTCTTTTTTCATTAATCTTGCTAATGGTCTATCAATTTTATTTATCTTTTCAAAGAACTAGCTTTTTGTTTCATTTATCTTTTGTTTCTTTTTTTGTCTCCAATTCATTTAGTTCTGTTCTGTTCTTGGTTATTTCCTTTCTTCTGCTGAGTTTGGGTTTGACTTGTTCTTTTTTCTCTAGTTCCTTAAGGTGTGACTTTAGATTGTCTGTTTGTGCTCTTTCAGACTTTTTGATGTAGGTGTTTAGGGCTATAAACTCTCTTCTTAGCACTGCTTTTGCTGTGTCCCATAGGTTTTGATAGGTATTGTCACTGTTGTCATTCAGTTGAAAGAATTTTTAAATTTCCATCCTAATTTCATGTTTGACCCAATGATCATTCAGGAGGTTATTTAATTTCCATATATTTGCATGGTTTTGAAGGTTCCTTTAGGAGTTGATTTCCAGTTTTATTCCACTTTGGTCTAAGAGAGTGCTTGAAATAATTTCAATTATCTTAAATCGGTTGAGGTTCATTTTGTGGCCTATCAGGTGGTCTATCTTGGAGAAAGTTCTATGCACTGTTGTATAGAAGGTATATTCTGTGGTTGTTGGATGGAGTGTCCTGTATATATCTGTTAATTCCATTTGTTCCAGCATATAGGTTAAAGTCATTGTTTTTTTGTTGTTGTTGCTTTTCTGTCTTAATGACCTGTGTAGTGCTATCAGTGGAGTGTTGAAGTCCCCTGCATTATTCTGTTGCTGTCTATCTGATTTCTTAGGTCCATTAGTAATTGTTTTGTAAATTTGAGAGCTCCAGTGTTAGGTGCATATATGTTTAGGATTATGATATTTTTCTATTGGACAAGGCCTTTTATCATTGTGTAATGTCCTTCTTTGTCTTTTTTAACTGCTGTTACTTTAAAGTTTGTTTTGTCTGATATAAGAATTGCTACTCCTGCTCGATTTTGGTGTTCATTTTCATAAAATGTATTTTTCCACTCTTTTACCTTAAGTTTGTGGGAGTCTTTATGTGTTAGGTGAGTCTCTTGAAGGCAGTAGATAGCTGGTTGGTGAATTCCTATCCATTTTGCAGTTCTGTATCTTTTAAGTGGAGCATTTAGGCCATTTACATTCAATGTTAGTATTGAAATGTGAGGTACCATTCCATTAATAGTGCAATTTGTTGCCTGTATTGTTTTGTTTTGTTTTTTAAATTGTATTTTTGTTTCATAGGTCCTGTGAGATTTATGTTTTAAAGAGGTTCTGTTTTGATGTGTTTCCAAGATTTGTTTCCAAATTTAGATCTCTAACTTTTAGAAGTTCTTATAGTGGTGGCTTGGTAGTGGCGAGTTCTCTCAGCATTTGCTTGTCTGGAAAAGATTATCTTTCTTTCATATGTGAAGCTTACTTTCACTGGATACAAAATCTTTAGCTGATAATTGTTTAGTTTGAGGAGGCTGAAGATAGAGCCCCAGTCCCTTCTAGCTTGTAGGGTTTCTGCTGAGAAATCTACTGTTAATCTGATAGATTTTCCTTTATCGGTTATCTGGTGCTTTTGTCTCACAGTTCTTAAGAGTCTTTCCTTCGTTTTAACTTTAGATAACTTGATGTCAATGTGCCTATATGATTATCTCATTGAGATGAATTTCCCAAGTGTTCTTTATGCTTCTTATATTTGGATGTCTAGGTCTCTAGCAAGGTTGGGGAAGTTTTCCTCGATTATTCCCCCAAATATGTTTTCCAAACTTTTAGATTTCTCCTCTTCCTCAGGAATGCGGATTATTCTTAGATTTGGTTAACATAATTCCAGATTTCTTGGAGGCTTTGTTCATATTTTCTTACTTTTTTCCCTTGTCTTTATTGGATTGGGTTAATTTGAAGACTTTGTCTTCAAGCTCTGAATTTCTTTCTACTATTTGTTCAATTACATTGCTGAGACTTTCTAGAGCTTTTTGCATTTCTATAAGTGTGTCCATTGTTTCCTGAAGTTTTGATTGCTTTTTATTTATGCTATCTATTTCCTTGAGTATTTCTCCCTTCACTTCTTGTGTCATTTTTTGGATTTCCTTACATTGGGCTTCAGTCTTTTGTAGTGTGGTGCTTAATAACTAACTTCTTGAATCCTTTTTCAGGTAAATCAGGATTTCTTCTTGGTGTGGGTCCACTGCTGGTGAGCTAGTGTGATTTTGGGGTGGTGTTAAAGAACCTTGTTTTGTCATATTACCAGAGTTGATTTTCTGCTTCCTTCTCATTTGTGTAGGTTCTGTCAGAGAGAAGGTCTAGGGCTGAAGGCTGTTGTTCAGATTCTTTTGTCCCACAAGGTGTTCCCTTGATGTAGTACCCTCTCTCTTTTCCTATGGATATGACTTCCCGAGAGCTGAGCTATAGTAATTGTTATCTCTCTTTTGGATCTAGCCACCCAGCAGGTCTACCAGGCTCTGGGCTGGTAATGGGGGTTGTCTTCACAGAGTTCTGTGATGTGAACCATCTGTGGGTCTCTCAGCCGTGGATACCAGCAATTGCTCCAGTGGAGATGGCAGGGGGTGAAATGGACTCTGTGAGGGTCCTTAGCTTAGGTTGATTAATGCACTGTTTTTGTACTGGTTGGCCTCCTAGCAGGAGGTGGTGGTTTCAAGAGAGCATTAGCTGTGGTAGTATGTGGAGGAACAAATGGTGGACAGTGCCCTAGAACACCCAAGCATATATGCCCTTCATCTTCAGTTATCAGGGTGGGTAGAGAACAACCATTGGATAGGGGCAGGGCTAGGAGTGTCTGAGTTCAGACTCTTTTTGGGTGGATCTTGCTGCGGCTGCTGTCAGGGATGGAAGTGAAGTTCCCAGGTCAATGGAGTTATGTTCCTAGGAGGATTATGACTATCTCTACTGTGTCATGCAGGCTGGCAGGGAAGTGGGAGAAACCTCGCAGGGAAGTGGGAGAAGGCTGGCAATCACAGGCTTCACCCAGCTCCCATGCAATCCAAAGATGGGAGTCTCACTCCCATCATGCCCCCAACCCCAACAGCACCGAGTCTGTTTCCAGGCAGTGGCAAGCAGAGCTGAGAACTTGCCCTAGTCTACCTGCCTCCCATCTGCAAAAGCAAATATGGCTTTTCTTCTTCCCCCGCCTGTGGAGTCTGCACACCAGATTCACGTCCTTGCCTGAGTTCCGCCAGGAGGCTTCTATATCAGTTCAAACTGTTACAAAATTCAGCTGGAAATTTCCTTCTCCCAGTGGCCCTTCCCTACTCCCTCTTGCCACCCTCCTGAAGGACCCCTGTGAGGTCAGGCAAAAAAGGCTTGCTCAGGGATTCAACGAGCTCCCAGGGCTTTTCCTGCTGCTTCCTCTACCCTTGTATTTCATTTGGCTCTCTAAACTGACTCAGCTCCAGGTAAGGTCAAAATCTTCTCCCATAATCTAGGCCTTCAGTTTCCCCAGTTGGGGTGTGTGTTTGGGGGCAGATGATCTGCGTTTCCCACCTCCACAGTTTGGCCACTCACAGTAATTCGGTTGTCTTCCGGGTCCTGCAGGAGCAATCTGCTCCCTTCACAGGGTCTGGGGTCCTCTGAGGTTTCCTAATTTATTCCTGCAGTCATTTGGGAGTGAAAATTCACAATACGAGCCTCTACATGCTGCTATGTCCATCCAAGTCGGAGCTGCAATGCAGTCCTGCCTCCTGTCTGCCATGATCTCCAAAGCTCACTTTAATTGTGCTGAAGATATGGAATTAATCCTCTCCCTCTGCTGATATAATATTCTGTAAACATAAATGGGTAAAATATTCACAGGGATTAGGTAGATCATCAGGAGAAACATAGAGTAATCTTCAAGGAAATTGAAGACTGTGTCAAAGACCAAGTAAGTCAGTGATTCTGACAATGACAACAAAACCAAATACCTCTGCTCTTTGTTTCCAATCTCGTGCTCTTACTAGTTTTAGTTACACCTCAGTCTTAATCCAATAATACAAATAGAAAATACTCCAACAATGTTTCTAGATTGTTATTATAATTCCTAGTTTTAATAGAAGGAAATTGAGGTTCAAGGAGATTAAATAAGTTGTCTAAGGTCAAACAGCTAGTATGTTAAAAAGATACAATTTAAGCCAGGTTTTACCTGGAGATTGCAAAATGCACGTCTTTCTACTCCCGTGACCTGAACTAAGAAGTCAGTCATCTATTCTATAAAACTGAAATAGCCTTTATCTTTGTGCCTTGCCTATGCTTAACCCGACATCTGCTTTATTATTTGGTCCTAGACACTAGCTAATTTATAAAGAAAAATGTCCAATCAATTTCTATGAGCCATTCTAAAAGAGACAGGCACAAGAATAGGTGACACTAGGGTTCCTTCAGTTTCTCACCTGGTGGTGGGGATAGGCAGAATGGCACAAAGGGGTCATTGAGCAGCTGGGGATGCCAAACCCCTGAACATCTGGCTGGTGTGTGATGGGAAGTAAGGAGGCTGGTATGGTCTGTACCCATTACCGTAAATATGTTAACCAGCCCACCACACCAAAGGAAGGCCTGGCCTGTCCCATCCACAGATAAAATAATTGAGATATTCTCCAATACCCTGGAACACCAGGAACCCCTTTATATGAATAGCTTGGAAAATGCCTGGACCAGGGCCAGCTGTGAGAATAAACAGTCAGATGAGTTTAGTTGATCACACTTTTAGGAAACTCTAACAAAGTTGGAGACCTTTTCCTGGAAGTTGTCTTACTTATGACATTTATTAGTCCATGAGTCCCATTAATTCTTCTTCTGGGAAAAACAAAGATGATTATAAAGCTAGTATCATGAATGTGATCCCTGTGTGGAATGCTTAGCTTTGCTGTCTTGCTCAGACAGCCTTCAACTCCATCCAGGTTTCACATAAAGAGGACTCTGCTAGAAACTGTGGATGAATCAAAGTTCATCTCCATTACTAGAAAAAGCATATCCAATATTAGTTCTACTGGTTATGGGCTAGCAGATTTAAAACAATTCTGTAAAAAATAAAGCATTTTAGGTTTCTCTCTGGGACAAGTTTATTTTTACTTTTAATTATAAATGTTCAATAAATAATCTTTTCTCAGTCCTCTATTCACATAATATTCATGATTTTAAATGCCCCAAAACATTTTTTCTAATCTACCTCACCTACAGGTGTAGGAAGGATGTTTAGATACAGACCATACAATGCAGATGTACCCCTTCCTACTCTTCCTACACCTCTTGGAAAAGGTAGACCAACTTTCAGTGTTTCATGTCTAAGACATTGAATAACCTGTAGACAGCCACACATCTATGAAGCAGCCATTTTCATGTGTTAGCCATCTATGTCCAGACTCTGTTCTAGGAAACTCTACAAAATGCTGCAGTACTGTCTCCTCATTTCAGTCTCTTGAAGTGTGTACCAATATTCTCTTCCTTTTTTAGGATGACTATATTTTACCCCCCAAATCAGGAACTTTTGGGAACAGAAGAAAAACTATGGTCATCTAAACAGGATTTGAAGCCTGATTTTGCCACTTACAAGCAATAGTTTTTGAAAAGTCTCATTTTCTGTGATCCTCACCATAAAATGACTTTACTTTCTCAAAATAGTGAAGATGAAATGAGATAATTCATGTTAATTATTCAGTCCTGTGCCTTTCAAATAAGCACTTTAAAAATGTTTGTTATTATTATTATTAAAAATTCTTAATATCTTTAGGCCAGAATTCAGAGGATAGCAGGGCACTTTGCAGGAGAAGAGCAGAGAGAAACAGCCTGGCTTTTTCCAAATACGAAGAATTGGAGGGTATCTTTGAAAGTAGGTAAGTTTTACCTGTCTTTTTGTATTTTGTCTGTAGGAGACCATTACCAAAATAAAATCACATAATTAATAGTGAATTGAAATATAGATACTGACACAAACACACAAACAGAACACTATTCATTATAAATGATATATTTAAGATTTTTCTATACTGAAATAGAGAGCTGCATCAAACTTGTTAACTGTTTTGCAGAATTAGACTGGAAGCATTTTATTTTTTTTTAACCATCCTACTTTATGGATGTCCAAGGTTCTGGAGAAAGGACATGGGATAGGATGTGGTAAGCGTATCATTTAGAGGAACAATATGACGCTGGAGAGAAAGGAAAAAAAGCAGAGCATTTAGGGCCATGTAGGTCAAAGTAAGAAATTATTATTTTATTTAAAATGAAGTATATAGAAATTTAAAACATTTAAGTGATATGTTTATCAACACTGGAATTTGCTATTGCAGCATTGTTGTTTTCAACATCCTTGTACATGCGGCTTTATACATATTTTAAAAATAGCTCAGGGTAATAGAATTGATAGAAGCAGAAATATCAAGTTCAAATGATTTGCACATTTAACATGTTGATAGGTATTGGCAAAATTCCCTAAAAATATGCCTCACTCTCAGCACTAGTATATGAGAAAATCCACGTCCCCACTTGGCCAATTCTTAATTCTATTTTTAAAGATTTGCTAACCTGTTAAATGCCAAATAATACAATGGAGTTGCATTTTAAGTGAGATTAAGTCAGTGAAAAACATACAAATTACATATAGGCAAAACTACCTTATGAAATTGTAAAATATAATATATGTTATTTGAATGTAGTCAACTCTTGATGATAATCCTTACATACCTGAAATGTAAAATACACTGAACCAAAATAAAAACAAATCAGCAAACAAAAGGAAAGTCTATGCCAGTGTCTAAGAACTCAGAATCAGTCTATTTTCAAGCTAATTGCTAAATGCCTAGGATGAGAGCGTGATAGATAAGGAATTGTAAATAAAATGTTCAAATTTGCCCATAAGGTTCACACCATTCTGCTTTAAGACTCTACAGTATTCAAATAAGCAGTCAAAAGACTGCTTATTATTGAGATAATTAATAAAGCAATATATAAAAGTACCTATCATAGATCTGGCACTTTGAAATGCAAATATTAAAAATCAAATTTTAAATATTTAAGTTTTGTTCGATGAGACTGACATTTCTTTCCACTGTCCTTCATTGTTTTCAACATTGGCAACTCCTCTTGTTATAACAATAACAAATTATTACACATGTATTTTGGCATTGGTTTCAAGACCTTTAAAGTGACATTGGAGGGTGAATAGGTAGGAAGGGGGTTTTACATGCTAAGTTATAAAGTCAGAATTAAGTAAAACATAAATGGGTTTCAATACCAATATAGACAATGACTTGTAATTTAATTGACAATTATGCTGATTCCTCATGAGGTTAAGAATTTTTGACTTCTGCATTGCTCATTTCTCTTTTTATGAATTGACCACTTATATTCTTGAAACCAACTTCTATTTAAGTTGTATTTATTTACAGTAGTTCATTGTGTTTGCTGTATGATGTCTCCATCACTTATCTATTGTTTAAGCTTTGTTTATACAGTCTGTGAGATATAGAATGGTTTTTAGTTGATAGGCATATCATTAAATCCTTCCTTTATGCCTTTAATTGTATATATTTACTTAAGAATTACAATGCTATCATTAGAGTGAATAGGCAACCTACAGAATGGGAGAAAATGTTTGCAATCTATCCCCATCTGACAAAGGGCTAATATCCAGAATCTACAAGGAACTTAAACAAATTTACAGGAAAAAAACAA
>NW_012108697.1:7471415-7474618 GCF_000951045.1 Mandrillus leucophaeus
AAACCACCATGGCACGTGTATACCTATGTAACAAACCTGCATATTCTGCACATGTATCCCAGAACTCAAAGTATAATAATTTTTTAAAAAATTAAATAAAATTACATATCCAGTTAAGAGAAATGAATTACAATGTTCTCTACCTCCCTCATCCTGTATCATCTTCATAGGAATCTTTGAGGTTCAATTTTATAAATAAGAAAATGATGGTACTCTGAAGTTAACTATGGTATTTAGGGAAGAGTCTAAGTTAGAAGATCCAAGATTTAAGCATTAGAAGATCCAAGTCTTCTAACTATAAATTCTCTGTTGACTCCTCCAGCCATGAAGTCATGATGTAGTATTGTGGGGGCGGGGGGTGGGGGAAGTACCTAGCCAGCTAAATGGGCAAGAAAAACTTCATTGAAGACCTTTGCTAGAAGTAGAAGAAATTGAACTCAATTATCCTAGTACAAGAATGTACAATTATTATTTGTAAATCACATTTTTAAAAGGTGTGAAGGTTTTTAGGCAACTGAGTGAGCTAGCAGAAAAATCCTGGAGAGCTTTAAGGGGGAGCAGCTAATGTGATTAGGCCATCTGTGTTTGCTCATTGGTGGATATCAGTGTTAGGCTACCACCCTCTCACAGAGACTGGGAGATAGAGATGCTATCTTTCTTTATAACTACATTTCAAAGGATGGCTCCCAGGTACTGAGAAAGACATTCCTGGCTTATAGAAGACTTACATTTCAAAAGGGCAAATAAATAATTTATAAGTTTTCTTATGTAAACACTCTAAGACAAGGGAGGTCAGCGGCCTGTAGTCAAGAAGAAATCTGTCTAAACTTTTCTCAAAGTGAGGGAGAATATAAGGCAATTTTGGCCAGTAAAAGGGCTGAATATATTTGCATTTTGAGTACTATTCTAGAACATGACTTATTATTAAGTGTGGTTGTTTTAGGATTCTTTTCTATGTGTTTGTTTCAAGTGACAGAAATTCAATTCTAGTTAGCTTATTATCTTAATAGTTCAGACCCAGAGTGGTACAGGTGCTCGAATGATGACACGAGAACTGGCCCTTTATTATACGGCCTTTTCATCCATTTATCCAGCTAAAAATGTTTCCTTGTTTCTTGGCTATAAGTTACCCAGCACCTGTTTGCATGTTAAATCCATTCTCTCCTGCTAGATGGGCTCTCTGCACATGGTGTCCCATGCAAACAGGCTGGTAGTAAAAGCAAGGTTGCCATGACCCATCTTAGTAGCGCACTCAGATGTTCATTTGCCCTAGACAGGGCAGATATCTCATCC
The DNA here is from genome assembly GCF_000951045.1 of Mandrillus leucophaeus. Lineage (NCBI taxonomy): Eukaryota > Metazoa > Chordata > Mammalia > Primates > Cercopithecidae > Mandrillus > Mandrillus leucophaeus. The sequence continues at coordinate 7,472,709 of NW_012108697.1, forward strand.
CTCCATTACCCATCCTCCCAGCTCTTCTGTATGGAAGAAAAGTGATTCTTTTGCCACCTGGGCAAGGACTGCCTCGCCAACCCCCACCAAAAAAATAGGGAAAAAAGTGTTTACACGTTAAAAGTCTTCCTTCTTACTCCTTGCAAATTTTGAGCCAGTATCCTAAAGAATTGGTTATGCTACAGGTTGAATTCACTCTGATGATCTGGGGTAGAGACTTTTTTATGTTTTGCTTTATTTTTTATTTTTTGCTCATTCTTCCTAGTCACTAGGATTACAGTGAGTTTCCAAATGACTAACTGCAACTGAGAGAAAACCACAAATAAGCACTGCCCTGGGAGAAGGCCAGTGGGAAGAACATTGGCTGGTTGCTGAGATATCAGGTGCTCCTCCAGTGATCCATTCAGCACAGCCCTTTGGAGGTGGCCACTCGCCGGGTTTTATTTCAGTGATGCAAGAGAAATGAATCTGGATCTATGATCAGTAATTCATGCTGCCCATTGGATTTAACCTCCAATCTGAACCTTCTTTAAAGGGTAAACTATAAACCACACTAAATATTTAGAAATGAAGTTTTAGGATTATACATTTATAACTTGCCAAAGCTGGAAAAGGCCTTACATTGGCCTATATTATTTTATGAGGGAGGAACTTAAGGCCCAGTGTGGTTACATGTTTGGCCTAGGTTTACATGAATCTGAAGAAAGAAGAAAGCGGACTTCCATTGCTAGCTTCTCTTTTAGCTTTCCTATTGCCTACTCACTCATTTCAGAACTCATTTGATTTTTCTCTAAATCCCAAAAGAAATCAAACCTACAATGAAATTTCTCCTTTCTTTACATAAATATACAAATGTTGTAAGTTTTCTTTAAAATCCATATACACCACTGATTTTCTATTATTTGTTCCTCTCAAAAATCCAGAGAATGCACTAAGAAACTAAATCAAGAAGCCTGTGCATTTATACAATTAATGCCCAATGAATCCACTTTTGTAGGTGAATGTAACACTGTAAAGAGATAGAGGAGTCCATCACATAGGTGATAAAACAGACACTCTTAGTTTCTCAGACACAGATGGATAGAACTAAACAAAAATCTTTCAAGATCATCTAACATGTAAGTAATGGAGCTGGGTTTAAACTTACCATTTCTCTGTTAGAGTTCTCGTTCTTTGATTCACATCACATTAAAAGGCAAGAATTTGCCTTTTCTGCAAAATCACCTTCTATGATTCTTACTTAAGGAGGAATTTGACAGAATCGTATCAACGAAGGTCTCCTAAAAGAAGAAATGGAAAGGGGTGGTTTTTCCAAAACAGTATTACCGATTTCTGGAAACTACACATTTTAAATAATATTTTGTACTTTTGGAAACAGACAGAGAAGTCTAATGACTTAGGAGAATTAACAACAAGAATAGTAGTAGGACTAGCCTATAAGCCAGACATCTTACCTTCAGGGCCTGAATACTTTCCACCACATTCTGCTGCAAAGAGATGGAAAGAGAGAAGGTCTCATTTATTTTGACATTAGTGATTTATTCCCTAAATAAGCTACTTTTTTCCTCATACAAGATAGTAGATCATAAAGGTGGACAGTTGTTACACAGCCAAGCTCTGGCAGCCACTGGTACAACTCAGGAACCATGGTTTCCTCCCACCTGCTCTCAGTTTCTTTGACCCAGACAAAATACAAAAGGAACAGTAGTGAAAGAAACCCTACACTGGGCAAGGGTCATGCCCTAGAAGTTTTCTGGTGGGCCATATAGGGGGAGCTGGAGGCTTGACTGCTTTGAGCTATTTTTTAGATGAATGGCCGAGGAAGAGAGGATCACTGTGCATCACTGCATCTCTTTTGAGCACAGATCTACGTACTTACTGCAAATTTAGCCTCTAAATGGTATCTGCAC
>NW_012108697.1:7474668-7546435 GCF_000951045.1 Mandrillus leucophaeus
GGGTAGAGACTTTTTTATGTTTTGCTTTATTTTTTATTTTTTGCTCATTCTTCCTAGTCACTAGGATTACAGTGAGTTTCCAAATGACTAACTGCAACTGAGAGAAAACCACAAATAAGCACTGCCCTGGGAGAAGGCCAGTGGGAAGAACATTGGCTGGTTGCTGAGATATCAGGTGCTCCTCCAGTGATCCATTCAGCACAGCCCTTTGGAGGTGGCCACTCGCCGGGTTTTATTTCAGTGATGCAAGAGAAATGAATCTGGATCTATGATCAGTAATTCATGCTGCCCATTGGATTTAACCTCCAATCTGAACCTTCTTTAAAGGGTAAACTATAAACCACACTAAATATTTAGAAATGAAGTTTTAGGATTATACATTTATAACTTGCCAAAGCTGGAAAAGGCCTTACATTGGCCTATATTATTTTATGAGGGAGGAACTTAAGGCCCAGTGTGGTTACATGTTTGGCCTAGGTTTACATGAATCTGAAGAAAGAAGAAAGCGGACTTCCATTGCTAGCTTCTCTTTTAGCTTTCCTATTGCCTACTCACTCATTTCAGAACTCATTTGATTTTTCTCTAAATCCCAAAAGAAATCAAACCTACAATGAAATTTCTCCTTTCTTTACATAAATATACAAATGTTGTAAGTTTTCTTTAAAATCCATATACACCACTGATTTTCTATTATTTGTTCCTCTCAAAAATCCAGAGAATGCACTAAGAAACTAAATCAAGAAGCCTGTGCATTTATACAATTAATGCCCAATGAATCCACTTTTGTAGGTGAATGTAACACTGTAAAGAGATAGAGGAGTCCATCACATAGGTGATAAAACAGACACTCTTAGTTTCTCAGACACAGATGGATAGAACTAAACAAAAATCTTTCAAGATCATCTAACATGTAAGTAATGGAGCTGGGTTTAAACTTACCATTTCTCTGTTAGAGTTCTCGTTCTTTGATTCACATCACATTAAAAGGCAAGAATTTGCCTTTTCTGCAAAATCACCTTCTATGATTCTTACTTAAGGAGGAATTTGACAGAATCGTATCAACGAAGGTCTCCTAAAAGAAGAAATGGAAAGGGGTGGTTTTTCCAAAACAGTATTACCGATTTCTGGAAACTACACATTTTAAATAATATTTTGTACTTTTGGAAACAGACAGAGAAGTCTAATGACTTAGGAGAATTAACAACAAGAATAGTAGTAGGACTAGCCTATAAGCCAGACATCTTACCTTCAGGGCCTGAATACTTTCCACCACATTCTGCTGCAAAGAGATGGAAAGAGAGAAGGTCTCATTTATTTTGACATTAGTGATTTATTCCCTAAATAAGCTACTTTTTTCCTCATACAAGATAGTAGATCATAAAGGTGGACAGTTGTTACACAGCCAAGCTCTGGCAGCCACTGGTCAACTCAGGAACCATGGTTTCCTCCCACCTGCTCTCAGTTTCTTTGACCCAGACAAAATACAAAAGGAGCAGTAGTGAAAGAAACCCTACACTGGGCAAGGGTCATGCCCTAGAAGTTTTCTGGTGGGCCATATAGGGGGAGCTGGAGGCTTGACTGCTTTGAGCTATTTTTTAGATGAATGGCCGAGGAAGAGAGGATCACTGTGCATCACTGCATCTCTTTTGAGCACAGATCTACGTACTTACTGCAAATTTAGCCTCTAAATGGTATCTGCACCTTGCAAATCTCAGGAATGAACTGTTTATTTTTGGGTAAATATGAGATTAAACATTTGTAAAGAGTTTTATGAAGTTTCACCATGCCTATCATCTCATTAAACTTGCGCAAGCCCCATTGAGTTACTATCCTAATCTTGCCTATGAAGAATCTGTGTGGACTTCAAATTTGTCCTTCTATTTTCAATCTGTTTCATACCAATCTGATTCTGTCTTAATGACCTTTAATTATTTACTCAAAAGTGGCAGAAATCTGAAGAAAGCATTCAGGGGCCCTAAGTCTTAATATTCCATATGCTCATGCTGAGAATGGCTCTTGCTTTATAGGTATACTTTCTTCTATGAGGAAGACAGATTACAGTGGAAACATGTGCTCCTCTTCTTACTGCAGATAAGAGGAATCTGCATTTGGATGAATACTTCATGAATACATTTCTGTTCTTGACTGGTAACTTGTGATCTATTATTTCTCCATTTGGTGTGGCAATTGCCCACCTGCAATGACCTCTTTGTGAAAGTCTTCGATTACCCTCCTTTATTCTTTTCAAAAAATTATTTCTACTTTATCCAATTGATTTCAGGGGCTTTCATTTTTAAACAGGATGAATTTTCTGTTTTAGACAAGGTATTCTGTGTACGGTAGAGAAAAATGATAGAAGCAGGAGACCGTGACTCTATTAATGTGCCCATTAAATGTAGCAGCCTTTCCATTCAACTTTACAGCCTACACATGTGAAAACTGGTACCTCAGCCCACTCTGCTTCCTCTAGAGAACTTTGCTGTGCTTTGTTTCATTACTCTTTCTCATTTCTATGATTCTAACACTACTGGTTCACCATAATTCTTCCTAGATGTTTTTCCTATTGACAAACCAAAGTTGCTCCCAGCCCTCTGGCTTAGTGAATTCAGAGTTCCAAATTCACTCTGTAGGCTACCTGGATTTTTGTGTGTGTTTATTCTTCATCCTTACCCCCTTGTTTTCATAATTTAAGACTCCTTTGAAAAGAAAGAATCTTTGTAACACCTTACAATCCAGTATCCCCCAAATAGACAAGGAGAGCTTGGGTCATTTCTTTTCCCCCACTCTGGAATCATCAAGTTGTATGATTTGTACAGATTATGTTCCTTCTATGGATATTCTTTTAAAGAAATAGCAGACCAGATGTACTGTCACACAGGAAGAAAGATCAGAAATCCAAAATTGAAATGGGCTTGAGGGAGAATAAAATCAAATTCCTTGTATTTTACAGATAAATAAATTTTGATGTTAATCTTAAGATTTTAGATCATGGACTCCATTGAGAATCTGATAAATCTACAGACACATCAGAAGAAAATGTGTGTACACACTAAATTTTCAGGAATCTTATAGATGTACTAAAGCCCAATTCCCCTTGCATAGGCCAAGTTTGCCCAAGACTCAGTATAACTGGTGTTTAGATCATTAATTTTGGTAATTTGTATGGAACACAAATTAATTGTCTTGTGTTTATCTTTCATTCTTCTTTAGTCTTTTCAAGCATATTTCATTAATATGTTTACATAAGATATATACAGAAAAAAACTGGAAAGAAATGTACTGGAACATAAACCAAATTTAACAAATAAATATTTTTGAGTTTCCATAGATTATTTTTGAGTTTTTATAAAAAGTTATATATTAGGTTAAATAAGATGTTATGTTTAAAGTTCATATATAACTATATTTGTCAATGAGGAAAAAAGTTTTGCTCAACAAAAATTCTAATATTTAGTGTGTAGACAATCTTCATTTATGTCACAGCAATACTGAGAAATTTGTAAATCAAAATTCTTAACCAGATACATCTGAAAGTGAAAAATTATCAGGTTATTTTCCATGCTAAATAAAGTACAACCTAGAAAGAAACAGCAGGTCCTCCTCACTTGAGTGATGAATGATCATAAATAAGAAATGTTATAAATGTACTGAATCATGAAATAAAGCTATTATAATTAATCATGAAAATACATCAAATCTGCTGAAGACAGATAAAGAAAAAAAATGGTCTCAGCAAAATTCCAAGCTCAATAAAGAGTTTAAAAAGAGGCTTCAAAAGTAAGTGTTTAGAGGTGACTTCATGTTCTCCTATTTAAAAAAAAAAATCCTCTTATTTAATTCCACAGTAAAGATATATAATATTGCTTTGTCAGGAATGATAGACTTAGGTTAAGTACTTCAGGAAGTCTCTGCAGGACAAATAATTGAGTATATATCACCATGTCAGAAAGCTACTGAATAAATCAGTGAGTACGTTTTTCTTATTATGTTCAACATAAAGAGGCAGAAGATGCTGAGAATTCAGGCATTTGCAGCAATGGAGAATTTCTCTGAAGTAGCTCGTGAGACAGAGTCAAGATCTGGGTTCATTACTGGTAGGTCAGAGTCTGATTATGAAAACCCGTGTTCAGACCTGAGGTCTCCACAGAGGACTTGGTTGCCTGTATGTGTATGTGTGTGCAGAGTTGGTGGGTCGGGGGGTAGCATGTGTTTTCGTTACTGAGGCTTTTTATCATCAGAGAAAGCTTGTCATAATCCTTGATCTGAACGAGGAAAGGGTAAATTATCCAGGATTAAAAGCAAAACAATAATGTGAAACAAGTTAAATTCAGGAAGCATATGTCATCAATTTGAGGTTGGGAGGTTAAGGAAGAAAAAGTTCTGTTCTTAGCTATAGCATCAATTCACTGAATGGCCTTTGGGGATTCATAGAGTTGGAAGGTGGATTACATGTTGTACTTGTGATGCTTTCTATTGCGAGATAACTGCAACTCATATGAATTTATGAAATAAAGAAGTGGGAAGGGAGGTTAATGGCTTACAAAGTGTAAGTAAAGAAAAAACAAATCATGGAGGTGGGCCATCAGACACATCTGAAACCAGAAGTTGGAGCAGTAGTAATGTGGCCCATTGTCTGTTATCATTACTCAGAGAAAACAACACTGGCCCATTCAAAAGGAAAAATAGAAATTTCATATTTTATTTTTTTAAAAAGCTATTATCTCAAGCATGTCCCAGAATCAAGTAGGAACGATGGATGGGATGCGTGACCTTTTAAATCCCGCATAGTTCTAAGAGTCCATGACAGTGTGTAAGTTTTAGAATATCCAGAATGTTGGTTTATTTTACTCTATTAAGTTTGTTCCATTTCTTAGTAGTAATATTATTATTATGTCAAGAGAGCTGTTTCAGTTTCCTTAAGGTAAATTACTAAGAGGCAGTAGTAATCTGTTGGATAATTGCATAAGGTTTGGCATCATAGTGTTCTGGATTCAGAATTATCAAGCATTAATCAGTTGTGTAAATTGACACAATTAATTTCACTTTCCTTAGCATCAGTTACAGAATTTACAAAAGGAGAATAATTATATTTCCTACATTATAGTTTTTGAAGATTAAATGAGTTCGTGAATATCAAGTACTTACTATGTACCCACATATAGAAGGAGCTCAAAAACTATTACTGCTGTTACTATTATTGTTGGTTTTGCTGCTGCTGCTATTACTATTAGTACTACAATTTCTACTGTAGTAATAATATTGATATCTCTTTTCACACAGCTATTCATTTACCACTACAGGGGGTTGAATGCATAGCAACAGGAAAATATTACATATTGCATGTTCTGACAACAGTATTTCCAAGACTGATCACTGCAGTTTCCCTTGAATGATGGATACTACTACCCTCTGTCAGTGATTGCACCACAATCCTGTGTTTTTACAATAAAAGTTATTTGGCTCTATCCCTTTGTCAGGTCATTTTTTCATGGTTAGAGGTAATTTAAGTCATGCAAAGAAAGCAGTATAACACAGAAAAATGCCTGTTTGTCTTTAAAATAACTGTACCAAATTTTAAATACCAATTCCCAGAGTGTCAATAGGAAAGATAAACACCATTTACCTAGTACTTTCAATTTTTCCATTTGATCTCAACTGTAATCCTGTGAGATAGCTATGATTAATACCACAACTACATAAATAAGACAGCTAAAGCTATATAAATGGCACTTTTTCCATTTGAATTCTAAGTGACTGGTAGAGCCAAATGTTGATTGTGAGTCTTTGGACCAAAAAAAGCTGTTCTTTGCACTATATTCTGTATTGTGTAATCCATTAGTCTGGTCAGCCAATAATTTGCCATATTCATAATTTACCACATCTCACTCAATTTACATTTGAAGGGTTTGGTTAGAGCCCTCATTGGCTTAACAATTTCTCTCTCCTCTTGTAAGTATCTTAAGAACACAAATTAATGCCCTAGTTCCATCTAGCAAGGAGCTAGATATTACTGAAGAGGAGAGAAGAGATGTTTCTGGTGGTGGAAAGCCAAGGAAGATTTTAGGTTTCAGGAAACTTGATTGAGAATGAGTTGGAAAAATAAGAGATCCAGAGGATTTTCCTTGGGTGAGCACATAGGTAGTCCTACAGCTCCTTTAAGGATCTAGAATTGAGGTCATAACATTTGTGTGATATAAACTGAAGTAGAGTAGAAAAGAGTAGCCACTCTAGATTTTCAAAGTTCTATGGCTTATAATGTGCAAATCAAGCTCAAATGGAAAGTCATGCTTTCCATGCTTTCCATACATTCTGATTCTCTCTGTCTCTCTGTCTCTGTCTCTGTCTCTCTCTCTCTCCACACCCCCCCACTCCGTGTGTGTTAGGCTATAAGACTAGAATAAATATTGGGGCTTGGATTCCCCCTTCCCTTCCATGATAGTGGTTTATTGATCCTTACTGATCTTCAAATAGGATAAAATAGAGGTTAAGTTTGATAATGTGTAATATATACTTTCTCAAAATGATGAGTCTGTGGATTTTCTTTAGAATTAGGGGATGGCTTTCAAGTTTTTTTCCTAGTAAATATTTCCCTCTAACTGGGTACACTCTGGGAAGATTTGATTCTTTCAGGATTTAGCATCTTTTCTAAGTGGTTCACTGAAGTGCCACTAATGTCCCAAAATATACAAAATGCATACATATCCTGCATCAAATCTCTTCTCTTACACACATTTTGTGCTTCTGTTAAGGATCGTGCATCTGTGTTCACCTTTGAAATCCAAATGGCGTGGCCTTCAAGAGCATGGTCATCCTTGCCAAGTGTTAGACACTCTTTGTTTTCTATTATAGCACCTGTCCTAGAACTTTAAATAGACTTTTTTTTTTTTTCCAAAATACCATGGAAGTGTTAGGAATTTAAGTTTTGGTATACACAATTTGTTTCTCCAGGTCACATCTGCTTGGCATTTAAAAATGAGGTAAACAAACAAAACAGAATTTCTCTGGCTTTTACTCCTACATATTGTTGCGGATGCTGCAGCAACCTCTGAACTCCCTAATATATGTAGGGAGTCTCCTTGTAAGGACAATGTTTTGAATGGACTGACTGGATTTGTCCCCACAGGGCAGGGAGGTGGAACATGGGCACTTTTGTTGCCATTTTCAGCTGATGATGTTATCTGTGTGAATACACATATTTCCACAAGCTACACGTGTGTGGGGAGTGGGGACTGCCGCTCTCTAGTTCGTAAGCAGAGAGGGCCCTCCCATTGTCTCTATCATCTGGCCCTGCATGCCTGATAAATTTCAGCTCTCTCCATTCAGACCATCAACTCCATGAACCTGCCGTGTGAACTACCTAATGTTCCTCCACTGTGTCAAAATCTCTGTGACTTCTGTGGGTCTCCCTTCTAGCTCGAATTTTCCTCTGCTTCCATTTGCTCTCTCATTCTTAATAATTCTTGACTTATGTCCACAGTTATTTCCTTCCAAATCCTTCCCAGGTTCTCCTAGACATGTTCTCTGTATTTTTCCCCCAAGGACTCTTGCCTGTACTATAAATGTCTGCTTAATTATTTCCACTGCTGGATGGTGAGCTCTTGAAGACAGGATATGGTGTTAAACATCGTTTTATTATCTGTGTTTTGCATAGTGCTTAAGATGCAGCAAGTACACAATGAATACTTGTTGCATGAATAAATTAATAAATTTCTCACTCAAGTTCATTGTAATTTCTGATTGCACATAATGTTTTGGCCAAAAACCATAATTTTAGACTTTTAAATTAACTACAAATCCTATCAAAACTAAAAGCAGAAAGAACAGTAGGAGTTTACTGAAAGTAAAAATCAAAACAAAACCCAGTGGGAATTCAGAATGGGAATGTAGTTAGTTAATCCACGTCTGTAAATATAGTACTATAGCACATATGTGAGTGGGCCAATTATTTACTCACTGACTAGGAGAAATTCAGCAAAATTATCTGATGGAGCCATTCACCTAGTACACCCTAGGGACTATTCTATCCTGAGAAAAATGATCTGTGGCAAGTGCAATTTCTATGTGTTCAATTTTTTTTTTCTTAAGCGCATAGTTTCCCAGCCTCCTGGCCTTTCCAGCTCCTGGGGGAATTTCTGATGAACTGATAATATAGCCAACATATCCATCTAACCTCTTTGGATATATACAAATAGAAGTTGTACTGGAGTCCACAGCTCCATATTCTCATGAATTGAAGAAGCTGTTGCAGAAATGGGTTTATAAATGTAAATACTAGAGCTGTCTTAGAATGTATCTGAAGCTTCTCTCAGCCCCATAACTTCGAGTGGCCTGAAAAAGTTTCTGTATAGACAGTACAAAGTGCTTCCCAATGTCAACCTCTTAATCACATTGCTCTCTCACTCAATGATAAAGCTAATACAAATTAGTATTAGCAATCACAAAATACAAGAGTTCCCTGAAAGCCGTGTTGGGCCAATCAATGCTGAGCAAATCACAACAGGAATCCTGTGGGCTCTTGATGGAAAGTAAAAACCTCATTAAAAACCAACCATTCCAAGATAAGAAGAAGAAGATCAGATTGGAATTTAAAGATAACATCTTTTCATGCAAAATTGATATTATTGTTTTGAAAAGAAATGTAATAGTAATAAGTATATTCATGTTTTAAAAAAAGACATGAAGAAAGCAAGGAAGCTTTTCAATTAATGTAAAATCTGATCAAAGCTAAACCATGTCATTAAAGTAAGAAAGAGGCTGCGGAATGCATGAGACCTCTGAGTAATGTGTGGCATTGGTCCATATCACGGCCTGGGAAGCTTCTTGGTTCAGTCTTAGCCACCCATCAGCCACAAATAACAATCTATAGCTTGTTGCATTGGCAGTGTAAGGATAAGAAACTAAGGCAATTAATTGAGGGAAGATGTAAGAAGAAAGTAATTTATTTTTTAAATGGGCAGAGAGATCCAATCTTAGTGACTAGAACAATAAATAATAGCAATAAATGGCTAGCAGTTTTTGAGATTTTACTATTTGCCATCTCTGTGTTAAGCACTTTCTATGTGTTAGTTCATTTTAATTTTAAAGAAGCACTATTTGCCTTTCTCAGTTGGTCAGAAAGATCACCTCTGTCTTATGTAGCCCTGAGTGTGAGCTGAGTGAGAGGCCCTGGTGCAACTGATGGATGACACGAAGGTGAGCAAACTGGTTGTGCAACATAATTGGGTTCTATCCTGGATATGATATTTCCATCTCACAATAAATTGCTACTGGGTCTTCCTTTCCACCATCTCACAATGCTCCATTATTATGAAGACCTAGTAACATGCATTTTAGAGGAGTGTACAAATTCATGCTGTGGTTGGCACAGCCTCGCTCCAGGACTCCAGGAATCTCTATTGTGAGTCTCCATCTGAAGCGTGTGATAAATTCCATGTGACATCTAATCCATCCTAGAAACATTTAGTAACATAAGCTCTGGATGATCATGTGCTACAAATGACAGGGCTGCTTGAACTACAGCTTGAGCCTGCTTCACAGCTTTCTGTCCTCTGGGCTTCCCTCAAAGCCAGCAGCCTTGTGGGTCACTTGGTACATGAACTTTTGCAGTTTTCTTAGGAGTGATGTTTACTGCCTCTAAAACCTGGAGAGCCCTACAAGGTGTTTTGCTTCCTTCGTTGTTGAAAGAGATATGAGATGTAATAATGTGTTTTTTATTTTGGAGGGAAAGTCATAGCCAATCACAAATCATTGACCTAAATATTTCATTGATGGAATGCACCTCAAACTTTGTAGAGTTTATTCCTGTCCCTCTGGCACATGTATAATAATAAGGTCTCAGATATGTTGCTACTTTTGGCACATACAATGTAATAACAAAATGTCATCAAGACACTGTATCAGTAAAATGTTCTATGGAGGGTCACATGGTCTAGATCTCTTTAGACTGTATTATAACAGAAGGTGGGGGAAGTTACATAGCCCTTTGGAAAGGATATAAATTAATCTACTGTTATCTTTTACATGAATGAGAAAAGTTTATCTGTGTCCTTTCTGATAAGGATGGAAAAGGATGCATTCCCTGGAGTAATAGAGGCACACATGTATCCTGAGTGTACGTTAATCTGCTCTAGCAAAGATACTGCCTTACCACTGCAAATGGAATTGAGGTTACTATTTGGTTGAGTTTGTGGTAGTCCACTAATTTTTTTCTGGAATATACCTAGATTTTACAGGGACCAGACTGGTGGAGTAAATGAAGATGAAAAACACCTCTGCTGAATCTTTTGAATCTTTTAGGATGGCTCTAATTTCTGCCACTCCACTCTCAATTTTGTTTGCACTTTCTATTTTGACTAGAGGGCAAAATTGCCTTAAGAGACTGTCATAGGATTTTCTACTGTAATTGTTCTTACCCCACTGTACAAGCAACAAATGTGGAGCTTGGGCTGAATTCAACAGTTCTTCATATGTTTAGATATTCCTACCTCCCTAGTGTCTGGATAACAGGGTAAATCGCAGTATCCCTTTAGGGTAACTGTGAGAGTGTCATTTCTATATACACGCCACACTGTTGTGAAATCTTATTCCTGGGGGCCTAGCCTTTCCTTCATTCGAAGGGTTCAGGATCAGGAAACTGTCTTGGGTCTAGAAACTGGGCAAGGAATTATGACTTTTTATTGGGGAAGTTGCTCTCAGACTCCTAATTATTTGCCTTTGTTTTATTTGTATAGAATAGTAAATACTATTGTTGTCTGACAATCTTCCTTCCTTTAGAGACACAGAGCTCTGCTAACCATCCTCATGATCTCTACAGGTCAGACTCCTCTTACTGCAACTCTAGTCTTACTGCTCATTATGATAATTCAGCCTGCCTTTTCTCTGGACCCTTGAATGCCACTACTTCATTCCCATTGTTTCAGAGGTCTATCATCACATCGCTATTAGTGAGGCCAGTTCCATACTGACATCTTCTGGTGATACTGGTGCTTCTCTTACCAGCCCTTTCCGCCTCGCTTTGGTAACATAATGCGCGCCAAGACCTATTGAAGAATATAGCCATCTGGTGGTTTTTCTGGCCTTACTTATTATATAGACTGTAACATATATTCTCCTCTAAATCTTTTGATTCACTCTTCTACCATCGGCTGCTGCAATTCTAACCTTTCTACTTTACTTAGTGCAGACCATCCCTTTCAACAAATGAGCCTACCTAGCAGTGTATTAGTCCCATCCTTTCTGGTCCTTTCCAGGGTGTTAAATAAGTTATCTTTTATGAGTGCTAGCAAATCATAAACTATCCCTCATCCAATTTTGTCTTCCAGTTCCCTCCCCTCCTCCAGCCAAAACTCTCAGAATCTAGTACTTCCATAAGTGCTTTTCTGGTTCACATTGGAAAGAAATGTTTAGGTTTGGAAGTTACAATGTACAGCACCCTTTATTCTTTAGGAGGTCTAGCATCTTCCTGGCCATATTGCACTGTGACTTAATCCTTATTATTGGACTAGTAGTAAGGAGAAAAAGTAGGATCAGATTCTGGAAGAAAGTGAGAAGGTGATATATTTTCTTGCAAGGGAGTGGTCACTGGATTATTGTCTAGCAGAAGTGGTAGGGTAGCAGGGTGACACTAGTCTTTACCTGTGAGAAATGAGCCATTTTTACTAGTCCAGAGGTTTCATTGTAATCAGAAAATTTTTTTAAAAAACCATGATCATTCCTGATGTTCTCATTCTGTATCTCCAGGTCCTGCCTTGTTCTAATCTGTGTCATTACCTGGTATAGAAAACCCAGCTAGTTTGAAATTTCAAACTTTTCTGAAGCTCTACTACTTTTAAGATTAAGGACGGAACCTGGTATGCCAGTTTTTCTACTCTCTGGCTACAGGAAATTTTAGTCACTTTAAATGTTGTCAAAGAGGACTTCTGGCATTGACATCTACCATTTAATTGTTTATTAACCATGTTCAGTCTTTCACTTTCTTTTTGCAGTCACCAACCGCTCCTGCCTGATGTCACTAACAATGTCAAAAGCAATATTTTTATCTATATTGTCATCAACTAACCTAACTTAAATATGTTTGCTGCCCTGTGCTCAGTCAATAGTTTCAATTTTGACTTGCAAACAAAATCATTATATCCTTAAATGTCTAGTAAAATATTCTATCCTCTCTGGGGAAAATCCAACATTAATCCAGGTGTCAACATGGAACAGTGTGAAAATGTGACTTTTTATTGTTATTAAATAATTTCAGATAGTATATAGATTCATTTTTATTATCTATAGGATGGTTTGTTTCTTTCATATAAAATATCTTTCAGGACTGATCCTTAATGTCATCTTCAAATCTATCTTCTGGCCTCATTTCCACATACATTTCAGCATACATGATTGCTGCCCCATACTCCCTTATCTCTGGGTGATGGATGCCCTAAAATGCCTGATCTGTGGTCCTTTATTGTACATTTTTGTCTGAGAGCATGCCTGAGCCAAGGAATGCAAGTCTATCCAGTCCTAAGACCATGTCTAAATCCGTCCTGCATTCCACAAAGCAAAGCAAAATGTCTGGCCTCTAGTTAGTTCTCTAGAGAGTTGATAAATATCTAGGATGCAAAGTGCATCATAAAAAAAGAGCCAGAGAGAAAGTTAGATGCTGCTAGGTGTGAAGTGGAAAATTGTATACAAAAAATTTGAAAGTTGTCAAAGTATTAGGGTGTGAAATTTTACATATATGTTTTTTCCGTTTTGTATTTATTTTAAGGAATATGTAATAATATTTGTTTAAACAAATTAATGTATAAAAATTAAGTAAACTTCCCAAACAAAGAAAAAATATATTAAACATCAGTATCTCTGTAGGGGATCCCTCCATTCCACACAGCAGTAAAGAAAAGAAGTTGCCCCAGGCTCAGTGATTGAGATCTGCCTTTATCACCAGCCCAAGCTAACTTCTCAGGAGGATATTTTCAGGTAGGATTCCCAGCAGGCTTACCTTGTTAGCAGTGTTCCTATGTTCCCGGGGCAAAAATGTATATAAATATTTTTGTGATGTTATCTTGATACTATTTTCATGCAATACTTTATATAACTTCCAGAGATTATAAGAATTAAGGCAATAGTTACAAGGTTCCTAAGCTCGTTGGACCTAAGGCTCTCAACTGTATAAAAGAAACTATTATTTACTACCTTGGACAAAAGCAAAATAATTTCCTCCCCATATAATATAAACTTGTTTCCTGACTGTGTGAGGCAGGAATGGAGGGATTCACTGTTATTTAAAACAACAAGAATCAACATGGTTGGTCTGTGCACAGGCATGAAACACTTCTGCTAAGATAAAGGCAGGAAAACAGCTCCAAAGGAAACACGATGATATGAGTGTAGCTTGGAATCTGCAAAATTGCACTTGAGATTCAACTCTGCCACCAACAAACTACACAGTAGTGGTCAAACTGCAAGTCTCTCTGACCCTTAGTTTCCCATCTTAAAAGCTGTCTGTTTCCCAGGGAAGAAGATGGAAGAATAACACTGGAAAAAAGAGACTGAACGGATTGGATGGTCAAAAGACATGAAATCCACTGAAATAGCCAGACAAAGTTAAATAACATTAAATGAAAATGTGCTACCTGCCAGAATTTTACCATAAATTTAAAAATCAACCAGTTTGATCATGTCAGTCACCTATATTTTCTCTGTTACAAGCCCATTGACCTATTTCTAATTGCAAAAGTAGAGACTGTCCTTCCGTAAAAAAAGATCTCAAAGCAATAACTATTATTCAGAACAGTTAAGTGCTCACTTAATTTTGTGATAGTATTTGTGAAATACATTTTATTTCAGTTATTTTATGCTTATAAGAACAACGTGGAGCAAGAAAAATCATCAGCCACATATAGAGTTGAGTAAATAGAAACTTTTATAGGTTCTGTATTCGTCCATTCTTGAACTATAAGGAAATAATGGAGAAGAATTTGAATCAAGGCCCATCTCCCAAACCTGGGTTTTTAACTTCTCTAGTATACTATGCTGAAGACAGTGGAGATTTTTGCATATTACTTGGCTGTGAGAAACTCTTCCTAAAATGAGAAATTTGATGTGGAAGGCAAAGCACAAGCTCTGAAGTCAGAAATGCCTGAGTTTGAATACCTGAGTTTGAATTCATGGAGCCACAGAAAATTGACCAAAACTTATCTGAGCTCTGGTTTCTTCCACTGTACAATTAGATGGAAATACTGTCTTTGAAAGTTTGCATATGGTTTATAAACTAATATTTAGAAACTAATATGTGGTTTAGAAAGTAACACAATGCCTGGCCCATATTCAGTATTTTGCAAATGGTAATAATGGTTTTGCTATTATTGCAAATAGAACTATTTTATTTAGTATAAGAATAAATGATAAAATTGTCACGGTTGTATCACACAGAGTTTTGTACATGATGCTCAGATGGATATATCAATCCATATTTTCATTCCCGCAGCATAATGCTCTGAAAGTTCATACAGAAGGGGAAGAATAGCTCAGACACTACTGCTGCTAAGAGCATTAATAGCCTACATGTATAGCACTTCCTACATGCCAGTCATTGTCCTAAAGGTTTTATAGATAGTTAAGCCACACCACCTCTATGAGGTAGGTGCTATTTTCACATCATCCATGTTGAGGATGAAAAATTGCTGCAAAGCAATATTAAATAACTTACTTAAGGCCACAGAGCCGGGAATGGATGGAGCCAGAACTCGAAGATAATTTGGTTCTAGACTCTGGGCTCTCAACCACAACTGGTTACTGCTGCAGAACTCCTAGGAACTGCAACAGAGATAATACAAGAAGGGAAGGGTAATGGTATAGGGGCACTTTTGCATGAAATTGATTATTTTTCTTGCAAGTAAAACAAAGCAAAGTAAAAAAAAAAAAAAAAAGAGAGAGAGAAGAAACAATAGAGAACCAATGTAGGATTTCTCTGTCTTCCGTTTTTAATGCTCTACATGCTTTGCTGGTGAGTGTGTGTGTGTGCGTGCACACGTGTGTGTGTGTGTGGTGGTAGTAGCAGTAGTAGTAAAAGAAAATACATAAACACATTTGGGCCTGGAAGATGTTTTCCTTAGTAAGAAATAATTAATTGTGCAACCATGTAACTAACATACCTAGCACTCTTCAATAATCAAAGTTCTTGACCTATGTCTAATTCTCACACTATGCCTTTGAAAAATGTGATCGTCGCACCAATTTTCAAATAAGGAAGCAAAATCTCCATTAGTTTTGGCCTATCAGTCAATCTGTTCTCTGACTCTAAGCTCCACGCCTTTTATTTTATAGGTATAGTAGGTATGTCCTGCTACTATGTACCAGACTAGGCACTCAACAGATGGAGATAAATAAAACACAGCACAGCTTCAGCCTTGAGTGTCTCCTCACAAGCTAGTGGAAAAGAGAGACAAGAAGATGTACAACCATACAATACGTATAATTCTCTAATTTTTGAAAGAGAGCTAGAGGGGAAGAGTACTGAAATGAGGGTGAGAAGATAAATCATCAATAAAGTTCTAAATACAGTAATGACTATGGTTGTGTAGAGGTATCAGCCTTGCTGTTACCTAGCCATCTCCAACCCTCTGTGACTGACCAACGAATATTTATTTAGTCATTTCTACAAAACAACTGACTTCATTCCCGGGCACCAGAGTGCACAGATCATGTGTCTTTATTGATATATTTTTCTTGGCATATAAGCCCTAAGTAAATGTTGTTTGTATAAACTCAGTTGTACTCCCATATACGCTCCAATTTCGAAAGGTGGTGCTGTGAGGCAAAAGAGAGTTTAGAACATGAAGAGATATTTTATTTCCTCTTTTAATGCCTCATATTCACAGCATTACCATCACAATGTACCCTTCAAAGTGCTGCAGCAGCCTGTTGAGTTAAGGAATGACAAAAACAAGTTTCCCTGTATTCTTCATTAAAAAACAATTCAACAACACATTTTCAGAATTAGGCAATGAATCATTTGTTTCTAACGTTCACAGAGGGTAGTAGGCTCTATTTCTAACATGTGTAGCACTATCTTGACGAATCTTAGCCAACTACTCAATTCCCATTGCTGCTACCCTTGATGTAGTAACTGCACAGCAGAATTTTTCCCCAGGGAGTGCATTTAATAAAACATATATCATCAGTTCTAAGGAAACATCATAGTAAGACTCAGTAACTACTAAAAAATGTGCAACAAGTCTGGTCCTGACCCAGTTGTGCAAATGAGAGAGACAGAGATGGGCAACCTGGGCAATGACAGCCATACAGAATCGAAATATTTAACACTTAACTGTGGGTGGGCACAGTTTTTCATCTATAACAAATCTTCAGAACACAAACACACATACATGAACACACACACACACACACACTTCCCAGGAGTTACCAGTGGTTGAAATTTGATTGTAATTACCTTTTATGTCTTCCTCCAGTTCCTGATTACCCTCTGTGTAGATAACTTTGGCAATCAATAAGTGGTTAATAATAAATGATTAAGAGGAAGGAGGAGGATAAAGGCAAGATACTTAATCCTGATACAGGATAATCAGTTTCCGTGTTTCTGTAAAATCAAGAATCACCTCTGCATGTAGTGATGCTACAGGGATCCCTGGAGTGTGGAAAATTCCAAAGAGCTTTGGAGTCCAATAAGCCTGGGTTAAAACCCTAGCTAAATTGCTTTGTATAGACTCTCAGTACTTCATCTAATTTGTCTGTAAAATGCATGGCAGAGCTGCTGAGAACTTTGACTGAGTCCATAAACATGATAGTTCTAGCTCAATATTTTTTACTACATCAGTGAAAGGAACGCAATAAACAGTTTTCTCTTCTGCTCTGCTACCTGTTAGTCATTCAACCAGTAGTGGGGATGGTTTTACATTGAAAAATCCACTCTTTCAACCAATGCACCAGAATGATAAACAGATGGCTAAGTGGTATCTCAGCTTCAGAATTTAGTTTTCAAAATGTACTTATGGTATGCTTTATCATGTGACAGATGCTCTTTTTAAAGACCCTCAACACTTTGACTGTCTAGAACATGGAGACATGTGTTGAGCTTCTTGAATCACAATGACAAAAGGCAAATGTGAACAACTAGTGAGAACTAAAGAGTTCAGACTCAATTTTGGATCATTACCAGATGTCCAAGGAAAGCCAACTGTTTTTAGCACAGATTACATCTGCTTAATTAGCAGTGAAAAGCATCTTTAGATGACCACAGAGGAATTAAATAGCTACAGATAAATGACCAAAATGAGCTCAACGATGCTATATCAAACAGAGGGGAACAGAACACAATCTAGTAACATGACTGCAAGTAGAATTGCAGGTTAATAACCTTGTATTTTACAATTTAATGGGGCACAAACAACACCAGACTGGAAGTAAATGTGCATATCCTGGCACTTCAATAAATAAATAATTTTAATACTAATTGCAACTAAATTGCCTTTCTTTAATATGATCCTATAATTGCACAATACCTTGTTCAGTGTCTGTTTCCTAAATGGGCTACAAATAAAAGCAGTTGACTTAGCTAAAATGGCCGTAAATGTAACTTCATACATTTCTTCTGTTGGGCTAGTGACTACTGAGCATAGTAACTATATCTAATGGGATTGTTATTGTTTGTTTATACATACACAAGAGGAAAAATAGCATTACAGTGAATTGGATAAATCTGAACCCCTCTTGCACTAAAAGAAGCACCACTTTTTTTTCTGACTCATTCCTCTTTCTGGGATGATAACTGTTGCCAAGTATTAAAGAAACATTTTGGTTATCCAGTTTTGCCTTTTGTCTACCTTCTCCTTAGAATTAGGTAGACAACTCTCTGGTCAGAAATGCTACTGAACCTGTGAGCTTGGCTCTGACTTTGTGTAAACCATCCCGCAGGCTAATGCTTCCCCTTTGGAATCCTCATCTTCCTATGTGTATTTAGCTCTCTTTTAGTGCTATTCTCACCACATATATTCATTAGCCTGTTTATGTGGATTTCTGAGTCCAGGAACAGGACCTTATTTGTATGGTGAATGCCCTAAAAATATTGACTGCCTGGAAAAAAAAAAAGAAAATGAAAGAATGTCAAATTCAAACTGACTACTTATCACTAAAAGTTAATGTGCATGTATTTCCTTAACCAACAAATGCTAATTTAGCATCTGTCTTGTGGAAGAATCTCTATATAATTTCACCTGCTAAACTGAGCATCAGAAGCTATATCTGCCCAGATACTTTTTAAATCTAACTAGTAGTAATACAAAGATATCATCTGCTTAAGAATTATATCTTAAATGTAAGATGTAATTTCTGGTTTCAAAAAATTAAACAATCACTTTGCAAAAAAAGGAACATAATATTAAATCTAACCAATACACAAAAATCTTAGTACTAGGTGCTGCACTGAATTAACTATTAAGATGTTACTCCTCACTAGAGCCCTAAGCAAAAATGTTCTATTATTATCATATTTTACTGATGAGGAAATGGAGGCATAGATTAGAAAACATCATCACTTGTTTCTCTGCAGGCAAGTGATGAACCAAGTGTAAACCTCAACCAAATGGTTCCAGAGCTGATGTGTATCACAACCTCACCGCATGACTCTCAAAAAATAAAAGTTATGAATTTAAAGGAGGGAAGTCATTGATAGTTAAGAATTAGGGAGACCAGAGAAAGTTTCAAAGCAGAGATGAACTAAGCCATTACACACAGGCAAGATTTATAAGGGCAGAAGGGAGCAGATGAAGGGGCTCTATCAGAGTGAGAAAAATAAGCACAGATGTGCAAATGAACATGAGGTGGCAGGAGGAAAAGGCACAGGTAAGCTGTAGTGAGTGATAAGGCTGGACAGAAAACTGTTGAAGACTTTGATGCCAACTCAAAAATCTTCAGAGGTTTTTGCCACCTAAGCACCACAGACAGGCAGTGTTGTTTACCAACGTTTCCATACCTTAGCTCCACAGGATAACGCCTGCTTCTTCAAGAAAGCAACATTTGCAGAGGAATAAAGGACTCAGATCACGCCCCGTGCTACCTGCCTGACCATGAAGAATCCTGTAAGGGTCACAAAAGGCCTATAGGAATGTGCTAATCTGAAAAAAGGCACTCTCTCCAGATAAGCACATGCCTTATTAAGCAGATGGTGTCTGTACTAGTTGGATAAAGAAAGTGTCAGGGCTGATATAGCTACTGATACTCAGCTTGGCTAGTGGAACTAAGGCTGGATTTCAGTGTCCACTCAACCCCTCGCCAGGCTTTTGCATACTGCCAAGTTTGACCAACATTGTATGCCACAGACTCAATCACAATACAAACTTTTTGTATTTATTTAATTACAAAGACTGTTTATATATGCACATATTCAAAGTACTCTTTTATTCTGTTCAAGAAACCGAGAAACTATCGATGTTTAGTAGAACAATAATCAGTTATAAAATAATCCTTAAGTATGTGGAAATACAATCTGAGAAACTTTTTTTTTTTTTTTTTTTGGAGACAGAGTTTTGCTCTTGTTGATCAGGCTGGAGTACAATTGCACAATCTCAGCTCACTGCAACCTCCACTTCCCAGGTTCAAGTGATTCTCCTGCCTCAGCCTCCTGAGTAGCTGAGATTACAGGCACCCACCACTATGCCCAGCTAATTTTTGTATTTTTAGTCAAGACAGGGTTTTGTCATGTTGACCAGGCTGGTCTCAAATTCCTGTCCTCACGTGATCCACACACCTCGGCCTGCCAAAGTGCTGGGATTACAGGCATGAGCCACCATGCCTGGCCCTGAGAAACTTTTAGAATCAACTTTATAAAGTTATACACAAAGATATTCACCATGATATAATTTATATTAAAATAATATTGGAAACAATAAGGTAATTGCATTCATGTAGTGAATAATACAGCAGCCATTAAAATAGTTACATTTTGTGTTTGTAATTCCATAGGGGAAATGCTTATATAATATTAACATTATGAAAAGGATTAAATTGTATGTAGAACTTGCCAGAGAACCATGTTTATTTCAGGTAAATCTTTTAAATACCAAGAATAAAGTTGGTTTTATGGTGAAATAATTTTTAAAATCTTCGTAGACTTTTAAATTTCCGGAATCTTCTACACTGACATGTTATATGTATTATTTTTAAAAATCTCAAAGAAATTCACTTCAATATACACACGCTTTCTGGCATTTGCACTAGCATCTAAGCTGGACAAAGGAAAGAGACAGCACATGAGTTTTACTTTGAAAGGGCTCACAATTTAGTGAAAGACAAGAAATAGAAACATAGTTAAGGCAGAAGAAAATGTGAAGAACAAGTGTGTTTGACTGTGCTAGAAAATAAGTAAATATATAAATATTTAACCTTGGCAATTGCAGAGGGAGAAATAATATTTTTAGGAGATTTGACAGATAAAAGGAGATTGACAAAGGAAAACATAGTTATCACCCTGTTGGAAAATAAGAGAAAAATGCCAGCTTATGCCATGCTACTGTAAATACAAATAAGAATAATTTCCAGGTTAAAATTCAACAGTTACTACTCCAGTAAGATTAAATAAGATGGAGGAAGATAGATTGGAGGAAAAATAGAGATATCATTTGAATGTTCTTTACTCAAGAAATTTTGGAGTGGTTCTAATAAATTTATGATTTTATAATTTATCAAAAAGTCTCACCTTGAGAATTCTGTTACAGTTGATTGGTGAGTTAAAGTTTTAGAAATACTTTATCATTTCCTGCTGCCTACTATTATTTCCTAAATTAGGATTTTGTTTATATTCTAGTTGTCAAAGTAATTATGTTATTATGGGAAAAATCTCTTTTCTTTATTTGGTCTTAAGGAAGTCTAATGAGCATGGTCAGTGAACCAAGCACATAATGACTCCTTGTTTGAGGTTCTTTTGTGTTCCCAAAATGATATGTTGAAGTCCTAACCCCCAGTACCTCAGAATGCAACCTTACTTGGAAATAGGGTCTTTGCAGATGTCCTTAAGTTAAGTTGAGAACATTAGCTGGGCTCTAATCTAATACGACCAGTGGTCTTATAGGAAAGGGAAAGTCAGACAGACACATACGAAAGAGAATGCAGAGACACAAGGCAAACAGCCTGTGCAAATGCAGGCAAAGGTTTAACTGATATATTCACCAACCAAGGATGCCCAGGATTGCAAGCTATCGGCAGAAACCAGGAGAGAGGCAAGGAACATGTTCTTCCTCAACACCCTCAGAATGATTCAGCCCTACCTACACATTGATTTCAGACCTTCAGCCTCCAGGATTGGGAGAAAATACATGCATGCTGTATTAAGCTAACCAGTTTGTGACATTTTACTAAGGCAGCGTTAGTGATAGAGGCAGAAGACAGACAAATGCCTAGGCAGATAGGGGTGGGTCCCCAGTGAAACCCGAACTTCAAGTTGGAAACTGTCTCAGGTAAATCCTTGGACTGCATTGAGAACCTGCTTTCACATTTGGTGTGCTTTCCTCTAATTGATCCCCATCCTTTACCTACTTTAAATATACCTACCCTTTCCTAATTGGTTTTCTACACTGTCGTCACCACATGTGAGTAGTATCTTCACTTTGACCGTTTTTGCATACTCACAAACCAATCAGCACACATTCCCTATCCTGAGCTCATAAAATCCTCAGGCTCAGTCATATTAGGGAACTTTCCTGTCTTCAGGTAGGAGAACCACCCCCCTGCATCCCCTCTTTTTGCTGAGAGCTTTCCTTTTGCTTAATAAATGCTACTCCACTCATTCACTCCTTGATATCCACATACCTAATTCTTCTTGGTCATGAGACAAGAACCTGGACTGAGCTGAGCTAAGGAGCAAAAATCCTGCATCATTTTTGTGTAGTATGGAGATTGGAGGAAGGGTCAGTAAAACGTGGACACAAAAATCCTCTTTCACTTTTGTTTTTGAGCCTTCTTGTCCTCAAACTTTTTTCTGAAAACAGATGGAGCACTGGGTCTATGCTAGCCAATTAAGAATGAATGGCACAGCTGTAGACACTGCCACCCACTCACTATCACTCTCAGGGGTTCGGAATGTTGGCCTCATTCTAATCCAGAGGGGTGTGTGTGTGTGTGTGTGTGTGTGTGTGTGTGACAGAGTCTCCCCAGCTAGAGTGCAATGGTGTGATCCCAGCTCACTGAAGCCTCTGCCTCCAAGGTTCAAGTGATTCCCCTGCCTTAGCCTCCCAAGCAACTGTGATTACAAGCACATGCCACCATACCCAGCTAACTTTTATATTTTTATTGGGGTGGGGTTTCACCATGTTGGCCAGGCTGGTCTTGAACTCCTGACCTCAGGTGATCCACCCACCTCAGCCTCCCAAAGTGCTGGGATTAAAGGCGTGAGCAACTGTGCCTGGCCCCAATCCAGTGTTTTTTTGAATGTCATTTTCCCTCTTCCTTTCAGGGCTGTTATGGCACCTACCTTCTTTTATGATATTGGGGATGTTATTGCAAACTGCCGAGATATTACTAGGTAGAATGAGCCTTTGGCCCAGCCATCAGATATGCAATTCAGAATAATGCGATTTCTGTCTGTTTTTAAAGGCTTCCCCACCCCCTAACTTAATGGCCTCAGGCAGCACGAGATGGATGGGTGAGTGGTAGCTCCCTGCTGCCACCCCATCCCCTCCCTGCTGGGGCTCATGGCCATTTCTGCCTCATGCACACACTGCATACAACAGCCATGTGGGGCTGGAATGAGCTGCAGCTGCCATCTGGACCATAAGGTGGTTTCGGGGGCTAACGACCCAGTGCAGCTGGCTGGCCAGTTTTTCCTGTTTGCTGTCCCTTCCTGCCTCTTGACCATGGAGTCTTTCCTCCTATGGCTGAACCAGGAAGAAGGTACAAACAATTATGGGTTTTCTACCCTGTTGGAGGGACCCATTTGAAAAACATTGGAGGCTTTTGTTCCTTCGGGCAGCTTCCTCACGCTGCACTAAAGATGTTTATTTTTTTCCCCTTTTCTCCACCATGTCAGGAGTTAACACATAGCCCTGTGAATACAGGGAGCTTTTCTATATGAGAGGTTTTTTTTTTTCCTTTTGAAAGGCATTTTGCAAAGCCAGGACCCCAATTCACAGTACTGCCTTTTCTCTCCCTTGTTTCAGGAGGGCCACCTGGGACTTAATGAGTCCATGAACCCTTCTGAGGCACATTTTTGTCCCAAACTCAATTCCAAAATTTAGACTGAAGCCCTAGCAAGGAAAACTGGATCCAGAGGCAGAAGACAATGGAAGTCAAAAGGCACAGTGCAGGTGAGCATGACTGATACCTGCCAATCAGCCCCCTCATCCCATTTCATGGACAGAGAACATGCTAGCATCCATGGCATAGGTAAGGTCTAGGGAACTCAAAGATTACCGACAGCAGGGACAATAGGCGGCACATGGGTAAATGTGGATAATTCCCACCCCATGCCCCTCTGTTAACATGGGTGAAAGCCACAATGGCACCCACAGGTGGAACCCTGCCCAGGTCGCTGGGACTTAGGGATGTAAGGACAGAAGAAAGAAATGGGGACACTTCTTCTTTCTCTCCCTCACATACCTAGTTATTGGCTGGGAAGAAAAAGAAACTAGGGACGTCTTGTTCTTTTCCCCTCTTTCTGGATGGGTAACCAATCATCTTCAGTCTGTATTTCACTCAAATGCCTCCTGAATCACTGTGATTCCTTTGTGGGGAGGAGGGGGAAGCCTTATTTCTCCTTTGTCCTCATCTGTCCTCTCTTCGCAGATGGGTAATTGTATCCTGTACCATGGGACACTACCGTTGGATGCATTCCCCAAACTGAGAAAAGTTAATTTCCCCAAATCTTAAACTGCTTGGCTTAAAATTGAACTCAGGGGAAGGGAATCCAGAAGCGTGACATGCTGGCAAAAAAGTAAAAGTTCTTACCAGTCAGACATCTGGCCTCCCTCTCCCTGAACACACCTGTTGAATGAATGATAAAATCACTGTTTATATCCTATGTAAAGTTATGATTAATGGGAAACATTTCTGAGGCTAGTCTTGAGCTGTAGCCAATCTGGTGCACCCTGTGGGTCTTTCTGTACGGTTGTGTCACAAAGAGGGGTATCTTAGGATGGAATGGAGGCCTAGTACCCCATAAGACCACTGTTCAAGCCAGCTTGGCAAACTGGTCAGTAACAAACTTTGCTGCAGGTCTCCATCTTGTTTTACGTCCTTGGAAGCTTGATCATGGCAGTACTTTCTTTTGATCTCCATTTTTTTTACAATGGTGGCCCAGGTTCAATCCCGGCTTAGGGAATGACTGCTTTCTGGTTAATATCTGTGCGACTTTTGCCATTCGCTGATTCCCTTCCTATCCATGAACAACTTCTAGCTTCCTTTTTAAAATATTCCTTTCTCTGAGCTACTTTTACAAATTCTAGATTTTGTAAAAACTACTTATCACCTTTTAAAAATATCTTGTATACTCATAGTTAACTCATAACTTTAGTCGAGACTTGTTGGTTTCACCTGTGACATTACTTCTGGTAAAGTTCAAAAGCCAGAAACATTGGCCAGTTGACATAACTAAAGTCAGGTAACAAGCGGTTTAAAAGGATTTTCTTAAAAAGTGATCAGCTTAATTAAAGTGAATATCCAAGCTATTGGTATATTTAAAAGACCTTTATGTTTTTCTCTTCCTGGATCTTGTTTTTGTAGAAAACATTTTTTTCTCTGTCTACTGAATTACTTTTCTCCATTTTGTCTTGCCACTCTTAATGCATGCATGAGAGGCCCTAAGACAACTTCTGATAGACTGGGAGACTCCTGGAGAAAAACAAAGAAGGTACACAAAACCAATTTTGGGGAAAACAAAAACTTCCGTTTTCCTCATGGAACCCGAGGAACTAAAAACATATAGATCTCTCTCAAAATCTGTTTTTGTCTTCCAGCTATATCTGCTTATTCGGCTCTATTAAACCACATGCTTTCCTAGCCCTATTTCTTGAAGGGCTTCACCCTGCAGCCAATAATCCAATTAGGAGATTGACAGATGAGAAATCTTACAACTATTAGATCTTCTTCTGTCTTTCTGTGTATTTATACATGTGTGGTGTGTGTGTGGCATTTATAAAAAAGAACTCTAGTTAATTGGTCTAGAGAAAAATAAGCACTTAGATCAACTATTTTTGAAGGAGAAATAAAAGCTGTAATGCCTTTTAGTTCATGTGACTTTAATGTTTGAGAAATACAAACATTTTTAAAGATAATTGGTAAAATACAAATGTCTTCAAAATGTAAATATGTGTTCTAAATTAGGGGGGTCAGATACTTGGCTTGCTAAATGTTTTAAGGATATAAACTGTTTCTTTGGCTTTTGAGAACTGTTCAACTTGCCTGATTTACAATTTGATAAGGCCTGGTGACATATGGAATCAACTACATTCTTAAATATGCTGGAAAGAGACAGACTTTATCTGTGCCTAATACATAATTAAAATAACTTACCAGGTTTTACACTAAAGTTAAAAATTGCTAAGAGTTGCCATTATAACATGTAATTGAGACTGCTGAAAATAAATTTACATGCAAGGTGTGTAAAAGTAAAATGTGCTTTTAGTAAAATATTATAATAAGGCATGGGAATGTAAATTTTTACCTAGTTTAGAGGGTTAAAGGATTGTTTTGAATTAGGTAAGATAAAGCTGAAACTTGAAATAAATGATGGAAGGTTTTGTAAAAATTAGTCTTACAAAATAAATTGTGTGTGTGAACATATTGACTAACTTCAGAAACGCATTATATGGTTTTGCCATAAATTGAACATCAGAATAAAAGCACAACAAGGTTTTATGAGGGTACGGATCTACTCCTTAACAAAAAATTGTAAAGGGTTATAAAAAGTTTATGAGAATCTCACCTCATGGACAAACTGGTTAAGATTGGATAGAATTATCTATAAAGTTTAATTTTAAAAAATTGGATTGACATTAGTAGTAGACTAATGAAAGGTGAAATTTGGCTTTCTCTCCATTGATTTTCATGCAGTAATAAAAGATAAGGAAAGATTTTTGTTTTCCTTGCAAATAAACTACCAAAAAAAGAGAAGAAAACAAGAGATACACTGGTTGGAAAGCTAAGTCTTCCGTCTTAATGAGTAAAGGTTTTTGCCTTGTCTAAACATTTTCAAGTCATTATTTTGGTTGAAATCTGGAATTTTAGTTCATAATATCAAGTGCTTTATTTAACAGGCCTCCAAAAATCAAACTCCAGCTTCAAAAATTGTCTTTCCTGACCCCTAACTTTTGGATGCTGCAGAGGGCCCCTGGAGCATGTAAGAGTGAGGTAAACAGAATTATTTCACTTGTTTAGTCATGTGGGATTGCCAAAATAACAATAATATATATTAACCTGACCCTCTTCAGGTTATATTTTAGTGAATAATGTTAATATATGTTCCAAAATTGTATGGGAGTTCTAAAATTATAGTGTTCGAGTATGTGCTATCCATCATAATTAAGGTTACTAGTTTCAGTTAATGTAAACCACAGAAATAACCAAATTTCTTTGTCAATCATGTTTTTTATTGTAACTACCCTGGACATTTTGTCATTTGCAGACAATTATCGTCTTGTTTGATCCTTTTCAAAAGGTATAGGACTTTTACAGGTGCTCTCAAATGCAGGTTTCTGATAACTTTGGAGATTGTGACTTTGGAAAAACGTACCAGACTCATTAAGAGCTGATATGTTCATGAATATCAAGCAGAACAGGAGTTAACAGAATGGACTGAACTAACAGAAAACTGAAGTAATCTTTTTAACTTGTTCATTTAAAATGTTGCTAATTCTTGTTTTGTTCTTCAGAGTCAAGGAAACTTATTTTGAGTTTTTTACAGTGTTTAATAATCGAGTAAGGTATACTCCTGTGAATAAAATTTGGAGCATATTTGTTTCTTTCTGTCTGGCTTCTCCAGAATTTGGAAACTGTCTGTGATTATTCCTAACTTATAGCAATATAGTTTTTTGCATCAGTGCAATAAGAATCCATTTTCTTTTGCAACAGGAGACAATTGGATAAACTGTTTTATCAAGGCTTTGACCAAAAGGATATGTTTCCCTTTAAGTAATCAAGCTTGACTTGCAGAGCTAATAAAGCCCCCTTAGGAAAACTGGCCTCATACCTTGTCTACACGGTCCCCATACAGGGTTCCTAACCTGTGGTGAGTAAAAGAATGTCACTTTCTGACAAGTTCAGGAGCCCCATGTTCTTGGGACCTGAAGAAGAGAGAAATTAACCTGACTCATAGGTATTCGAGGGTGCAAACTCATGGCTGGGCTTAGCTTTAAATGGTCTCTCTGAGATTCCTTGTGGAACAGAGTTCCACCAAAGCCAATGTAAAAGCCTATATGAAAAATATATTCTTCCTGCAATTTATGCAAATAATCAGGCCAAGTGTAAGACTAAAGTTTATTTTGCAGACAATTTATCCTATCATTATTTGTTTTTGTGAAAAAAAAATGAGGACTGGAGAAAGAAAGATTATGTTTCAAAACTTATCATACACTTGTCATTAAATTCTAATCTCATCAGTTGTTCTTAAGTTTTTACCTACATTTTAGGCTAACCCTGCTTATTCCTGTGAACCAACAGTGATCTCCAGCTGCAGCTCTGAAGAAACAAAAGGGATGGGCCATCAAACTCCAAATGGTCATGCAACTGGAACCTTGGATGATGGCTCCCTTTTACTGGGGACCCTGAGATAGGCCTGCCTATCTGACAGCTGTTTTCCCAAAACAGTGCCCTCCTGTCAGCAGGAAGCAATTAAGATCAGTCTTCATCCCTATTCCAACAGCAGTTAGATGTACCTCTTCAGCGGGGAAAATGATAGAGACAGGAGGCAGACAAATGCCTAGGCAGATAGGGGCAGCTCCCCAGTGAGACCAAACTTTCAAGCTGGAAGCAGTCCAGGATAAATCCTCAGATCAAATTGAGAACCCACCTTCCTGTTTGGCATGCTGTCCTCTGATTGATCCCCATACTTCACCTGTTTTACATATATCTACCATTTCCTAATTGGTTTTCTACACTGTCATGCCCACGTTTGAATGGTGTCTTTGTTTTGACCATTTTTGCATACTCACAAACCAATCACCACACACTCCCTATTCTGAGCCCATCAAAAATCCCAGCCTCGCCATATTGGGGAACTTTCCTGTCTTCAGGTAGAAGAACCACCCCACTGCATTCCCTCTGTTTGCTGAGAGCTTTCCTTTCACTTAATAAATTCTACTCTGCTCATTCTTTGATGCCTGTGTGCCTAATTCTTCCTGGTCTAGCGGAGTTAAGGAGCAAAAATCCTGCATCACTAGTATCTGATACACTCCTCAAGGAGGCTGAAAATAATTTATTTAAATAGCTCTCCACATGGAAGTCATCAGGAGCATCCAGGAGAACTCTGCCTACGGTATTCCTCAGAAGGTTCTCTACCAAGGCTTAGATGGCATCGAGGGCCTTGGAGTGTTCATAAGAGCCTTATCCCAGGTTGCTTGGCTAAATGCCACTTGAGATAACCTGCTGCTTCCCCTCAGAACTGTCAGAGATTTTTTCAAAGACCCAAAAGGAGGTAAGTAGACTTCCCCTCCTTTTTAATGGACAATGATACACATTAATTTTATCAGAGGGTGGGAAAATGTGGGTTTCAGCAGTGAGCCACAGGCCCTGTGGGCTGCAGAGTTTCCACTTTGTGGAGGTTTTACAGAGTCTGTTTTCTTAGTTTGTTGTACTTACAATGTCAGTGTCCAGCTGCTCTGACTAATTGAGGCATCCGGCTTCAGATGGCCCAGGGTCATTTGTGCTTAGGTGTACATCTTATTTTGTCAGCGTGATTCACTTCCACTCCCAGCCCTGGCCATGGGAAATTAGCTAGCTCCCAAATGAAAGACGAAATCAATAGCTATGTCAGATTCCAATGTTTTAGTTAACAAGATATTTTATTAAATTATGGTGGTATATGATGGAGATGTTCTCAGTTCTTATCAATTATGAATGACCTCCTTTTTGAAGAAAACAAGATATGCCTCCTGGAGCCAGAGATCAGCCAGCCAGGTTGCTGTGTCTGCAGCTACTGGCATCCTGAGTTAGCAGACAAGCAGACTTGGCTTTCATGATCCATGCTCTAATCTAATTCAATTAACAATCCACTGCTCTCAGCCTGACTAACTGAGGAAGGTAGATCTCGGCAGAGTGGATTTTGGCCTTCACAAAGGCCTACAGAAATCTCCACTTCATCCCAGCATTCTGGGAGAAAGTACGGCATGGATTCTACAGGGCTAAAGCATGGGGACTAACTGGGTATTCTGGATGAACAAAGATTTTAACCACGTTAGATCAACATTATTATTCCTAATGATAGCAGTGATGGTATGCTAATAGCTGAAATTCTGGAGGTCTTTTTGCCCAAGGCCATGGGATAAGTATATGTCTCACTTAGTTTTATTATGATTATGAATTGGAAAGTATCACCATCTCTGTGATTTTTGAACTTAGGGTTGAAGATACTGAGTCTCAGAATGGAAAAGTGATTTCCCAAAGACCAAATGGCTATTTATTGTCAGTGCTAGAATTTAAGGCCAGATCTGTCCGATTCAAAAGCTCACAGTCTCACCCATTGTAATCTAGTCCTCTAACACTTATTCTAACACCACAGGTTAATGGGGCTCTGAGGAACCTGTGCCAGAGGACCTGAGTTTCCTTTTGTAACAGTTATTACAGCCAAAAACAACAGCTATTTTTTTTGTGATATTTGGTGTCTATGATCTCATTGAAAGCTTCTGTTGGAATTCAGATTGTTACGTGTAAACAGGGAGATGGAGCAGGGTAAGAAATGTCTGACTGGATCACCAACAGATAAAGCACACATATGGGAAGAGTAAATCCAGATTTCATGGTATGTCATAAGGCACCAGAGCAAAGCAGTAGGTTTCATTTGTTATTTTGTTTTGTAGATTTTGTTTTTAAAGATTCTCTAGAAAAGTCAAGATTTATCATAGTGGACTAAGGGAGAATATTTTGTTTGTTTGTTTTTAGTATCAGTCACTCTTAGTGACCAGATATAGTATTAAACCACCATTATAAATGAATAAGATCTGTTCAATCCTCTATGGGATAGTATAGAATGAACCTTATCAATCCCGTTTGCAACTGAAGAAATTGAGGCGAGAATGCTAAGCAATCTGCCTAAGGTCAAGCAACTGTTTTTAATCAGCAGAGCTACCCATGGTTCTTGTGTCTGCAGTTCTAGATGCTTCTTCCTTGTATGTCAGCAGCAAAGAAAAAGACCCCAAGGATAAGATTCTGGGGAAAGGCCTCTTCCTACACAGAGAATATATGGGACAGACCAGAGTTGAACATTCAAACTGGGGCCCCAAATCATTCTTATTTGCTCTATTTTGTATATGGAACAGTTTGAACTATTATTCAGCTCACTTTTTTGGGGAGGAGTGTGGAGTAATCAGAAAGAATAACGGGTACTCCATTGTTTTGCTGGCCAATAATGATAGAGAGCTCTGGTAGAGTCTGCTTTTAATAAAGGCAATGCAATAGGTGAGGCGTTTTGTATTTATAAATGTCAGATGCCAGGCTTTCTCACTATCCAGTGTTCTTTAGGGGTGAAGCAGGGTGGGGTAAGTGGAATGTTGAGATGTCAGTGCACAGCGATCTTTTTGCTTATGAGATTGCCGTAAGTGATGCAAGTTACCAGAAAATCCAGTGGCTATATGATCACATATTATGCTTCTAACAGTGGCAGTTGTTTCATAATAAACACGTTATAAAGACAATGGTTCCCGTCATTGCCAGTTGATCAGAAAAATAACTCCAATTATTTTTTGTTTCAAATTTTTGAAAGGTCAATCTTAAGTTAAGCAGAAGGAAACCATATAGAATTTGAGAGCTGGATTCATATTTCAACTAGTCTAATGTTATGCAAAACTCATATATGTGGTTTCTGCATATAAGAAGCTTACAATCTAAAAGAGGAAAGGAGTCTTAGATATTTGTAACAACTGGAGAAACAGGGAGATATTTGGCTAGAAAATGCAATCAGAATTGGATGATAAAAGCCTTCCCTAGTCACTAACAAGTGTATTATGGTACATAAATATATAGGCTTCACAGCCAGATTCAAGTTAGTTTGCATTCCATTTTGACCACTTTTTAGCTGTGCTTTCCTATGTGTATTTATTAATTCTGAAAATTAATTTTATCTGTAAAATAAAGATTATTAACTAACTCATAGGACTTTTGTGAGGATGACATTAGACAATGCAGATAATTTTTAGGTTGGATGATTTATGTCCAAGTTTAATTCTGTCAATATTGCAATTTAAATACATATATAATAAAGTGAAATTAATATAGATTTTTCTTAGTAATTATTTAAAAACTCATAGTATAGTCAGAAGGGGGGGAAGTACGTTAAAGATATTATGTTAAAGAAAAAAATCAATTCAATTCAGAATGTTGTTAATAGGACCAATTATATCTCAATGGGCATTATGAGAAATGGTTTGCACTTCCTCTTACAACTCATTTGTTAACGCGATGCCTGACAATATATCATCCTAACTACTGAATCAGAAGCAGACTGACAGGAAATATAATCCATCCTTGTCTTTCAAATGATCAGCTAACAAACAAACAGCAGTTGATGTATCTATATTGCGGAGTACATAATTCAAAATTGCATCTAAAAAGCCTTTCCTAATTTCACGTACATAGAGAGTACAGTCTGCTGATAAATGTATGTGTTTCAACCTGTTAAATACTCCTCTGCTGAATTTTTCTCACTGATTTCTCTGAGAACACAGTTCATCTTCAGGCTTGTCATGTGCTCTTTCCCCAGGTCCTGATGGACATTAAATCTGTCAGGGAAAGGCATATTAAATTTGACTCAGTGCTTACACAGTAGCAGCCTGAAGTTCTGAGTCACAGTGGCACTGAAGGTGACATATTATCCCTCCTGTGCCATTTTATACTGGAAGCCCTCATAGCTGTTTGGTCCCCACCATTCCAATTAGAAATGAGTGGGATGACATTAGCAGTTTCTGTTTCTCTTTGAGGCGCCCATCTTCTAAAACAGCCAAGTGACAGGA
Source organism: Mandrillus leucophaeus (assembly GCF_000951045.1). Classification (NCBI taxonomy): domain Eukaryota; kingdom Metazoa; phylum Chordata; class Mammalia; order Primates; family Cercopithecidae; genus Mandrillus; species Mandrillus leucophaeus. Next base: position 7,506,819 of record NW_012108697.1, read on the forward strand.
ACCTTGGGGGTACCTTGCCAACTGTTCAGGTACACTGTGCTCTTCTTCCACCTTACTTTTCTGTTGGGGTGAGAATAAAGGAACCCAGAATTACGTGACTGCACATCTCCAGGGCAAGGGGACACTCATTCTGACAGCTACAAAGCATGCCTTTAGAAATTACTAAGAGTTGGTTTAAAAACTGTCATCCAAGAAACAAGGCAGAGATGTTTGTTCCCAGAGTTGGCAGCTCCTATCTGGCGATCCTGAAGAGCTCTAACGTGGTCAGGTCCAGCATAGCTTCCTCTGACACCCTCTGTTGTGCAATTAAGGTCATGCGAACTCATTGAATGACAGTATTTTAGCAAACTGGGCTGTATAAACAAGGGATTGTTTTCCATCCCTCTAGTAAACAGTATTGACACATCAACTCCGATAAAAATAAAAGAGATTGTGGTTTTTGCGAAATAAATTTGACTGAAAGTTCCTAGCACAGTACTTTGTACTAAATAAAAGGATTCCCCTCTGTCTTCATATAGGGCACTCTGTGTCCCTCCTTTCTGAGATTCTGAAGACTCTTTGAGTAACTGACAGAGACTTCCTTCCTCAGCAGAAGTCAAGGTTCAGGAAATACCTTTCTACTTAATAGTCAGGCAAATGACCACCTTAAATAGGAAGGAAACATTATTGCTTTGTGAATGCTGAGGGAATCACAGTTAACTTTCTATCAATCTTATGTGGACTTACATCTTAGTATCAGTCAATTGTCCCCTATAACAAGATGTTCTATCTTAGAGCAGGATGGATAGGCTGAGATAGTCGTTTTGCTCTCTTTACCAGCTCTATCATGTAGGACAAGCTAATTAGCCTCTGAGCTGCAGTGTCTTTGTGTGTTTTTAAAATTTTCAATTAAAAAATGTTTTATGTAGAGATGAGATTTCCCTGTTTCTCAGGTTGGTCTTGAACTCCTAGGCTCAAGAAAGACTCTCCTTCCTCAGCTTTCCAAGTGCTGGGATTTCAGGTGTGAGTCACCATCCCCAGCTGTGTTTCTGTGTTTTATTTTTTATATTTTTCTTGTGAAATAGGGATCAACATCCTCGGTAAGGTAAGGTGAGGATTAAGTACTGGTATAAGTAAAGGCATAATAAATGATAATAATTTGACTGAAAATATTGTGATAGTTAATTTTATATGTTGACTTGACTGGGCTATGGCATGGCCAGGTATGTGATTAAACATTTCTAGTGTGTCCATGAGGGTATTGCTGGAAGAGATTAACATTTAAACCTGTAGACTACATAAAGCAGATCACCCTCCCTCCTGTGGGTAGGCTTCATTCAATCCTGTGAAGAGTTAACTAGAATAAAAGCCTGAGTAAGGAAGAATTCTCCCTCTGCCTGATTCTCTTCAAGTGGGAATATTGCTTTCTCCTGATTTCAGACAAACTCTGACTGCAATTTACACCATCAGTTCTCCTGCTTCTCAAGCCTTGGACTAGTCTTGGAATACACCACTGACTCTTCTGAGTCTATACTTCCCAGCCTCCAAAATCGCCTGAGCCAATTTAAATGTATCTCCTCCTATTGATTCCTCTGTGAGGAATCTTTGTGTTAGGAAAGAGATTCGTCTTTGGAGAACTCTGCCTAACACAAATATTATGACTTAAAATACATTTATTTAAGGTAAACATTTTACTCTCTCTCTCTCCATGCAGCCTTACTATTAAATCAAAACACCACTAAAAATATGTAAAAATATGTTATCATGAGTTATCAATTGGTCATTATAAATATTATAATGGATTTACTTTGCCAAATGAAAGGACCCCATGGTGGCCATTGATGAGGGGGCAGAGGAAGGAGTAACACACAATACTTTGGAATGTCCTGTGACAAACTTTTGCTTGTGTAAAATAAAAAAAAAAAAATTGTGCCAAATTTTGCAGAATTTTCCAAGTCTCAAAATATCTCTATTCATTAAGGGGAATATCTCTATTCATTAAGAAATCTATACAGTGACTGATACTTTATTTTAAATTTGTATGAAAATAAAAAATATCTGAAGCCTATCATATGCAAATAAGAAAAGAAAATGCAACATTATTAGCTGAATAGAAAAAGGTCACAAAACTGGAGGCTCTAGTTATCATTATTTAAAGAAAAGATAAGATAAATAATGAAAAGCAAAATAAAAAATTATCCAGTTCTCTCTCTTTGAGTTTCTCTAAGAATATTTGAGTTTGAAGAGGTTTCTCTAAAAGTACATTAAATATAAAAATCCCACTAATTATATTATTTCCCCAGATTTGAGTTTCAAGAGATTTTAGTTGAATGGGAATGGGAATAGTGGCTGGAAGTGAGGCTTAGAATCAATTACCTGGTTTTGAGTAGCAAATTTAGGACTGTCTGTGTGACTCTAGGCAAAGCTTTTTTATCCTTGAAGCTTCAGCTTTCTCATCCTTGAAGCTTCAGCTTTCTCATCTGTGAAATGTGAAAAATAATAGCACTAACCTTATAGGATTGTATAAGAAGTAAATGACAGAGTGCAAGTATATTTATATAGCCAAATTTTGATGTATGGTAAGAACTGAAGAAATATTATCAATATTATTTCTAATCAATCAAACAAGAAGTAGACATTACAGGCATGACCATACAGCAGATATTGGTCACAAAACCAGCATACACACCAAGTAGATTCTATTATCGTTATTCTAGATAAATTAACCTGTGGTCAAGTATTGGGAAAAAGAGCTTGGATACTTGATGAAGAAAGATTAAGTGTGCTCAGAAGCATTGAGAAGCTATGAAAATAAAACCAAAGGCAATATAGCCAGAAACAAAGGCCTCCCAGGGAAAAAGCTTCCCAAATAGAAGTCCTCTCAATGAGCCAAAGAATATCCAAGGGAAAATTACTCTAGTAATAGAAGATACTAATTCTAGGGTTTCTGCACTAAAGAGCCTATCTAGGACTTTAGTTTGTACCCTTAGCAGGAGAGGCAAGGGCTTCATGGGTAAACACAGCCCTGGAACAGGCAACTGCATACTTTCATGAGCACTGATTTTGCTAATATGGTATAATAAAATCATATACATATGACAAATAGGAGTATGCACATTGTCCCTTAAGATTCAAATAAGTGTTTGAAAAAGCTCTTAGAACCCTCAAATTATGCAAAACACTGCAAAAATGCTAAATACTTCTAACACTCACCACTGATGATAATGTGTCTTCTTCCTTAAGTATTTTATGTTCTCTACTGAGAAAATATCATTATTTTCACTTATAAGGTTTATGGAGAAATAGTGACCTAAATTAACACCAAAGGAAAATAATTATTATTAAAAGCAAGGACATTTTTCCCTGTATATTTTTAAAGTAGCTAGTCTCCCAATATGGACCTATCGAGGAACTATGTTTTCCAGTATCAATGCAGTGTGTAATTCTCTTTACCTGGAATTTGGCCAGGCTTGTCACTTGCTTTTGACCAATAATATATTGCAGAAAAGGCATCTTGTAACTTCGAGCCTAAATCATAAGATATTTTTCAGCTTGCATCTTGGTTTTTCAAAATGTTTCTCTATATAGCTTATATATAGGAAGTACGAATACTCTGAAAATGCCATGCTCTGAGGAAGCTCAAGCTGGTCACATGGAGATGTTATATGAAGAAAGAGAGATGGCCAACTAGCCAACAATTGTTCTACCCCTTCCAAATGAGGTGTCAGACATGTGAGGGAAGAAACTACCTTTGTCTTTCGTATCATCAGTGTTTTTAGCTAACTCCAACTTCAACATGTGACACCCTGCCTATGAACTGCCTTGCTGATCCCAACCAACCAACAGTTGGTAAATTACATAACATTTTCTTATCTTAGTTGTCCGTTCTCTAAAATAAAGATAATAGTAGTACTTACTCTTACACTTAGTAGAATAATTTATTATTAAAAATAAATACTACCATTAAAAAGGAAATAAAGAAGAAATACAGAAATAAAAGTGAAAAAAGAATATAAAACTACCCTGAAATCACTTCTTCACTTTTTTAGTACTAAGACAAGGCATGTTGCAATTAATCCTTCTTGGAGTTTAGGAGTTTACTAAAGGAGTCTTTTCTTGTTTTCTGAACATCATTGAAAATATCATAAGCAAGAAAACTGTAAATTTGAAAAAAGCCAACAGCCTCCTTCTGGGAACCAATGCCACAGAGACCATCAGAGGAGTGACAAGTAACTTTTGTTAAGGTTTGTATGTGTGCATGTGTGTATGCTTGTGTATCTCTCTGTATGTGTATGCATGCCTGTGTTCAAAGAAAATGAATTTTTCCAGAGATAGACATAAAGGGAATTCTAGAGCTCATCCTCTCCAGCAAATAGAATCTAAAGCAGAATGCTTTGTTGTGTGTTAGGAAATTAAAGGCATAATTATGGAGGGGAGCTGTAGGAAAGAGTGTGGTTACAGCAAAATAGAATAATAAAGGCTAAATAATTATCATTAGTCAGTGTGACTCCACATTTCCTTAGATCTATAAGGAGAAACAGTTCAGCCTCAGCCTCTGTCTACTGTTATCAACTCTCATTGGCATTAGACAATTAGTTTTAAAGGTAGCACTTCTCATTATTTGGGGTCTAGAGTAAAACATAATGAAATGACCACACTTTTTCATCAAGTCAGTGCTTCTCATAAACTTAAAACAATCAACATGTTTTGTCTTATCATAGCGGGAGAACACAGCAGTCACATGCTGCAGAATATATAAGGTAGTTGTAAATTTTGTTAGGCATAACAGGATACTTCCAAAATTAAAACAGGATACTGTTACAAATTTCTTCACAACCTGCTCCAAAAACTTAGACTGTTCCCTTAGCAGGATGGATGGATACCTTAAGGATAAGACGACCAGCTGAAGCAGGGAGTTAACGTGGTTAGAGCTGCTCCTCACAGGAGTCTATAAAACAAAGAAGCAAGTATGTCTTTTCCATTGGTTAAACATCTTCTTGTGTAATACAATGAAGAGAATATAAGTAAAATCAATATATATTAACACCAAGAAGCAGGACTATCTGGCAAAAATCTTCAAGCCATTTCTCTGTACAGGAAAGTTTTAAATTCACATGATAAAGGAAACTAAAGTGAAGCAAAATGTTATTTCCCGCAAGAGAAGAGTCATAATTTCTAAACTGTCTAGGTCCCCAAAATACAGCAACTCCTAGTCTGATATGACTCCAGTCTACTATCAGAATAACTTAGGTGGAAGAAGAGGTAGAACTTCAGCCACAACAGAATAGGTAACTTCAGTTGTTACCTGAAGAAACCTTGAAGAAAACTTCTTCTGTCCCCAGATATCTCCCTTATTATCTTACTGTGGGGTCTGCATTTTCTGCCTTGAGTTGCTGATTTGAGGAACAGGCCCTATTAAAATTCAATAGTATTGCTTGGAAAGGTTGATGTTTTGTGTTTTGGAATAAGTACTTGGAAAGGAGTCAAGAAACTGAGTCCTAGTTCCAGGCCTGTCATGATAATCTAAGTATCACTTAACATTTTTAAGCCTCAGCGCTGTGTCCTCCTTAAAAGTTTGGTATGAAGATAAATGAGAGAAAATATTTGGAGAAAACATACAACACAACCCCCAAATTTTTACAACAGTAAATATAAGATATGCATGTGTATATATGGTAAATGGGTCATACTTCTATGACCTTAGCTTAACCTTTCTGAGACTCAATCCCTATATATTTAAAGTGGAGATAATAACTCAAACTACCTTTTAGGTTTATTGATGGAATTATGAGACAGCCTGTACAGTGTGGCATGTCATTTGGCTTACCAAAGTCACTTAATAAATGTCAGAGGAAAATGTTGTTGTTGTAGTTTGTTTTGTTTTGTTTTGAAGAGAAAAGTTTTCATGCAAATGGAGGTCTGTGGAAGGACAGTAATGGGCCATTTGTTGTGCAGGGAGGGCAGGAATGGGATTTAGTGCTGGGGAGCCAGGGCAGCCTCCAAGGACATGATAAATACTCTAAAAGGAAATGGCAGAAAAAACAGGTTCTCTACTGTCAGATTTGTAACTAAGCCATCCCTGCCAACCTCAGTTTACACAAAGGTTTAAGTCATGCTAAGCATTGTGTGCAAAATGAGATGTATCACAGTTCCATTGTGGTTAATAATGTGGGCTTTGGATGCTCTGCCAGGAACGTACTGAGTGACCATGGTGAGTTACTTAGAGCCTCTATGCGCCTATTTCTTTGTCTTCCAGAAAGAGAAAGGACTTTATTTGTGTGTGATGTGTGCCTCCCACAAGACCTGTTACCAGGAGTAAGCACTTAATAAATGGTAACTGCTATGATTACTATTTTTCCTGTCCTCACAGAGTTTACATTAGAGATGGAGGGACAAAGCTAACCTACACAAAATAAAGACCCAAGAGTAGAATAAATAATTAAAGTACGAAATTATTTATTGATTTTATACATAAATATTTACTGAGCAGCTACTGTAAATCAGGCAGTGTGCTGATAGCTGGGAGTAGTGTGATGAATTCACTATCTATGCTGTCTGTCACATAAAATTTACATTCAGGTGATACTGATAACTCAAAGATTCTTCAGTCCCTGTCACAGATGAGCTTTATAGTTTCCTATAACAACACCCACACACACACATGCATCTATTTATCTATTATCTATTATCTACCTATCTATCATATATAATCTATCATCTATATATCAAAAAAGGGAGGATTGTTGCTGAAAGCAATATTTTTTCCCTAAAATAATCCATATCTCAAATTAGCAGAAAGATTTCTGCAAGTGATTATAAGCTCTAATTCATCCCTTTTCTAGTTAACGTAATTTATGAAACTTGTATATCACTGAAGACAAGCGGCTGAAGCAAGGACTAATGCTGCAGCACTCCCACTTCATACTCAGATTTAAAATATCAAGACCACGCTCTGGTATCCATGAGGCTTAATATGCCTCCATGGAAATGCAACAGCACAAGTGACTAGTATGGATTCCTACCTTTGTGATGGATGTCAAACCTGTGCCTATAACTTGGAGGCCTCCCTCCCCGACCAAGCACTTGCTATAGATGATATTACCCTAACGGCTTGAGAGGAAGGAAAAACAAATCACTCTTCCCCCTACTATTTTTTGTCTGCTTACACTGCTATCTCCCTTCCCTGATTTTTAAAATCTTGTTTAAGGATTGGATAAAAGGTGATATCTGCTTCACAATGTCTTCCAGCCCTACCCCTTGCATGATGGTGAGAAAACTAACAGGTAAATGCTTTTATTATTACTTGACTGAGACTAGAAACTCGTAACAATGAAATGTGTAATTTTAAGGGTATAACCAAATAACTATTTCTCCAGAGAGTCAAAAGAGATGGAGGTTGGTATTTGATACTATCAGGAAATTTTTATTTATTTATTTTTATTTTATTTTTAACTTCTAAGTTCAGGGGTACACGTGTGGGTTTGTTACACAGGTCAACTTGTGTCATGGGGGTTAGTTGTGCAGATTATTTCATCATCCAGGTATTAAGCCTAGTACTCATTAGTTATTTTTCTTGGTCCTCTCTCTCCTCCCACCCTCCATTTTCTGATAGACTCCAATGTGTGTTGTTCCCCTCTATGTGTCCATGTATTCTTATCATTTAGCTCCCACTTATAAGTGAGAACATGCAGTATTTGGTTTTCCATTCCTCTGCTAGCTTGCTAAGGATAATTCACAATAGAAAAGACATGGAATCAACCTAAATGCCTGTCAATGGTAGGCAATATTTATTTATTTTAAGGATATTTGTGATATAATTAACAGATCTTTTGAAATAAAGCCACGATATATGTACCATTCTTTTTTGAGATTGAAAGAAAAGTACTCTATTCTGCAAAGCCCTGAAAATAGTCCGCCAAAGTCAGCCTCAAAGCCTATTGTCATGACTATAACATTTTCATCATCATCATCCTCATCCTCCTCATCCTCCTCCTCATCATTATCTTTGTCTTCAACTAATTAAACCTCTTTGCTATAGAATCCAATCCATCTTGAATTCTGTTAATGGGGACTAGATCAGCTCTAGTATAGTGGACACTTCTCCTGAAGAAAGAAACAGGAACCTGTGGGCCCAGGCTGAACTCTGGATTAATGTCTTCTCTAAGAGTGTTACAGAAACCCCTTCTAGCTCCTAGCCTTCTCAGAGCTTGGGGCAGCAGAAAGAGAAAGTCGGCACTAAAGGCTGTGTTTAGACAAGATGCCACCACTCTAAACAAGAGTTATACACAATAGACTGTTACCTTAAAAAGGTTACATTATCTAAAGAGACACTGCATTTTGGTAGATAAGAGGACCATCGTTGTCAGAATGTATCTGATGAGAAAAACCCAAAGAAGTTTTGGAAAGGGGAGAAGGACATCCATTCACTGGTCTTCTTATACCTGTAAGCTAGTGGCTTCAAAATGCTGTCTTTTATTTTCAAAGATGACTTCTCATTATGTATATTTTCCCATTTAGAGACAATTAAATTGAGATTCAGAGACACTAAGGACTTGTCCAAGGTCAGAAAGCCAATAAGTGGCAGACAAATAAATCAAAGTCAGGTCTGACTCCTGTCCTAATGTTCTTTCCACCCTATCATGTGCCTCCAAAGACTTGCATACTGGCTCTAGCTCTGACTGAATAGCCACAGACACCTTCTTATTCAGGACACTGTTTTTCTCTAGAATCTATGTTCTGTGAATAAACGCATGCATTGGACTAGTGGAGCACCAAGATTGCTTCACGTGATGAGGTCTTCACCATTTGGCCCAGAGTTTCAGTGCTGTGAGTGCTCAATAGGAAGGAAGTTAAGCTCAGCCTACTCAGGGCCCCAAACTATCACCAATTATGAAAAATTAGAACTTCCCTCAGAACTTTTAACCCCATTAGAAATGCTGAGGAAATGTACATCAGCCTGCTATAAGCTGGGCTGGATCAAGTTTGGCTGGTGACATCAGACAACAGGATGTACTGAGGACATGGGGATTTTTCTGAAAACCTAAGGAGCCTATGAGATTGTCCAATCCTTCAGTCCTGATGTTTTAGATACCCTTCAGCCTGGGAATAGAAGAATTGCTCAGGAAGTATTTAGATATCTATATTCATTTAAGGCAATTTAAGGCACTGTCCTTTGGTATAAACAAAAACCTCTAGGCTTAAAGAGTCATAACACCAACCATGAGCCATGTAGAATAGTCAGTCAACCTGGTTAGGTTGCAGTTTCCTCATCTGAGTGCCTGCTCTTCTCATTTCAACGTACAGGAGTCTAGTGATAAACATGAACGTATCTCAACATGCAAGCTTTAGGTGAAAAATTACAAAGAAAAATATGACCAAATTGAAGACTAAATAAGAATGCTTAAATGGTGTTTTAGACATGAAGTCTTTGCCCATGCCTATGTCCTGAATGGTACTACCTAGGTTTTCCTCTAGGATTTTTATGGTATTAGGTCTAACATTTAAGTCTGTAATCCATCTTGAATTAATTTTCGTATAAGGAGTAAGGAAGGGATCCAGTTTCAGCTTTCTACTTATGGCTAGCCAATTTTCCCAGCACCATTTATTAAATAGGGAATCCTTTCCCCATTTCTTGTTTCTCTCAGGTTTGTCAAAGATCAGATGGCTGTAGATGTGTGGTATTATTTCTGAGGACTCTGTTCTGTTCCATTGGTCTATTGACAAATGGGATCTAATTAAACTAAAGAGCTTCTGCACAGCAAAAGAAACTACCATCAGAGTGAACAGGCAACCTACAGAATGGGAGAACATTTTTGCAATCTACTCATCTGACAAAGGGCTAATATCCAGAACCTACAAAGAACTCAAACAAATTTACAAGAAAAAAACAAACAACCCCATCAAAAAGTGGGCAAAGGATATGAACAGACATTTCTCAAAAGAAGACATTCATACAGCCAACAGACACATGAAAAAAATGCTCATCATCACTGGCCATCAGAGAAATGCAAATCAAAACCACAATGAGATATCATCTCACACCAGTTAGAATGGCAATCATTAAAAAGTCAGGAAACAACAGGTGCTGGAGAGGGTGTGGAGAAATAGGAACACTTTTACACTGTTGGTGGGATTGTGAACTAGTTCAACCATTGTGGAAAACAGTATGGCGATTCCTCAAGGATCTAGAACTAGCTGTACCATATGACCCAGCCATCCCATTACTGGGTATATACCCAAAGGATTATAAATTATGCTGCTATAAAGACACATGCACACATATGTTTATTGCAGCACTATTCACAATAGCAAAGACTTGGAATCAACCCAAATGTCCATCAGTGACAGACTGGATTAAGAAAATGTGGCACATATACACCATGGAATACTATGCAGCCATAAAAAAGGATGAGTTTGTGTCCTTTGTAGGGACATGGATGCAGCTGGAAACCATCATTCTTAGCAAACTATCACAAGAACAGAAAACCAAACACCGCATGTTCTCACTCATAGGTGGGAACTGAACAATGAGATCACTTGGACTCAGGAAGGGGAACATCACACACTGGGGCCTATCATGGGGAGGGGGGAGGGGGGAGGGACTGCATTGGGAGTTATACCTGATGTAAATGACGAGTTGATGGGTGCAGCACAGCAACATGGCACAAGTATACATATGTAACAAACCTGCACGTTATGCACATGTACCCTACAACTTAAAGTATAATAATAATAAATAAATTTAAAAAAAAAAAATAAATAAATAATAAAAAAAAAGAAAGTACCACACACACAAAAAAAAGAATGCTTAAATGGTGGCTTGCTTTGATAATTTATGCTTGCTCAGAGTAATATTCTCACTACATCTATATCTATACACATGCCTATGTTTATGTGGATATCATCTATATCATATTTATCTGGAAAAAGAATGAGAAAGAGAGAAATCATGTTTTGGGGGAATTATTTTACATGCATTTATAATTCTTAGTTTGACCCTAAAACACAAATCAGAATCAACTGGAATGCTTATTTAAAAAGCTGATTCTCAACCAGACCTATTGAATTGGTGTCCTGAGTCAAAGGAATATGCACCTTAACTAATTTCCCATGTGATTGTTACATGGGTAAGAATTTATGATTCTGATTCTAGATGTCCCACGGAGCTCACTTTGGTAAATGGTACAGCACTACATACTTCACATGCTGTCCTGAGAAAATTAGGGAACATCAACATTTGGTCTGGCAAAAATATCTCATAAGTCTATATCTATAGAATCAGGAAAAGCCCAGCAGCTCAGAACATTCCCTTCAGTGTAGTCAGCAGTACCAGAGTTCTCAAGCCCTGAGACTTTCTATTGAGACAATACAAAATTTAGTGGTTAAGCAGCATGAACTCTGGAATTGGAGAGTCTAAGACTGAATGCCAGGTTTAACAGTAATTTTCTGGGTGACCATGGAAGAGAGACTTACCTGCTTCATCTGTAAAATAGGTTAGTAAGCCAACCCACCTCTTGCTCTTTTTATGAATACATGAAATATATTCAGTTGCTTGATGTAGTGTCTGGCACAGAACTTGAGAAATGTTAGCCAGCTAGGAAAACCAGGCTTTTATGTCATATATTTATTCCTGGTCACATCTGAAGAACATGCCAATGTAAATAAATATAGTTATCTTAGAAAAACAAACAAAATATATCAGTTATTTATTTCTGCATTAAAAAAGATACTTAGTGGCTTAAGCAAAAAATGATTTCATAGTTATTGTAATGTTGTAGACATTTTTTTTTATTTTTATTTTTTGAGATGGAGTTTTGCTCTCATTGCCCAGGCTGGAATGCAATGGTGGGATCTCGGCTCACTGCAACCTTTGCCTCCTGGGTTCAAGTGATTCTCCTGCCTCGGCCTCCCGAGTAGCTGGGATTACAGGTGCATGCTACCATGCCAGGCTAATTTTTGTATTTTTAGTAGAGATAGGGTTTCGCCATGTTGGGCAGGCTGGTCTCAAACTCCTGACCACAGGTAATCTGCCCACCTCGGCCTCTCAAAGTGCTGGGATTACAGGCGTGAGCCACAGAGCCCAGTCAACTCTGTTTTTTACTTATTTTTAAACAAACAAATAAACAAGCAATCAAAAAAACAACTTTTGTGGATGAAGTCAATTGATGGCTTACCTGGGACTGGAGAGTCCAAGAAGCCTGACTTTTATATCTAGCTATTGAGACTGGCTGTTAGTTGGGGCAGTTCAGCTGTCCTTCTTTTCTTCCACTAGATTAAATAAATAGGGCTTGTTTGCAGTAGGGTGATCTCAGGGGTTCAAAAGACAAGAGGAAACCCTATAGACAGGGTTCCTTAAGGTCTAAGCTGCAGGATGCAAAAATCACTTTCACCACATTCTGTATTGATTAAAGAAATAACAAGACCAGCCCAGATTTGAGGGCATGATAAATGTACTTCAATTCCGGTGGGAGAAGTGACAATGTCCACTACAAAATGACACAGATATAGGCGACTGATGCTCCACTAAGGACATTAATATAAATATCTATAATAAGCATCAGTTAAATTGAAAATATAGCTGTAAATAGGTGAGGGAACCATAATCTCATAGTCTAATGTAGACCTAATGTAGGAAAAACTTTTTTTTTTCATAGAATGTATGCATGTGCCTCTGACTCCCTTTACTGCTAATAAACTAAACATATTTATGAGAGTGACCTGTTGCTTTCACTATCAAGATGATTCAGATTGTTCTGTATCAGAAGATTCACAATCAGGAGATGAGAAGTGGCTTCTCCTCCCCATCCCTTCCTCCTCCTCCTCCTCATCATCATCACTCTGTACCAGACCCAGGTGTAAGTGTTTTAATTTTTTAAATTTAACTTATTAATTATTTGTTATTGCCCTATTTTGCTGTTAGGCAACTGAAACTTCAAGTACTGTTCATGTGTACAGAGGTAAACTGAAGAGGCAACTTCCTAATCTTTGATGCTGCTGCTTATTATCAGTGTTTCTCTCTCCTTATTTGGTGTCTTTTGCCAGAGCACAATGAATGGAAAACCTTTGACACTGCAAGCATGTACAGGTTGAGCTTTGGTTGGTGACTAGTGATGCTTTCTCTGCTCCCTTCCACCGGGAGAGCTGGATATTAGGGGTGGTCCATGATAATAGTCATCTCTAAGCCATTAAGCGTATCTCAGTTTGTCATTGTCAAAGCCCCACTAGGAACATGTTATGCTTTAGAAGAACAATGAATTTTGCCTGATAATAAAGAACAGGAGTTAGATATATTCTCCCAGAGACATAAAAGGATTAATGATATTAAGTGGGCCCCAAAATGCATAGATGCACATGCTCTTCAATTCTTCCTTTGGAGTTTTATGTTGAATTGTGAATTGGAGCCACACTACATGTAGCATTCAGGTCTCTGTTTAACACAATCTTCTCATGAGAAACTTTCTCTATTTAATGGTTGAGTATATAATATACGTACATGGTTTAAATATGTGAAAATATGTATATACAAATCTTAAAACTATATGGAGAAGAGACTCAGTTTTTCCTTGTTCACTTAGATTCTGCTCTCTTCTTCATAGATAACCAACCACTCTTATCTGTTTTGTAGGTATCTTTTTTTGTTGTTTTTTACAAAAATATAAACAAATTGTTACTACCTCTTTTTCTAAACAAGATTTGCCTGCCATGTCTATTATTCCCTGTTTTTTCTTTAGATATATCTATTACAGTTCCTTATGTCCATGGGTCCATGGAAAGCTTCCTCATTCATTTTACATTCTTGAAATTCTAACAAAGAGATTAATTATGAATCATTTAACCAGCCCTTTGTTAATGGTAATGTGTTTTTTGTTGTTTTAATTTAATTATGTGACTATTACAAGCAGCGCTGTCATTGAATTCCTTGTGTGTATACAGACACACATATAATTTCACATAAGTGAAATTAAATCAATTTTTAAAATTTTTATTTATTTATATTTTTCATTTACGTGGGAACATGGTAGGTTTATATATGAATGGGGCTCATGAGATGTTTCGATACAGGCATGCAATGTGAAATAAGCATGTCATGGAGAATGCGGTATCAGTCCACTCAAGGATTTATCCTTCGAGTTACAAACAATCCAGTAAAGCTCTTTAAGTTATGTTAAAATGTACCATCAAGTTATTATTGACTACAGTCATCCTGTTGTGCTATCAAATAGTAGGCCTTATTGATTCTTTCTATTTTTTGTACCTATTAACCATCCCCACCTCCCCCTACCCCCACCACCACACCCAACTACCTTTAGCCCAGGCTATGGTAACCATCTTTCTACTCTCCATGTCCATGAGTTCAGTTGTTTTCATTTTTAGATCCCACAAATAAGTGAGAACGCGTGATGTTTGTCTTTCTGTGCCTGGGTTATTTCACTTAACATAATGTTCTCCAGTTCCATTCATGTTGTTGCATCTGACTGGATCTTGTTATTTCTTATGGCTGAATAGTACTCCATTGTGGATACGTACTACATTTTCTTTATCCATTCATCTGTTGATGGACACTTAGGTTGCTTCCAAATCCTAGCTATTGTAAGTAGTGCTGCAATAAACATGGGAGAGCAGTTACCTCCTAGATATACTGATTTCCTTTCTTTTGGGTATATACCCAGCAGTAGGATTGCTGGATCTTATGGTAGCTCTATTTTTAATTTGTTGAGGAACTTCCAAACTGTTCCCTATAGTGGTTGTAATAATTTACATTCCCACCAACAGTGTCCAAGAGTTTCCTTTCCTCCACATCCTCACTAGCATTTATTATTGCCTGTCTTTTGGATATAAGCCATTTTAACTTGGGTAAGATTATATCTCATTGTTGTTTGGATTTGCATTTCTCTGATGACCAGTGATGTTGAGCACTGTTTCATATGCCTGTTTGCCATTTGTATGCCTTCTTTCAAGAAATGTCTATTAAATCTTTTGCCATATTTTGATTGGATTATTCAATTTTTTCCTATAGAGTTGTTGGAGCTCCTTATATGTTCTGATTTTTAATCCCTTGTCAGATGGGTAGTTTGCAAATATTTTCTCCCATTCTGTGGATTGTCTCTTTACCTTGTTGATTGTATTCTTTGCTGTGCAGAAGCTTTTGAACTTGATGTAATCCTATTTGTCTATTTTTACTTTGCTTCCCCGTGCTTGTCAGGTATTGCTCAATAAATCTTTGTTCAGACAAATGTCCTGGAGATTTTCTGCAATGTTTTCTTGAAGTAGTTTCATAGTTTGAGGTCTTAGATTTAAGTCCTTAATCCATTTTGATTTGATTTTTGTATATAGTGAGAAATAGGGGTCCAGTTTCATTTTTCTGCATATGGATATACAGTTTCTCAGAACCACTTATTGAAGAGACTGTCTTTTCCCCAGTGTATGCTCTTGGCACCTTGTGAGAAATGATTTTGGTATAAGTGTGTAGATTTATTTCTGGGTTCTCTATTCTGTTTCATTGGCCTATATGTCTGTTTTTATGCCAGTGCAATTTGAAGTCAAGTAATATGATTATTTCGGTTTTGCTCTTTTTGGTTAGAATACCTCGGGCTGTTCTCGGTCTTTTTTGGTTCCATAAAAATTTTAGAATTTTCCTTATTTCTGTGAAGAATGCATTGGTATTTTGATATGGATTGCATTGAATCTTTACATTTTTGGGGTAGCATGAACATTTTAACAATATTGATTCTTCTAATTCATGAACATGGAATATTTTTCCATTTTTTGGTGCCACATTCAATTTCTTTCATCAGTATTGTGTATTTTTCATTATAGAGATCTTTCACTTCTTTGGTTAATTTCCAGCTATTTAAATTTATGTGCTTATTGTAATTGAGATTAGTTTTTTATTTCTTTTTCACATTGTTCTCTGTTGGCATATAGAAATGCTATTGCTTTTTGTATGTTGATTTTGTATCCTGCAATTGTACTGAATTTGTTTATCAGTTCTAATAGTTTTGTAGTGGAGTCTTTAGGTTTTCTCAAATATAAAATAATACCATATGCAAACAAAAATAATTTGGCTTCTTCCTTTGCAATTTTGATGCCCTTTATAGCTTTCTCTTATCTGACAGTTCTAGCTACGACTTCCAGTATTAAGTTAAATAACAGTAGTGACAATGGGCATCCTTGTTGTGTTCCAGATCTTATAGGAAAGGCCTTCAGCTTTTTCTGGTTCAATGTGACACTGTGGGTCTGTCGTATATGACTTTATTATTTTGAGCTATGTTCCTTCTATCTCCAGTTTTTTAAGAGTTTTTTATCATGAAGAGATTTTATAATTTATCATACCTTTTCAGCATCAATTGAAATACTATGACTTTTATTTTTCATTCTATTTATATGACTTATTACACTGATTGATTTGTGTATATTGAACCATCTTGGTGTCCCAGGGATAAATCCCCTTTTGTCATAATGTTATCTTTCTAATATATTGTTGAGCTTGGTTTGCTATTTTTTTGAGAATTTATGCATCAATATTCATCAGAGATATGGGCCTGCAGTTTTCTTTTTTTGATTTTTTTTTTTAATATCAGGGTAATACATTGGTTTTTGGTATCAGAGTAATACAAACCTCATAGAATGAGTTTGAAAGTATTCCCTCCTCCTCTATTTTTTGGGGGTAGATTGAGTAGAATTAGTATTAGTCCTTCTTTAAATGTTTGGTAGAATTCAGCAGTGAAATATCAAGTTCTTGGCTTTTCTTATTTTTTACTGGGAGAGTTTATTACAACTGTGGTCTCAGTACTTGTTATTAGTCTGTTTAGGTTTTGAATTTCTTTCTGGTTCAATCTTGGTAACTGATACATTTATAGACATTTGCGCATTTCTTCTAAATTTTTCAATTTTTTGGCATATAGTTGCTCATAGTAGCCTCTAATGATCATTTGAATTTCTGCAGTAATGGTTGTAATATCTTTTCATTTCTGATTTTATGTATTTGGATCTTCTCTCTTTTTTTCTTAGTCTGACTAAAGGTTTGTTAATTTTGTTTAATTTTTTAAAAAAACAACTTTTTATTTCATTGATGTTGTGTATTGATTTCTTCATTTCAGTTTCATGTATTTCTGCTCTGATCTTTATTATTTCTCTTCTTCTAATTGGGGGTTTGTTTCGCTCTTGCTTTTCTAGTTCTTTAGGATGCATTAGATTGTTTATTTGAAATTATTCCTCTTTTTTGATGTAGGCATTCGTAGTTATAAATTTCCTCTTAGTAATGGTTTTACTGTATTCCATAGGTTTTAGTATGTTGTGTTTCCATTATGATTTGTTTCAAGAAGTTTTTCAGTTATTTCCTTAATTTCTTCATTGACCCACTGGTCATTCGGGAGCATACTGTCTAATTTTCGTGTATGTGTATAGTTTCCAAAATTCCTCTTGTTACTGATTTATAGTTTTATTCCATTGTGGTCAGAGATGTTTCATATTATTTCAATGTTTTAAAAATGCCTTAAGACATGTTTGGGGACCTAATAAATGGTCTGTCCTTGAGAATAATACATGTGCTGAGGAAAGGAATGTGTATTCTGCAGCTCTTGGATCTGTATGCTCTGTAAGTAAATCTATTAGATCCATTTGGTCTACAGTGCAATTTAAGTCTGGTATCTTTTTGTTGATTTCCTGTCTGGACTATCAGCACGATGCTGAAAGTGGGATGTGGAAGTCTCCAGCTATTATTGTATTGGGACCGATCTCTCTCTTTTGCTGTAATAATATTTCCTTTATATATCTGGGTGTTCCAATGTTGGATGCAAAAATATTTAAATTTGTTATATTTTATTGCTGAATTGACCCCTTTATCATTATATAGTGACCTTATTTGTCTCTTCTTGTAGGTCTTGTCTTGAAATCTATTTTGTCTGATGTAGGTATAGCAACTCCTGCTCTTTTTTGGTTTGGATTGGCATGGGATATCTTCTTTTATCCATCTCTTTATGTTCAGTTTATATGTATCTTTATAGGTAAAATGTGTATCTTGTAGGCAACAGGTCAATGGATCTTTTTTTTTTTTTTTAATCAATTCAGTCAGTTCGTGCATTTTGATTGGAGAGTTTAGTTCATTTTTATTCAGTTTTTATTATTGATAAGTAAGGACTTATTCCTGCCATTTTATTTGTTTTCTGGTTGCTTTGTGGTCTTTGCTTCCTTCTTTCTTTCCTTCCTGTGCTTCTGGTGAAGGTCATTTTCTCTGGTGATATGACTTAGTTTCTTGTTTTCTATTTTTTGTGTATCTATTGTTTTTTGATTTTAGGTTTACCACGAGGCTTGCAATTACAATCTTATAACCTATTATTTTAACCTGATGACAAGTTAACACTATTTGTATAAACAGACATACAAACAAGCAGAAAGAAAACTGGTAAAAACCCTATGCCTTAAACTTTGTCCCCTGGCTTTTTAACTTTTTGTTGTTTCTATTTATATCTTATTGTACTGACTATGTCTTTAGAAGTTGTAGTTATTTTTGATTGGCTTATATTTAGTCTTTCTACTTAGAATAAGAGTACCTTACATGCCACAGTTACAGTGGTGTGATCTTCTGTGTTTTTCTGTGTACTTATTAGTACCAGTGAGTTTTGTACCTTCAGGTGATTACTTATTGTTCATTAATATTGTTTTCTTTCTGGTTGAAACACTACCTTTAGCATTTCTTGTAGGACATATCTGGTATTGATGAAACCCCTCAGCTTTTGCTTGTCTGGTTTGAAGGATATATTCACTGGATATACCATTCTAAGGTAAAAGTTTTATTTTTGTTTGTTTGTTTGTTTTTTCTTCAGCACTTTATATATGTCATGCCACTCTCTCCTGGCCTAGAGTGTTTTCACTGAAAAGCCTGCTGCCAAATGTACTGGAGCTCCATTTTATTAATATGTTATTTGTTTATATTCTCTTACTGCCTTTAGGATTCATTCTTTATTCTGGACCTTTGGGAGTTTGATTATTAAATGCCTTGAGGTAGTCTTCTTTGGCTTAAATCTGCTTGGTGTTCTATAACCTTCTTGTACTTGGATATTGATGTCTTTCTCTAGATTTGGGAAGTTCTCTGTTTTTACCTCTTTGAGTAAACTTTCTACCCCTTTTTCTCTACCTACTGTTTAAGGCCAATAGCTCTTAGATTTGCCTGTTTGAGGATATTCTCCAGGTCCTGTAGGTGTGCTTCATCTTTCTTTATTGTTTTTGTCTCCTCTGACTGTGTATTTTCAAATAGTCTGTCTTCAAGCTCACTAATTGTTTCTTCTGTTTGATCCACTCTGCTCTTAAAGGACTTTGATGCATTTGTCAGCATGCCGATTGCATTTTTCACCTCCAGAATTTCTGCTTGATTCCTTTTAATTATTTCAATCTCTTTACCATTATGTAATGCCTTTCTTTGCCTATTTTGATCTTTATTGGTTTAAGGTCTATTTTATCAGAGACTAGGATGACTAGGATTGCAACTCCTGTTTTTTGTTTTTGTTTTTGTTTTTTGCTTTCCATTTGCTTGGCAAATCTTCCTCCATCCCTTTATTTTGAGCCAATGTGTGTCTTTGCACATGAGATGGGTCTCCTGAATACAGCACACTGATGGGTCTTGACTCTTTATTCAATTTGCCAGTCTGTGTCTTTTAATTGGGGCATTTAGCCTGTTTACATTTAAGGCTAATATTGTTATGTGTGAATTTGATCCTGTCATTATGATGCTACCTGGTTATTTTGCCCGCTAGTTGATGCAGTTTCTTCATAGTGGTAATGATCTTTACAGTTTGGTATGTTTTTGCAGTGGCTGGTACTGGTTATTCCTTTCCATGTTTAGTGCTTCCTTCAGGAGCTCTTGTAAGGTAGGCTTGGTGGTGACAGAATCTCTCAGCATTTGCTTGTCTCTAAAGGATTTTATTTCTCCTTCACTTATGAAACATAGTTTGAGCTGGATATGAAATTCTGGGTTGAACATTCTTTTCCTTAAAAATGTCAAATATTGGCCCCCACTCTCTTCTGGCTTGTAGGGTTTCTGCTGAGAGATCTGCTGTTAGTCTGATGGACTTCCCTTTGTGGGTAACCCAATCTTTCTCTCTGACTGCCCTTAACATTTTTTCCTTCATTTCAACCTTGGTGAATCTGATTATTATGTGTCTTGGGATTGCTCTTCTTGAGGAATATCTTTGTGGTGTTCTCGTATTTCCTGAATTTGAATGTTGGCCTGCCTTGCTAGGTTGGGGAAGTTCTCCTGGATGATAGGTGAAGAGTGTTTTCCAACTTGGTTCCATTCTCCCCATCACTTTCAGGTATACTAATCAAATGTAGATTTGGTCTTTTCACATAGTCCCATATTTCTTGGAGGCTTTGCTCATTTCTTTTCACTCTATTTTCTCTAATTTTGTCTTCTTGCTTTATTTCATTGAGTTGATCTTCAATCTCTGATATCCTTTGCTCTGCTTGATCGATTTGGCTATTGATACTTGTGTATGCTTCACGAAGTTCTCATGCTTTGTTGAATTTACCTGATAGAATCTGAATCCGATCTTTGTGGTGTCTTAAACTTTTTGAGTTTCCTCAATTCATGTCTTTTGAATTATCAGACAGTAAGGTCATATATCTGTTTTTTCAGGATTGATCCATGTTGGCTTATTTAGTTAAGTTGGTGAGATCTTGTTTTCCTGGATGATGTTGATGCTAGTACATGTTCTTCAGTGTTTGGGCATTGAAGAGTTAGGTATTTATTATAGTCTTTACTGCCTGGGCCTATTTGTAACTTTCTTTCTTAGGAAGGCTTTCCAGATACTTGCAAATATTTTCATGTTGTAATATAAGTTATATCAGCTTTAGGGTTCATCCCAAGGTCAGTAACACTGTGGTTCTTGCAGACTTATACAGGTACTGCCTTGATGGTCTTGGATAAGATTTGGGAGAATTCTCTGGATGACCAGGCAAAGACTGTTGCTCTCTTCCCTTACTTTCTCCCTAAATATATAGTCTTTCTATATATCTGAGCCACCTAAACCTCGAGATGGAGTCACAGAAGCCCCCATGTGGCCACCACTGCCATAATTGTGCTTGGGCTGACTTGAAGTCAGCATAGTGCTGTGCCTTACCCAAGACCTTCTATCACCATTTGCTGGCTACTGCCTATGTTAGCTCAAGGCCCTGACTCTACAATCAGCAGTTGGCAAAGCCAGCCAGGCCAGTGTCCTTTCCTTCAGGGGAGCAAGGTCCCCCAGGCCCTGAATGAGTCCAGAAGTGACATGTGGAAGTCAGGCATTAGAGTCAAAAACCTTAGAAGTCTATCTGGTGTTCTATTAGTTTGTGGCTGATTTGCTGTCAAACCACTAGACACAGTCCTTCGCACTCTTCTCTCCCCTTTCCAAAGGCAGAGGAGCCTTACCCCTTAGCCACTGCCACCCTATGCCATGAGGAGTACTGGCAAACTACCCTGATGTTCTCTTAAAGCCCAAAGTCTTTTTAAAGCCTAAAGTCTTTTAAGTCAACTTGTGGTGAATGCTGCCTGACCTGGGACTCATCCTTCAGGGCAGTGGGCTCCCCTCTGGCCCAGGGCAGTTCCAGCAATGCTGTCCAAAAGTCAATTCCTAGAATCGGGAACCCCAAGAGCCTGCTTGGTAGTCTATCGCTTGTGGGAGTTCTGGTACCTAAGGTATAAGACAATGTCTCTTTACTTTTCCCTCTGCCTCTCTTAAGCAGAAGTTTTACCCTGTAGCCACCACAGCTGATAATGTGCTGAGTCTCACCTGAAGCCAGCAAAAGGCCTTCAATGTAGTGCCTGAGTATTGATGCTGGTTATTCAGGGCCCAAGTGCTCTTTAGTTAGCAGGTGATGAATGCTGTCAGGACTCAAGGTAGTCAGGGCAGCAGGTTCCCTCTTGCCCAGTGTGTGTCTAGAAACGTTGTCTGGGAGCTAGGTCCTAGAGTAGGGGACCTTAGGACTCTGACCAGTGCCCTATCCTGCTGTGACTGTGCTGGTATCCTAAATGCAAGACAAAGTCCTCCCCACAATTCCCGCTCCTCTCCTCAAGCAGAAGGGAGGGGTCTCTTTTGCAGCCATAAGCTGTGCAGCCTGGTGTTAGGGGAAGGATGATTCCAGCACTCCCTTAGCTGCCCCAGCTGATGTCTCAGTATGTCACATGGCCCTGCAGTCTACACTTTCTGGGCCTAGTTCAGCTCTAGGACTCATGTAAAAATTGCAATCCTTATGACCTAGACTGCCTTTCAAGTTTACTTGGAGATAGAGAACACTGTAGCCCTTGGTGATGAGGTTTTGTGGCAATCAAGTTCAGACCATTGAGATCAATGATCCTCTTCTGACTAGGGCTAGTTTAAATGTTCCCTCTGTAGGCAAGTGTCAGCTGAGTTTGGTCTGATTTTCCTTTCTGCTGCAGGGCAGAAAGCAGTACTAGGTCCATGCCTCACATTTGCTGTTTTCTCTCTCCCCTAATGCCCTGAAATGTTCTCAGAAGAGCAATCACACTATTCCTGTGGGTTATTTTTTACTTTTTTTAAATGGTTTTTCAGAGTCTCTTTCAGTGATATGCAGTGAAAACTAGGTATTATGAGTTCTCAGTTCATTTTTAGTTCTTATGAAAGTGTTTTTTATGTGAAAATAGTTGTTAACTTGATGTCCTTGCAGGAGGTGGAGCCTTCTATTCTGACTTCTTGCTCCACCTCCAAAAGTACAGTAGATCTAGAAGACACATTCCCAGAAATAAAGTTGCTATATCAATGCTTGGTTATATTTCTAAATTTGAAAAAATGTAATTTCTATATATTTGAAATAAAGAATGAATTTGTCAAAGATGTATCCATGAGAAGCGGTCTGGGTTGAGTATACTAAGTAGCATGTGCTTTCTTTTGTAAGAGAAACAAATGAATGTCTTTTTATTTCAAGGTCTTTCTCTATACCCAGCTATGGAGCTACATTTTTTTTTTATTGCCAATTAGGGTCTTTTGTAGCCAGCTTAATTTACCCTGAACCTTACATCTCCCCATTCTGACATCTTTGAAGTGTCTCCACTGACCATAGTCAGAAATTTAGGTTATTTCTGAATGACCCTGATGGCTATTTCCATGGCTTCTCTGTACAAACCTATGCTTTGTGCTGCTCTGTATTCAGGCCTGTTTGCTTTTGTCATCTGGGCTTCTTTTCATACTGTTTAGGTTAAATATCCCTTCCAGAAAGCAAGCCTCTAAAATTGTGCTCATCCTTTAAGGCTCTGCTTAAATGCTGCTTCCTCCATGAAGTATTTCTGAATCTCTCTACTCTTAACTCTCTTTACTCTAAACCCTTGCATGAAACTTTATCTGTTCCACTCATTTGGACCTCACCCTTACTGAATGGGTTTTATCTACATGTTTTCTCTCTTCCGCCAGATCATAAGTTTTTTTTTTTTTTTTCTTTTTTTCTGGAGCTGAAGCCATGTCTTATATTTCTGACTCTTTCCATCAAACTAACAAAAGCCCTTGCACATAATTCATGCTGGTGAATGTTTGTGGTGATTCTCATTAGCTTCCTGAAGCTCAGAGCTGTGATTTCCCTGCCTTTCGTTCTGAGGAACTGCAACAGCTGCTCTTTTCATGGTAATTTCCTGTGACTGCTTCTGTTGATGTCTGACTGATTTTCACTCCTGTAGCACTTTCAAAGAAAACCTGTTGATATCCTGCAAAGCTGGACAGCTTTATTTTATTTTTCTCCTTTCTAAAAGCAGTTCACAGAAGGACCTGGTGAGATTCCCATAATGGGTGCTCTGCTGTACAGTTTAGATAGCATCTAGAGAGGATATTTTGTATTATAAGCATGAGAAAATTAACATTAAATTGACTAAGCAAAATTGGGAGTACACTGACTTCTACATAAGATAATTTCAGGAGTAGAATTCAGGTTCAAACATGATCCATGGACTCAATAGGCATCATCAGGGACCTCCTGTGCTGTTTCCCTCACTTCTGTTTTCCTGTGTGTTGGCTTCACATGCATGAGATCTCCCACATGGCTGCCTTATTGGCTTATTGCCTTAGGACTTTCTTCTTTGAGTCCAGCAGAATGAAAAGGCTTCTCTTCAACAGCATTTCCAATATGTGCTAACTTGGATAAAGGGTTATTCCTGAACTATAACAGTGGCCAGAAAGTGGCAAATACCACTGATTCAAATCATAATGACACAAAAGTAGAGAGAGTTTCCTACAAAAATCAGGCCTTTATAAACTGGAAGTGGGATGAATATTTTGAAAGCCAAAATTGAAAATAACTACAATTTATGAATGTATTTTTCTCAAAAGGGAGTCTGTAGCTTTAATAAGGTATTCAAAGTTATCTAATTCCCTTAAAATATCTAGGAACTGTTGACAAAGAGTCAAACTCTGTAAAATATTTGGAGAGATTTATTTTGAGCCAAATATGAGTGACCATGGCCCATGACACAGCCCTCAGGAGATCTTGAGAATTTGCACCCGAGGTGGTCGGGATGCAACTTGGTTTTATACATCTTAGGGATGCATGAGGCTTCAATCAGATGCATTTAAGAAATGCATTTGTTTGGTCCAGAAAGGCAGGACAACTTGACATTGGGGAGTTTCCAGCTTATAGGTAGATTAAAACATTTTCTAGTTGGCAATTGGTTGAGTCCATCTAAAGACCTAGGATCAAAAGAAATGGATGTCCGGGTTAAGATAAGAGGTTGTGAAGACCAGAGTTCTTATTTGCAGAAGAATCCTTCAGGTAGGTAGTAGGCTTCAGAAAGAACAGGTTGTAACATGTTTCTTATCAGACTTAAGGTCTGTGATGATGTTAATGCTGGAGGGGTATAATGAGGCATATCTGACCCCACACTTCCCAGCATGGCCTGAACCAGTCTTTCAAGTTAAATTTTAAAAATGCCCTGTCTGAGAAAGTCCATTCAGCTGTGGAGGTGGGGAGCTTACAATTTTAATTTTAGTTTATAGAACTGATATAAACCAATGCTCCTGTATAATGTCTGCAAATAGATACAAAATGGCAGAAAGCTGAAATAAAATTATCTCAGGTTCTGTCTATAAAAACTGTTGAGTGATTTCCATCTCTATATCTATAATATTAAAATTGAAATATTAACACTGGATTTATCGAAGAGTATGTTAGACTTCTTTGCTCAAAGACCCCGTAATTAGCATTTTTAGCTGTGTCTGCCTCACACAAGCTGTATGAAGGCAGAGACCATGCATTTTCTATTCAAATGACTGGTCATTTCTTGATAGCATGCAATAAAGTATTAATAATATTTGAAAATAAATGTAAATAGATAAGAAAAGATCTGAAGAGGGATAGGAACAAAAAGCAAATAAGATCAGAATTTTACTTAACTAAATAGAAAAGCAGACCATGTACTGAATGGTTTGTTAGAATGTCTGGACTGTAATTTCAGCTCTTCTCTTAGCTAATGGCATAATCTCAAATAATTACTGACTTTGCTGAACCTTTTTGTTTTTCTGTAAGGTATGGACTATCTCTAAATGATTCTTCAAACATTTTTCAAAACTAAAATATATGAGTTTGATATGGGATTAACCAAATTATGTCACTTGAAATACAATAATATTAATAATTAATATTTTAGATCAAAATTTAGATATAAAATGATTGCTTTAACTTTGTTGAGCATGCATATGAGGCCCTACTCTGGAGAACATCTTTTTTATGCTTTTCCCTTCTTGTTTCCCTTCTCCTCTTTCATACACTCAGAATGACCGGACATTTGTTCTGTATATATGCTGACCCAAGTTATCACATTTTGGAAATGCTGTGGAAGAGAAGCCCTCTCAGGATCTACACCAATCCTGATTGTTCTATAATTTAGTCACATTCCTCTTTAACCTGGCCTTAAATTAATCATCCTACCTATTTGTATCCACCTTTTCATATCATATAATTTCTAGTTATTAATAAAATACCATGACTTTATTGAATAAAATAGTTATAAACATTTCTTTTCTGACTTAAATGCTCAGTCCATGATGTATGATGTAAATGACAGGAAACTAATTCCTTGTGTAGCTTTATCTTAAGAATATACTCAGCAAACTAACTCAGGAACAGAAAACCGAACACTACATGTTGTCACTTATAAGTGGGAGCTGATTGAGGAGATCACATGGACACACAGGAAGGAATAGCACACCCTGGAGCCTGTAGGAAGGTTGGGGTTTGGGGGACAGAGAGCATCAGGAAGAATAGCTAAAGGATTCTGTGCTTACTAACTAGATGATGGGATAATCTGGGCAGCAAACCACCATGGCACACGTTTACTTATGTAAGAAACCTGTACATCCTCCATATGTAGCTCTGAACTTAAATAAAAGTTGAAGAAAAAAAAATAGTTTCGAACTCCTGACCTCAAGTGATCTATCCACCTTGGCCTCCCAAAGTTCTAGGATTACAGGCATGAGCCACCCCATCGTCTGGCCTGGAGCTTCTTTTTATGTGTTTCTTGGCCACGTATACGTCTTCTTTTGAGAAGTGTCTATTCCTGTCCTTTGCCTGCTTTTTTAATGTTGGTATTTTTTTATTTTTTTTTATTTTTTTTGGTAAATTTGTTTAAGTACATTGTCCAGGCATCAACTACTCGGTATTTACCCAATGAAAGCAAATGTCTTTGCCAAGTCTTGTACAGGATGTTTATAGAAACTTCAATTGTAATAGTAAAAAGCTGGAAGCAACCCAAATGTTTACCATCAGGTGAATAAATAGGCAAATTTTTAGATACCCTTACAATGAAAACAATACAATACTACTCCCCAAAAAAGGAATGAACTATTGATACATTCTTTAACATGAATGAATCTCAAAATAATTTTGCAGAGTTACAGAAGTCAGACAAAAGAGTTTATACTTAATGCTTTCTTTTACATAAAAGTCTAAAAGATCCAAACTAACTTACCGTGACAGAAAGCAGATCAAGTTTGTCTACAGTGGGTTGGTAAGAGTGGGAGAAAGATATTTTAAGCTAGGTAAAATATAAAAGAAAGATATTTTAAGATATTAACGGTTGACGACTTGGGAATGCTGATTTCGTTTGCTATATTGCAACAGTGATTGTTTTCAGGTTTGCACATATGTCAAGATGAATTCTCTTATACTTCTTGAAGGTCTGCATTTTATTGTATGTCATATAGCTCAATACAGGTGATAAAAAGAAAACAAAACTTTTCAGAAATACAAATCGTGAAATAATTCATCAAAAGCAGAACCATATTACCAGAAGTATAGTACAATGAATCTAATATACGTAGAACAAAGACTCCAAGACATTTGAAATTCTTATTGACGGTGAGATTTTTTGGCATAGAGAATAATATTTTTTTAAGAAGTATCCCTAAAAGCTGAGTTTCACTTACACCATCATTCTACCCTTACCACCCAGACTGAAAATGAAAATCCTTCTTGACAATCAAAGGGAAATTTGACATCCTTTATTTATTTAATGACTACAGATAGGCTTAACTTATGATCAAGTTTAGAGATCACCATTCTAGCCACAGCCAGTAAAAGAAGCCTTGCTTGTATCTATAGAAAATGACAGGGATGAAAGGCTGACCCTTACAAATAGGTAGCCATCCACAACATGTATCCAAAGGTATGTAACAAACTTAGAAGGGTTTCAGACATGTTCTGATATTCACAGATGTCAAATCCAGAAGTGTCAACATGATTCCAGTAAAGACATATTTCTCTAAGCTTGAATTACTATCCCTCTGGGTAATATGTTCATTTGCCACAGGACGTTAGCCTATGGCTGATGACGAAAGAAGAAAATTCATCTTTATGGGAGAAGTTGATCACAAAATCAGGATAGAATGTCTAAGACCTTGCTAAGTAGACTAAGATTCAGGAACCAAATGTGGGAACTCATGTCTAATACAAAAAAAGCCAAGAGAGAAATGCCCAGTACTACGGCCAGAATAAACATGGCAGGAAGACGAGGTTGAGAAGGCAGCCATGTTATAGACACATTTATATCCAGACCACACAATAGACATAATAGGCCAAGCACAGTGGCTTATGCCTGTAATCCCAGCACTTTGGGGGACCAAGGTGGGAGGATTGTTTGAACCCTGGAGTTCAAGACCAGCATGGGCAACATAGGGAGACTCTGCCTCTACAAAAACAAAATTTACCCAGGCATGGTAGTGCACGCCTGTGGTACCAGCTATTTGGGAGGCTAATAGGGATGATTTCTTTTGCTTAGGAAGTCAAGACTGTGCTGCTGTACTCCAGCCTGGACAACAAAAACCCAGTTTCAAAATATAAAATAAAATAAAATAATTAAAAATAATTATAAATCCTGTAGATTATTCAGCAGCCAGAAGTGCTACTTTAATTTCATGGCTCAGGAATGACTCTGAAGTTAATTAGGGATAGACAGATGTCGAAAGCCCCATTAACTCCAGTCAAAAGGAGCTGAGAGAAGCAAAGTTTGCTTCAATGTCATTTTTGATCAAATGGCTTAAGCTGGTGGAGCTACCCTCAGTCCCTCCAAACTGAGTGCCTGCTGTGAGTCAGATGTATGATTCTATGATTTAGTTATTTTGCTAACTCAAAGTCATTACACTATTACGATCAATCTTGCATGGAAACTAAAAAATAGAGAAGTTAAGTAATCTATACAAGTTTACATAGCGAAGACAGTGACAAAACCATGATTCAAAGCAGAACAGCCAAATTGTAGAACATGCATATTTAGCCACTATGTTATAATGGCCCCGCTCCTTGTTGGGATAACTTTGGCTGGGGACAAGGAAGCATATTAGCTCACCAGCCCTAAATTCACAGCCACCTGACTAAGGACCCTTGATTTCTCGAAGCACGACAATTATTTTCTTTAGAGTTCCAGGAGTGTCCTTAAGGTTTAGTAAATAGCAAGTACTGTATTTTCCTTTGTATACTACAGTGTTTTATTGATAGACAAGAGATAATAGTTTTCCAGTTACTGAATTTTAGTTGAGACCAAAAGGAAAAACAAAACCTCTGTCTATAGCACGTGATATTATTATTTTCTTCTCAACACATACAGAAAAGAGGCATCTGGTGAGTAGGAAATTGGAAAAGTTTAAAGAAGTATATAATATCAACCATTTTAAAGTGCAGAGAAATTTACAAAATTATGTTAAATGGAATTTATCATGTCTATTTTGAAATGCTGTACCAACCTCTTAACTATCAAAATCTGCATAATGGTGGTGTTCTATTGTGATGAGCTGTATATTTTATCCAATGATCTATTCTCAGGTACAGAATTTTTTGTTTAATTTTATTATGAGTTGTTTTTCATTATATTTCAAACAAATTAGACTTTGATAAATTATTTAGTGAAAGCCAGATATGAATCCAGCACCCCTTGCACATAAAGCAAATATGATTCAAGTAAATGTATTTTTGACAAATGACTTGCGCCTTCGTGATTTAACAACATGATGTGAAATGGTCCTATAACAGCGTGGTATCAGGCCTGTTTTGCATTTGTTTCTTCTATGGCAAACTGAGAGAAGAACACTGGCAGAAAATATAATTCATTTCCATGAGGAAGGTAGAGAAAAATTGGGTTTGTGTTAAATTCACAGTGTGTGGCTCAAACGACAGAGAAAAAGAAAAAGTAATAAAGAAATATAAAATTTGCTTGAACCTACAATTATGGAAATTATCTTTGATCTCTGAAGAAAGAAGATGCATCATTAGAGCTAACTGAGCTTATTAAACCATAACACAAAATGCTTTTTTTATGCGATAAACTTTAGGAGGCTACACTCAGCTTAAAGGTAAGGGCACCACTACAGCCCTAACCAGGCTTTTAAGATGTCCTTCTTTAGAAACTGCTACAGGAAAACAGTTTGCAGTTATTTACTTGAGCAGTACTATCAAAGGGTATTTAGAATCACCAGAAACTGATGAAGAAACTAGACACAGGGAGGAAAGGGACAAAAATATGAAGGATGGCTTCTACATTTGCTCAACATAATAAACATTTAGACCTACACATTTGTGATACTGTGCACCAACCAGGTTATGGGAGTGTTGACCAAGATTGCAATTTTGGATTTGCTGAAATTGAGTTGCTTTTTACATATTAAATTATGTATGTTGGACAGGAAGTGGAATATAGTATACTAACCTGGATATCATAAGTAAGCTGTGGGGTAAGCTGAAAATAGATAACTGAGAGGAGTTGTCTCAACTTGATATCACTTGAGGGTGTGTGTGTGTTGGTGTGTATATGTATACACACATGTACATGTATGCTTGTATAAATATGTATGTCTATATGTATGCATTTGGGGGGATATATACTACAAAACTCCATTTTTAAAGAAACACATAGAAAACAACTAGAAAAGATGGTAGAGTAACAGCTGTTAGTGTGGTAGATGAGAGATCAGGAGAGACAGAAGCCAAAGGAAGTGGAAGTTTCAGGAAGAAAGGAATGGCCAACTGTGGCCACTGCTACTGAAATGTCAGATATAATGAGGATGGTAGCTGAAGAATATGAGATTCCATATATAATGTTTATTTATTTTACATAAAATAGTTTTATTTTTAATATATACATATATAATATCATATAATACAGTACTACACAATATAATTTGATTTTGGTAAGAATACCTAACATGAGGTCTACACTTTTTGTGAATACTGTATTTAAATGAACAATATTGTTAACTAAAGGGAAAATATTGTACAGCAGATCTCTAGAATTTCTCCATATTGCAGAATTAAGACTTTATATACATTGATTAATAATTCCTCATTTCACCCTCCAGTCAGCCCCTGGCAACAATCGATTGTACTTTGATTCTATGAGTTTGAATCATTTAGGTATCTCATATAAGTGGAATCATGCTGTAGTCATCCTTCTGTGACTGGCTTGTTTCACTTAGCATAATGCACTCAAGGTTTAACCACGTTGTTATATATTGGAGGAGTTTAAGAATAAATATTATTCCACAGTGTTTACATACCGTATTTCCTTTATTTATTCATCGATGGACATTTAGGTTGGGACCACACCTTCACTATTATGAATAATGCTTCAATGAACACTGGAGTGCTAATAACTCTT
Organism: Mandrillus leucophaeus; assembly: GCF_000951045.1. Lineage (NCBI taxonomy): Eukaryota > Metazoa > Chordata > Mammalia > Primates > Cercopithecidae > Mandrillus > Mandrillus leucophaeus. Next base: position 7,537,915 of record NW_012108697.1, read on the forward strand.
TGACATCCTGATTTCAATTATTTTGAGTAAATTATTACCCAGAGGTGGGACTGATGAATTACATAGTAATTCTATTTTTAATATTTTTGAGGAAACTGTACTGTTTTTCATAGTGACTGTATCCATTTGCATTCCCACCAAGGGTTCCCTTTTCTCCTTATTCTCACCAACAATTATTATCTTTTATCTTATTGATAGTAGCATTCCAGCAGGTGTGAGGTGATATCCCATTGTGGTTTTGATTTTCAGTTCCTTGATCATTAGTGACATGGAGAATCTTTTGATATATCCATTGCCCATTTTTTTTTTTCTTTTTTTTTTGAGACGGAGTCTTGCTCTGTCACCCAGGCTGGAGTGCAGCGACGCGATCTCGGCCCACTGCAAGCTCCGCCTTCCAGGTTCACACCATTCTCTTGGCTCAGCCTCCGGAGTAGCTGGGACTACAGGCGCCCGCCACCGCGCTCGGCTAATTTTTTGTATTTTTAGTAGAGACGGGGTTTCACCGTGGTCTCGATCTCCTGACCTTGTGATCCACCCGCCTCGGCCTCCCAAAGTGCTGGGATTACAGGCGTCCATTGCCCATTTTTATGACCTCTTTTGGAATGTCTATTTAAGACTTTAGCCCATTTTATAAATCACATTATTCATAATTTTTTGGTTTTGTTTTGCTATCAAGTTGTAGAATTTCCATATAATTTGGAAATCAACTTTTTATCTGATATATGGTACACAAACATATTTTTCCATTTTATACATTGCCTTTTCACTCTGTTGATTATTTCCTTTGTTTTGCAAAGCTTTTTAGTATGATGTAGTCCCACTTGTCTATTTTTGCTTCTACTGCCTACTGTTTTGGTGTCATATCCATAAAATCATTGCTAAAACCAATATCATAAAGATGTTCCACTATATTTTCTTCTAGGGGTTTTACAGTTTCAGGCCATACATTTAATTCTGTAATACATTTTGGGTTGATTTTTTTGTGTAGTGTAAAAGAGGGATCCAATTTTATTTGTTTGCATGTGTATATCCAGTAGTCTTAAATCCATTTGTTGAAGAAGCTATCATTTTCCCATTGTGTACTCTTGGCACCCTGATCAAAAATCAGTTAGCTATATATATAGAGAGATTGGTTTCTGTACTCTCTATTATATTTCATTGAGCTATATAGTTGTCTTTATGCCAGCATCATACTGTTTTAGGTACTGTAGCTTTGTAATATATAGATGTTCCTCAACTTACAATGGGGTTACATCCCAACAAACCCATTGTTAGGTTGAAAATATCCTAAGTCAAAAATGTGTTTAATACATGTAACCTACTGATATGGTTTGGCTCTGTGTTCCCACCTAAATCTCATCTCAAATTGTTCCCCCATGTCAAGGTAGGAACCTGGTGGGAGGTGATTGGATTATGGGGTAGTTTTCCCCAAGCTGTTCTCGTGATAGTGAATGAGTTCTCACAAGAGCTGATGGATTTATAAGTGTTTGACAGTTCCTTCTTCACACTTGCTCTCTCGCCTGCTGCCATGTAAGATGTGTCTGCTTCCTCTTCTGCCACAATTGTAAGATTCCTGAAGCCTCCCTAACTATGCAGAACTGTGAGTCAATTAAACCTTTCTTTCTTTATAAGGTTACTCAATCTTGGGCAGTTATTTATAGCAGTGTGAACATGAACTAATACACCCACAAATACACATAGAAAATGAACTAATACACCTACACTAGTACACTAATATACGAACACAATATAGCTTAGCCTAGCCTACCTGAAACATGCTTAGAACACTTACTTTAGCCTAGGGTTGGGAAAAATCATGCACTAATATTAAAAGTGATTTACCACCCCGGCGCAGTGGCTCATGCCTATAATCCCAGCACTTTGGGAGGCTAAGGTGGGTGGATCATGAGGTTAGGAGTTCAAGACCAGCCTGGCCAAGATAGTGAAATACCATCTCTACTAAAAATGCAAAAATTAGCTGGGTCTGGTGGTGAGCACCTGTAATCCCTGCTACCTGGGAGGCTGAGGCAGGAGAATAGCTTGAACTCAGGAGGTGGAGGTTGCAGTGAGCCAAGATCGCACCACTGCACTCCGGCCTGGGCAACAGAGCAAGACTCCATCTCAACATTTTTTTAAAAGTGATTTACCAGTCCCAGCTACAATACTGCAATATAGTTATTCTTCTTTATATGCAGTGGATTGGTTCTAGGACCCCCTCCCCACCATATATACCAAACTGTGCATACTCAGGTCCTGCTATTGGCCCTGTAGAATCTATGCATGTGGAAAGTATACAAAAGTTTCCTGTGTATTTTAAATCTGCATTTGGTTGAAAAACATCCACATATAAGTGCACTCACACAATTCAAACCTTTGTTTTTTAAGGGTCAACTGCAATTTGTATCTGTCTGTATATTTACCTTTAGCAATGATTTTTATATGTTCTTATGTTGTCTTGTTGTGGTTTAGCATCTTTTATTTCAAGTTGTAAAACTTCCTTTAGCATTTCTTGGTAAGGCAAGTCTACTGATAATGAACTCCCTCAACTTCTATTTGTCTGGAAAAGTCTCTCTCTTCATTTTTGAAGAACATTTTAAAGAAGGGGTCCAGGGAAGAAGAAGAGGGTTCCCTGCTTCTAGTGAGCAAAGGCGGCAGTCACCCTGAGCTTCTACAGCCCCTTTGTATTTATTGGGTGAAAGAGCAGGCAGAAGGAGGTAACAACTGGTCAGCTGCTTAATTGATCACGGTTCATATTATTGCTAACAGGCTTCAAATGTGCCTAATCACAAGAAATACTGCACTTGGGGCATGACTGCCCTCAGCATTCCTTCTGGGTGGCAGACGCAGTTTGTGTTTCCCAACATTCTGCATTCATGAGAACAGTCTGCTGTTTACTCATATAGCCTCCAGTGGTACACTGAGCTGATCACTACCCTCACTCTTTTGGCCTACAGCATCATGTGGCACATAATTGTAAATTGATAAGTAATAATAAGTAGTTCTTTTAAAAAAATCTAAGTTTTACTGTATAATAGATTGGGTGTTGATAGAGATATAAACCACACAAACAAGAGCCCTTTGGGGTCCCCACTGACGTTAAAGAATGAAGGATTTTTCAGTTCAACAATTTTGAAAATAACAGCCTTAGATGATAGTCCACTGTTATTATTAGGGCAGGGAAAAGCCACTGCCAGTTGAGAACTCTGTGACTGAGAAACACATTTGTTCCTTGAAAACTTGGTTTCATTATTTGTGGAATTATGATAATAATGGTGCTATAATGTTAAGTCAATAGTATTACATCTGTAAAGTGCTTACTGAAGTGCTTGCACATAATAGATATTGATCATTGCTAGTGATCATTGTTGTCATCACATAAATGAGAATTTATTGAAAGTCCACTTCATGACTAACACGAGGCTCCTCTTTTGGAGATTAAGGAAGCACATGATGATGAACCAAATTTCCCCAACTACACACTTGTTGAGACAATGAATAGCAACACACACACATTGCTAAGATAACAATAACAGAAAAACAAGAGAAAAATAAGATGAGGCACATTTAGCACAAGACACCTTGTAATTATTCTAGGTGTTCAGAGAAGAAAAGGTGACCAGAAAGAGGTTGGAATAGGCAACATTTCCCCGTTTTGATGGACTATTGAGAACTTCCGAACTTCTCAAAGAATGGGAGCAATCTGAATGTCATAGAGGAGATAGAAGGGTATTCCAGGAAAGATCATAGTAGAAGCAAACGAATCTCCAAGAGAAGTAGCTGCTGGACAAGAGTAAGAGAGACATCATATAAGGATAAGAGAGTTAAATTAAAGAAATAGATTGAAAAGTAGGGAGAGGAGATTTAATTTGAAGAGGTGGGTTATAGGTAATTTATGCAGGATCTTGCACGAGGGAAACTATATGAAGAAAGTTGTAGTTTTCTTGTTCACAGCAGTGTCCACTCTACAACTTGTTTACAGCCGTGTATGCAGAACAATGTACATTACTAACTGATTCACATGCAGTATTACTTTTAATCTTATGACCACCTCATCAAGTGCTGTCATGAACATTGAGATTTCCTCCCCAATTTTATTCAAATTCTTCCCCTTAATATACCAGCTATATGGTCAATGGTATTGACTCCCTACTTTTACTACACCCTAAGACTGGACCTTGATTGCTCTCATGGCATTTGTTTGATGGTTGTAGGGAATTATAGGCACTCTCCCTTTAGTTGAAAAAAGGCACCTTGCAATGATTAGGAGAGTCATCCCGAGGGCAATGCAGACACATTGAATATGGTAAAACTCGGAAAAATGCAGAGCCATAGTTCTGTGATTGATGTCTATATTCACATTTATCAATAAATACAGTGCTTTAATCGCTTAATCTGAGTTGGATTTTCTGTTACCTACAAACAAAAATATCCTGTGTGATACAAATAGATATTTTCATCTATTTTAAAGATGCAGAAAGTAAATCTTAGAGAGATTACGTTAATTGCCTAAGGCTTTTAAGCCAGCAAATGTCAGTGCCAGGAATTGAACTTGGCTGGATATAACAGAAAAGATGAATTTTTCATTTAAGAATATTTATCTTAAAAAAGCAGAAAACTTGAAGTTTCAGAAATCAATTATGTCCTAGTAAAATAATTAAAGGATTAAATTTTACAATAAGCAAATACTGAGTATTTCACAAAGTGAATGACATTATAGGTAAGTTTTTTTTTTTTTCTTTCTGGAATGCCTTAATAAGCCACACATAGATAAACACCAATGCTGACAATCTTCACAAAGGGAGAAAACATGTAAAATAAAGAAAGAACCTGGGGTTCTTCTAATAGTTAATCCCTGATGAGCCACCTGTCTCAGCCTCACCTTGGTAAGAATGACAAGAAGTAGCAGAAGCATTCGAACTGTCTAGTAGGACTTCAGCCGAGACTGGCAAATGCACAGCAGGTTAATAAGCACCTGTGGGTTCACTCAAGTGTCAGCATAATTTGTGATAATGGGGCAGAAGAGAAGAGAAACCTTTGATACACACTCCCTTTGACTTACTTGCAGGCACCAAATTGCTTGAGCAAATAATTTTACCTTCTTTTCCTGTTTCCCCTCCTATACTATGAAGTTACTCTCCAATGATGGCAGATGACATGCTAACAGTAACACCTAAATAAACACACAATTCTTTTACACATGTTTAATTTAAAATGATAATTATGGTGATGATTCCAGATTTTAGAAAGAAAAAAAAAAAGTACAGATTATGTCACTCCTAATCATACATCAGAGAAACTAACATGATATTGTTTATTTTGTGATTTTGTGGTTTTGCATGTGTGTGGTTTATAATTATGATAGTGACATATAAATGTACATATTCATTCCTTTATTTGACACTATAAATGTGTGTCTCTTCATTTAGTATATTTGAAAAGAACATTGTGAATGTTGCATGATAGTCTATTCTTTGGTATAGTAATATTTAAATATATTGAAATGTATTTAACCATTTCTCAATGTGTAAGCAATTTAGATTAATTCTATTATTTTTTGAAATAAAAAACAAAACTCTGTGTGTAACAATTTTTTTTTTTTTCTTAAGACAGAGTCTAGCTCTGTCGCCCAGGTTGGAGTACAGTGGCGCGATCTTGGCTCACTGCAAGCTCGGCCTCCTGGGTTCACGCCATTCTCATGCCTCAGCCTCCCGAGGAGCTGGGACTACAAGCACATGCCACATTTTTTGAGAAGGGGTCTCCTTCTGTTGCCGAGGCTGGAGTGCAGTGGCGCAATCTCGGCTCACTGCAACTTCTGCTCCTGAGTTCAAGCGATTCTCCTGCCTCAGCCTCCCAAGTGACTGGTACTACAGGTGCTCGCTACCACGCCCGACTAATTTTCTTGCTTCTCTTTTTTATTTAGTGGAGACGGGGTTTTACCGTGTTAGCCAGGATGGTCTTGATCTCCTGACCTCATGATTGGCCCGCCTAGGCCTCCCAAAGTGCTGGGATTACAGGCGTGAGCCACTGCGCCCAGCCAACAAAGTTTTCTTACACTTAAACACAGATTAGATTCCTACATGAGTAAATATGTGCTATAACTTTTTAAAGGGTTTTTAAAAATAAAATGCCAATTTACATTTTAGAAAGTTTGGGCCAGTGTAAAATCATGTAAGGAGTGTAACTTAATTGCTTGTTTTACTTCACCATAGCCAATATTGAATTTATCATTCTTTTCATTATTTGTTATCTGCAAGGTAAAAAAATAATAATAAATAAAAAAATAAAATAAATTAAAAAACCTAAGATTTCTTGTATTAGTTTTACTTGATAAACAAAAAGAATTAAATTTTTTTTCCATTAGTGTCACTTATATTATTTATAAATCACATATTTTCCTCTGCCTTTAATATGTAGGTACTTTATTGTTTTATTTTAAAATATGTCTTTAAATATTAATATTATCATTAATTTATTCAAACATTATTGATTTCTGGTTTGCTATTTGCTTTTGTTTATGCATTTAAGTGCGAACCCTTTCTAAACTCATGCTTAGAAATTGATCATACCATGCTATTTTTCTCTTTCTTATTTAGTTTTTCAAATCTACACACAAAAAAATCCATCAATAACTCTGTGAGATATTTAAGTATATGGTTCTTTTGTTTGGTTAAGTTTACATTGAACTTTCAACTATTTGAAATTTAAGTTGGTGTTTTGCTAGAAAATGATCGACTTTTTCATAATCTTCTTCATCCCTATTAAAGGGAATAGAATCCAACTGGTAAAGACATGAGTGATTTTTGGAAAAGGAGATAAACACATTATTGTTGACATTATTCTATCAACTTTAGTCAAGTATTATCTATATATGTATGAGGTCTTATGTTTAAGGAATATGCACTCAAGTAGGAGATGATATACGTAACTAATTGTGGTGCAAACAAACAAAAAGTTCAAAAAAGAGAATTAAATACTATGGTGTAATAAGAAAGAAAAGAAAAGAGAGAGGTAGGAAGGTAGGAAGGAAGGTAGGAAGGAAGGAAGGAAGGAAGGAAGGAAGGAAGGAAGGAAGGAAGGAAGGAAGGAAGGAAGGAAGGAAGGGAGGGAGGAAGGAAGGAAGGAAGGTCAGGACGAGAGACAAATAAGAAAATGCTATAGTTGCTGGGAGTAGAATCACACAGAAAGTTTCAGACAGGAGGCATCCTTTAATTTGGCCATGGAGAAGGAAAAGAAACAATAGGCAGAGTAATAGTTGAAATTTTTGTAGGCTCAGGAATATCATTAATAAGAATGTATGAAACATATTTGGGGAATTCTGAGCAGTCAGTTCTACTGCAGTGACAGAAAGCAGTGTATAACAGGCACATTATGATATTAGGGTCTGAATATGGAGAGTCTGTTAATTTAAGGTTCAAGAATATTCTTTTTAATTTTTTTTTGTATCAAAATGCAAGTAATGAATTGTTACAAAAGGTTTTTGTTTAAGGGAGTGGTAATAAGAGGGCTTTAAAAGTAAGAAAACAATGTGATAGAGAAATACAGTTTTCTAGGGTGGAGAAACCTAAAAGTACAGAGACTACTGTTTATAAGTAGTATTGGGTCCCTGAGTTAGGACACATTCAGGGAAACTGAAAGTGAAGCTTTAAATGAAAGAAAAATGTAGGGGCAACAATCTAAAGAACTTCAAAATTGATAGCACGTGGAGACACCAAATGAGTTAGAGTCGAACCCAAATTTGTCATATGAAGTATTGATTAGTCACTGGTTTCAGGAACTTAATATGTGCTTGAAATAGTTTGGCTGCAACTTAGGATAGAGACCATGGCTATAGATGTAGATCTGCAAGCCATTAGTATAGATATAATAGAGCTGGGGAATAGATAACATTTCCTGGAAATGCTAAACAAGTTTGGAAAATACTTGAAGAGCTTGAGTGAGAAAAGTCAGTGGAAAAAAACGGAGAAGCCAGTGGAAGATACAAAAGGAATGGACAAGGAAGTGGGAGAACAACAAGGCAAAAGCTTGGTGCAGCTTGGTGCCAAGAGGTCCAGCAAAAAGCCATCAAGAAAGGGCTTTTAGAATTGGTGTTTGGGAAGATACGTAGAATATTAATATTAAAGAACCTGGCCAGGCGCGGTGGCTCATGCTTGTAACCCAAGCACTTTGGGAGGCTGAGGTGGGTGGATCCCTTGAGGTCAGGAGTTCAAGACCAGCCTGGCCAACAAGGTGAAACCCTGTGTCTACTAAAAATACAAAAATTAGCCAGGCATGGTGGCACAAGCCTGTAGTCCCAGCTACTCCGGAGGCTGAGGCAGGAGAATCGCTTGAACCTGGGAGGTGGACTTTGCAGTGAGCTGAGATCGTGCCACTGCATTCCAGCCTGGTGACAGAGCAAAACTGTCAAAAAAAAAAAAAAAAAAAAAAAGAAGAAGAAGAAGAAGAAACCTAAATTACTATGTGAAGACAAGAATTTCATGGTGGAGGGAGAAGAAATGTGAGCTATTATAAGCTGTTTTTTGAA